>NC_133376.1:2827895-2937556 GCF_049309525.1 Garra rufa
AGCCACCAAGTTCCTATGTTTCCACTGGTCCCGTCCAGCCACCAAGATTCTATGTCTTCACTGGGTCCCGGTCAGCTGCCAAGTTCCTATGTCTCTAATAGTTCCATCCAGAAACCAAATTCTTTTGTCTCCACTGGTCCTGTCTAGCTGCCAAATTCTTTTGTCTCCACTGGTCCTGTCTAGCTGCCAAATTCTTTTGTCTCCACTGGTCCTGTCCAGCCACCAAGTTCCTATGTTTCCACTGGTCCCGTCCAGCCACCAAGATTCTATGTCTTCACTGGGTCCCGGTCAGCTGCCAAGTTCCTATGTCTCTAATAGTTCCATCCAGAAACCAAATTCTTTTGTCTCCACTGGTCCTGTCTAGCTGCCAAATTCTTTTGTCTCCACTGGTCCTGTCCAGCCACCAAGTTCCTATGTTTCCACTGGTCCCGTTCAACCACCAAGTTTCTATGTCTTCACTGGGTCCCGGTCAGCTGCCAAGTTCCTATGTCTTCACTGGGTCCCGGTCAGCTGTCAAGTTTCTTGGTCTCCACTGGTCCTGTCTAGCTGCCAAATTCTTTTGTCTCCACTGGTCCTGTGCAGCCACCAAGTTCCTATGTTTCCACTGGTCCCGTTCAACCACCAAGTTCCTATGTTTCCACTGTTCCTGTTCAACCACCAAGTTTCTATGTCTTCACTGGGTCCCGGTCAGCTGCCAAGTTCCTATGTCTTCACTGGGTCCCGGTCAGCTGTCAAGTTCCTTGGTCTCCACTGGTCCTGTCTAGCTGCCAAATTCTTTTGTCTCCACTGGTCCTGTTCAACCACCAAGTTCCTATGTTTCCACTGGTCTTGTTCAACCACCAAGTTCCTATGTCTTCACTGACTGCTGGTCAGCTGCCAAGTTCCTATGTTTCTACTAGTCCCATCCAGCCTCCAATTTCCTTGGTCTCCACTGGTCCTGTCCAGCCACCAAGTTCCCTCGTCTCCACTGGTCCCGTCCAGCCACCAAGTTCCTATGTTTCCACTGAGTGCTGGTCAGCTGCCAGGTTCCTATGTCTCTACTAGTCCCATCCAGCCACCAAGTTCCTTGGTCTCCAATGGTCCTGTTTAGCAGCCAAGTTCCTATGTGTTCACTGAGTGCTGGTCAGCTGCCAAGTTGCCAGGCAGTGGCAGGTAATCGCAGCTGCCAAGTTCTTTTGTCTCCACCAGGCCTGTCCAGCCACCAAGTTCCTTGTCTCCACTGGTCCCGTCCAGCCACCAAAATCATGTGCTTCCACTGGTCCCATTCAGTCACCAAGTTTCTGTGTCTTCACTGAGTGCTGGTTAACTGCTAAGTTCCTATGTCTCTAATGGTCCCATCCAGCTGCAAGGTTTCTATGTCTCTAATGGTCCCATCCAGCTGCCAGGTTTCTATGTCTCTAATGGTCCCATCCAGCCGTCAAGTTCCTTGGTATCCACTGGTCCTGTCTAGCTGCCAAGTTCTTTTGTCTCCACTGGTCCTGTCCAGCCACCAAGTTCCTTGTCTCCACTGGTCCCGTCCAGCCACCAAAATCCTGTGCTTCCACTGGTCCCATTCAGTCACCAAGTTTCTATGTCTTCACTGAGTGCTGGTTAACTGCTAAGTTCCTATGACTCTAATGGTCCCATCCAGCTGCCAGGTTTCTATGTCTCTAATGGTCCCATCCAGCTGCCAGGTTTTTATGTCTCTAATGGTCCCATCCAGCCGTCAAGTTCCTTGGTATCCACTGGTCCTGTCTAGCTGCCAAGTTCTTTTGTCTCCACTGGTCCCGTTCAACCACCAAGTTCCTATGTCTTCACTGGTCCCATTCAGTGAGGTTAGCTCCTTGCCATTACCTGCCACTGCCTGGATTCTATAATACATAGGGCATTTAAGAGTGAAAATGTAATCATACAAAACCCACAACTTCAATGAGAAAAGCATTAGAACAACATCCATGCAATACATGCATACAGTTGGTGTTTCTGCAAATCACATATTTAGTCCTGTGGACATTTAGAACATATAATCTCTTAAAACCCACCTTTCACATTCTAATTCTGATAGCACCTATTAACTGCAGAGGATCCATTGGTGAGCAGGTGCTACATTTCTCCAAGTATGATGAAAAAAACAAATTCTTGGATGGCCTTAGGGTGACAAAATTTTCAGCATATTTTCATTTTTGGGTAAACACCTCTTTAATGCAACAAAAAAAATACTTGTAACTTGTAATTGTCACAGATTAAGCAGGTTGAGGAGTGGAGATGAGGAGGCTGAAACTGGAGTAAAATAAACACTGAATTTTTATTAAGAAAGCAAACGTGGAACATGGAGTAGAAACAAAACAGAAGTAACGTTAACGACGGACACTGAGGTGTGATCAGACAGAGACTAATATACACAGAAAACAAGGCGTGGTTACAAATGAGATAACAGGATGACGAGGGGGAAATACAAATATGGGCAAGACAAAACCAACTAAGACTTAACCAAAAGGGGGAGACAAGGACTAAACCATAAGAACTAGAAACAGAGGGGGGAAAACACTGGAAAAACAGAACAGACAACCCCTCAACCCACCACCCTTGTCTCGCGCCTACTAACATCCATAGAGGAGGGAGGGTGGGCGTCCTGGAGACTGCTAGGCAGGGATACAGGGAACACAGGAAACAGGGGCGGTCTCCAGGGCGGACAGTCCGAGAGGCCATGGCGGGTCAGGGAGTCCAGGAGGCCAATGGCGGGTCAAAGAGTTCATAAGGCCATGGCGGATCTGGGGGCTCAGGAAGCCACGGCCAAGTAAACAGTCCAGGTGGCCATGGCCGGGTAAACAGTCCAGGTGGCCATGGCTGGGTAAACAGTCCAGGTGGCCATGGCCAAGTAAACAGTCCAGGTGGCCATGGCCGGGTAAACAGTCCAGGTGGCCATGGCAGATCTGGGGGCTCAGAAGGCCATGGCCAAGTAAACAGTCCAGGTGGCCATGGCCGGGTAAACAGTCCAGGTGGCCATGGCTGGGTAAACAGTCCAGGTGGCCATGGCCAAGTAAACAGTCCAGGTGGCCATGGCCAGGTAAACAGTCCAGGTGGCCATGGTGGATTAGAGGGGTAGCCCCCCCCCCAATATTTTCTTGGGGAAATCCAGGGCGTAGCCTGCCCAGGGGAGCATGGGAGAGCATGCTGGAGGAGGTGCCGGCTCTGGAGGGCGCGCTGGCTCTTGAGGAGCGGGCTCTGAAGGGCGCTCAGGGCGAGCGGGCTCTAGACGACGCTTTTGAGGAGCGGGCTTTGGATGGTGCTCGGGGCGAGCGGGCTCTGGACGGCTGGACGACCCCAGCGGAGACTCTGGAGGGCTGGGCGTCTCCAGCGGAGACTTTGGGAGAGCAGGCTCTGGGCGAGCGGTCACTGGAGGGCGCTCCGGCGGCGCGGTCACTGGAGGGCTGGGCGGAACCAGCGGAGAGTCAGGGAGGCTGGGCGGAACCAGCGGAAACTCTGGGAGGCTGGGCGGAACCAGCGGAGACTCTGGGAGGCTGGGCAGAACCAGCGGAGACTCTGGGAGGCTGGGTGGAACCAGCGGAGACTCTGGGAGGCTGGGTGGAACCAGCGGAGACTCTGACTTGGCGGTAGCCATCTTGAGGGCAGACTCAGGCTTGGCAGGAACGGAGGCCATCTTGTCCGGGAACTCAGGAACGGAGGCCATCTTGGCCGGGGATTCAGGAACGGAGGCCATCTTGGCCAGGGACTCAAGAACGGCGGCCATCTTGGCCGGGATCTCAGGAACTACGGCCATCTTGGCCAGGAATTCAGGCTTGGCGGCCATCTTGGCCGGGAACTCAGGAACGGCGGCCATCTTGGCAGGGAACTCAGGAACGGCGACCATCTTGGCCGGGGATTCAGGAACGGAGGCCATCTTGGCCGGGAACTCAGGAACGGAGGCCATCTTGGCTGGGGATTCAGGAACGGCAGCCATCTTGGCCGGGAACTCTGGAACAGCGGCCATCTTGGCCGGGAACTCAGGAACGGTGGCCATCTTGGCCAGGGATTCACTATATTGTGCACTATATTGTTTACATGGTTTGCACTCTCTTCCATGTGCCCTTACTTGTATATTGGGTTTTTCATTTTATATATTATATGTTTATTTGTATTTATTCATTTTTTTTAATTCTACCTTTGTATTTAATGTTACTGTTTGTATTTAATGTTACTTGTATGCACCATGGGTCTGAGAGTAATGCAATTTCAATTCTCTGTATGTCCTGTACATGTGGCAGAATTGACAATAAAGTGATTTTGACTTTGACTTTGAACAGCGGCCATCTTGGCCGAGAACTCAGGAACGGCGGCCATAGTGGCCGGGATCTCTGGAACAGTGGACATCTTGGCCGGGAACTCAGGAACTGTGGCCATCTTGGCTAGGGATTCAGGCTTGGCGGCCATCTTGGCCGGGAACTCAGGAACGGTGGCCATCTTGGCCAGGGATTCAGGCTTGGCGGCCATCTTGGCCGGGAACTCAGGAACGGAGGCCATCTTGCGTGCAGACTCTGGTTGGGCAGCCATCTTGCGTACAGACTCTGGCGTGGCAGCCATCTTACGTGCAGATTCTGGCGTTGCAGCCATCTTGTGAGTTGACGTGGCGGCCATGTTGTGAGCTGACTCTGGCATGGCAGCCATCTTGCGTGTAGACTCTGGCGTGGCAGCCATCTTGTGAGCTGACGCTGTCCTGGCCGTTGGTGGGCTTGAACATGGAGAGGAAGCCGGTGGGCGTGAGCGCGGAGAGGAAGCCGGCTGCATCGGGCTGAGGACAGCGGCGGAGCTTTGGAGGATGACTGGAGATTTGGGACTGGGCTGGCGGTACGAACCGTTGGCACGGTATGTGGGGGGTCCCGGCTTATGGCACGCCGGCGCGATGTGCTGTGTTTGTGAGGGGACTGGAAGATGAGACTGAAATGTATTTGGAATTTCTTCCACTTCAAAATCAGACCCATTTAGAAACAGAATGAGATTGACCAGCTCGATCAAGGGGAATTTACTGGCTGGATGATCGCAGCGGATAATCTCATCATCCAGTCCCAAAACAAACACAGTGGCAAGTGAAGCATCGTGGCAGCCTACCTGATGTAAAAGCTCGAGGAACTCCTCCACATATAGCTCCAATGATCGTCCGCCTTGCCGCAGTCCCCTCAATGCTGCCTCAGCCCGACTCATCTTTTGTCTTGGTCCGTCGTTCTGTCACAGATTAAGCAGGTTGAGGAGTGGAGATGAGGAGGGTGAAACTGGAGTAAAATAAACAGTGAATATTTATTAAGAAAGCAAACGTGGAACATGGAGTAGAAACAAAACAGAAGTAACGTTAACGACGGACACTGGGGTGTGATCAGACAGAGACTAACATACACAGAAAACAAGGCGTGGTTACAAATGAGATAACAGGATGACGAGGGGGAAATACAAATATGGGCAAGACAAAACCAACTAAGACTTAACCAAAAGGGGGAGACAAGGACTAAACCATAGAACTAGAAACAGAGGGGGGAAAACACTGGAAAAACAGAACAGACATTACTAAATACTGACAGTAATTAGTTAATTGTAATAAAAGTCAATAACCTCAGAATTAAAAATACCCAAGGTTGAAGAAACACCCAGTTACACTGTACACATGTATGATGCTGTTGCCAGCGAATTGCTGAACAGTTATTATGTTGTTCTGAGTGGTTGTTCTGGTCACACTGCTTGTTGCTAGGGCTTTTTCTTGTCTAAGAAAATAACAACTAATAAAAGCAGTTCAGTGTTGTCAGTCCTAATAGGAAATGCACAGCTGTTTCCTTCAATATATTTCCCTTTTTATGATGAAAAAGGGAAATATATTGAAGGACACTAAGGCCAAGGATGTGAGGGGAGGTCAGGGATTTGTTTGTGGTTATCAACCCTGTGACATTAGACTCCAAATTGCTTCTTAATGAGCTGATTATTCATTACAAGCTCTCCCACTCTCATCTCAGATGAAGTGTAGCATGAAACGATACTGTCCAGAGGTGCTAATGCACTGCGAACATCAGCTCTAATAGAACACCATCCACCTTCATGCTCTGTTGAAGATGCAGCCTGATGCAGTACTGGGTCAATTGAACCACTCACTCATTAACATAGATGATGATTAGCCTGTTATTGTTAATCAAAACACCTGATTAGATCTCATAGACAATCCTTAACAAGCCAAAATACTCCATATTTTTACTTTTTCTGAAGAAAGTGTTAATAATGCTTGCCTGTGCAAACCACACCATAATGCTGCCTGAGTGCTGATATGCTGTTGCCAGTTTGTTCTGGGTGGTTGATAAGATGTTGCTTGCTGGATTGAGCAATAGTAAAAGATATTTATTTTAGCATGCTCCACTGATTAATACACACCACACTTAATGTATGTTCCATCAATAATTCAACCAAACCTATCTTTACCTGGCAGCCAAATGCGACATGCATAATGTTTATCAATAGATTGCTGCTATAGTTGCTGGAGGACCGCAGTATTTCGCAGACTCTGGTGAACTCCTATAGATTTCTTCAAGCTTAATTAGGAGCACACACACTCAGATAGAGCAATGCACGCAGATTCATGTGATGAAGTTCATTTAGTCAGGGCTGCATGAGATAAACCAATCCCTATTTTACACATGCCTTATCTGCATTCATGTTGTTGAACAATGCAGCGTTCGTGTGCAGCGACGGGCAAACAAGAGATAAAGAGCTAGAAACTGCATAATAGCATATTCCATTGAAAATGAAGGGACAAAGAGTCTGGAAAACACTTGTACTTGCTCATGAACATGCTCTAGATATATACACCTTATAACAGTGTTCAAAAATATTCTTCTGTGAAATACCCTTACTCTTACTGCTTCAGATACTGCTTCAGATAAATATTGAAATTAGGAAAAACTGTTAGTTTGAAATCTAGATGCTCAGAAAAAAAGTTACAAAGCTGTCACTGAGGTGGTATCCGAAGATAAAAAAGCTCGAAGATATGTATTTGTACCTTGTTTAATCCAAAATTTTACATATTAGTACTTTACAAATACATTTTAATACCCATTGAAAGGTTTCTGAAAAAGTGCTATTCCTCATCCAGTAACAAGAGATCAAGCTATTGCTATAGACAGACACACATTAAATGCAATTTGTTCTTCCTATAACAGAAAATGTGATTACTGAATCCGTGCCTTTTCTCTTTTACTCTGTTTATATGCTGGACTAACCCAATTTCTGACTATCCACATAACCGATTTTCCATTTTGACTGATCTAAACTGGAGCTTATTCTGGCCAAGAACCACCCACTTAGACAGTCTGTCTAACCAACATGCAAAGCAATGCACACTTTGTTTGTACATATGGCCAGGCAATACCCAGAATATACAGGTGAGTGAATATGGTCGCAAATCTAAGCAGCTCTCTAGTACACCAGTTATCCCATTAAATGAATTGAACATGGGACAGGGCTTTTCATCATCACAGTATGCAAATACCTTTGGCACAAGGGATTCATCAATATGCTGAATGAGGCCTTAGGGACAATTCAAGCTCAGGATGGCTCTGTCTCTTGCACCTTTAATCAGGTTTGTAGACAAGACCAGCTAAACCAAGAACATTGTACATTAAAAAAGCTGAAAAAAATATTAAACGAATAACACATAACACAAATAAAATTCATCTAAAATATTCACTTTTATTGCCACATTTATTTATTTATTTTATGTGTAGGCTACTTCTACTTTTACTTTGTTATCTATGTGAAAATGAATATAAAGTAACACTAGAGAGCTGGGAGGTATTTTAGAAAGTCACAACCTTCAAGAAGTAATACAAAACTAAAAACTGTGGCAACTTTCAGAGTAAGTAAGTAGCCATAACAACGTATTCAATGAACATAACCTGCTCTTGGCTCTGGAGATCCCACCTTTCCACCCACCAGCGAAAACTCCTGCTCAGTACACTTTAAAAAGTATGTGAGTATGAGTGCGTAGGAAAATAACAGGGTATGACAGGGTATTTTCAAAGGCTTTAATTTAGGAGGTTTATATTTGAAAAAGAAAACCTAGTCTATTTTTCTTATCATGTAAATGTATCTTATTTTAAAGATTTTTTTTAATATATTTACTACACAACAATAGAAAATCATTGCTTATACAGCATTTGTAGTCAGTTTGCAAGGAAAACCGTCAGTGAGCTCTGTGTTCTTATGATCATAAACACAGATAAATGTCCTGTCCACAAAACATCTCTGCTATGGGTCCCTCATAACACCAATAACAAATAACACATGGCTGAACAGGCCCATAAATGTGATTGAGTGTTGAGGTGATGTGGCTATCTGGCTGAAAGCATCTCTCTCAGTTAGGGATTATGCCTTCATTCAGACTAGTCTACAGGTCCCCAAAGTAAAGCTGAGCTCTGTGGATTCACGCTGTGGAGGCTGTTAGCATTTTCTGCTCAGCTTGAGGCTGCAGGAGTTACAGCTGAGTAGTGCAGCTAAACTGTGGCTCTTACAGGCTATGTTTGAAATAACATACTACTTCTACTGTTTCTAAAGTATGTAGGGTCCATGTGTAATATGTAATGTGTAGATTTGTCATATTTTCTGTATATGCATAAAATTCCAAATACAGCCTGCAATGAGAATAAATAGAAATGAGACTGCAGAACAGCAGCTGAACATCAACAAGACAAATGAGTTGATAAAGCTTTCAAGTGCCCCATGAGCCCTGAGACATCACAAACATAGCAGACTAAACTGAGCAAAGCCGGTTATATTTCTGGACTTTATGTTACAGGACTTTAACTGAAGCAGCAGGATGTTGGAGGTGTAAATTTGTCAGCTGGCTTTTTACTCACTCCAGAATTTCCACTTTTCTTAGAAATCCCAATATATTCCACTTGTTTTCTGAGTTACAGTATCTCACAAAAGTGAGTACACCCCACCATTTTAGTACATCTTCTTAAGAGACAATACTATAGAAATAAAACTTGGATATGCTTGTATATGATATGCTCTCCACAAAGATGGTGAAGGCTATTAGAGGTTCAGTGACACCCTGAAACAGAGTTACACTACAGTGGATGGGTTCCATTCGGAACAGGCCTCGCAAGGGTCAATCAACAAAGTTGAGCACTCGTTCTGTGCATCAGGTGCAGAACCTGGCTTCAAAAAACATACAAATGAGTGCTGCCAGCATTGCTTTAAAGGTTGCAGAAGTAGAAGGTCAGCTTGTCAGTGATCAGACCATACGCCGCACACTGCAACAAGTCAGTTTGCAGTTTGAAGTTTAATTTCTATAGTATTGTCCCTTGAGAAGATATACCAAAATTGTTGCTGAAATGTGAGGGCTGTACTTACTTTTGTGAGATACTGTATGTTTATAGAACTTTTTTATTTTATAAATTACATTTTACACGCAACCTTTAAAAAGTATGTTCTATATAGTATGAATATGGATGAATTTCGGACGTACTACATCTGTACTACATGACATTCCTGTTTACTCCTGTAACTCCTACTCCTGTTTACTCTGAATACTGAAGCCTGATTTGTTCATGTTTGTGTAGCTGCACAAACAATTGGCATTTCAACCCACCGAAAGGGGTGGAGCTGACAGCTATATTAGTCCGATTCTGAAGAAGAAGCAAGAAGCCAGAAGGAAGAAGCTCAAAGCCTGCTGCTTGCCATAGTAAGGCCCTGGCAGTGGAAGATCGCCTCCAACAAGCACTTCCCATGGAAACTCAGACTGGTACGGTAAGTGTGTCACTTGCCCGGGCAGAGCTCACGCTGAGGCTGCGCTCACCGAGACACAGAGACACCGAGATTTTTTTCATGAAAGTAGTCCTCCCTGGATTTCCTCTCCCGTTTCTTCCCTCCCAGGAGCCTAGGTGGAAGAAACAGCGGGGCAACGGCTCTCAACCATCGAGCTCGAGTGAACTTATGCCGGCACAGGTCTTGTGTTCTTACTCTCCCCGCAATGCCTCACCTCGTTTGTGCATTTCACATGTGAGAATCAGCACCCCTTGTTGCCCGACGAGCAGCTTGATCGCCTCTGGTGGGTATGAGGAGGAAATTGTCTCTGATGACAATGAAACTAACAGCTTCAGATGCTGAAGAGTGGCGAAGACCCCGACATCCTCTCTCCGAAGCAGCAAACACAACCCAGCATGGTAGGCAAGCTGATATGCGTTCTCTCTAAGGCTGTGGAGGACCTCGGCTTGGCAAGGCCATGACAATTTATAAGTGAGTTTGAGGACGCTGACATGATTGCCTTTCTCGATTCCCCAGTCACTCCCAAGGATTATTCAGCCCTGGATTTGCTGAGTGGTTTACGGCAGCACAGAAGTCATCATAGACATACATCACTTCCTGCCGAAGCACTCCGGTTCTGGGTTTCAGCAGTGCCTTCTGATGGCCAAACGCCCCTTTCCTAAGCACCAAGGTCTCCGACCCAGAGTAGTGCTGTACCCTGAACCTCAGAAGTCTTGATCCCAAATGCAGAGAGAAAGAGGAGAGAGTCAGTTTCCGCCGAGGCCGGCCTACCCTCAAAGAGGTCTTGCACTTGCTCTCCATTCCCCCACTTAGCTCTGGGCGATGGAAGCTCTGTTCAGGCTGGGCCTGTCCTTCTCACTCAGCACACACCCAAGCGATCTACCACTGACACTGTGACAGAACCACATACTCAATAGAGCACTTTTCCTCTTCCCACTATCACAGGCATCAGCGACCTGCCACTCAAAAAAACTTAGACCACTTGCTGTCCGGCTCCAGGTTTGGAAAGCCATTCCAGATGAGTCAACTGGGTTCTAAAAATCATAGAAAAAATCATTGCTTCAGACGTATTGTCCAAACTTCGTTACAGGGCAATGATGCTCACGTTCTCCCATCCAAAGTGCAAACTCTGCTTGCAAAACAAGCCGCAGAAACATTTTCTTTAGCGAACAGTGAGTCAGGCTTTTAGAGCTGCTACATCCTTATTTTCAAACCTTGTGGGCAGTGTGCTGACATATGGTGCAGTTCGGGTGTCTCGAGATTGAATCCCACGTCATGGATTTTTGAAAAGTCGGAGCGTCATGGTTTTCACTCGCTCCAATTCACATGTTAAACATGTATAGCAAGCTTGATAGAGATAGATCACTCAAATCAGAAAGAATGTGAAGGCTATAATGACGGCAATGGATGAGCGGTAAATTATAGTTCACAAGGAGTTTGTTTGTTCCTTCTAGATACTGAATATTTTCAGGTGAAAGCATGATTTAAACAGGTACAGCACTTATTCACACGCAATCGCTCTGTCAATAATGCATTAAAACAAATGTAGTGGTATCCGAATTCGAATGAGCAGAAATCTGTAAGAAATGCAGCGATCCGTAGGTAAAATAACTGACGAAAATGTATTTTTATTTTCATTACAAACTTTGCACTGCATAAAACAGCAATTATACTCTTTTAATGCTGACAATGTTATTAGCTTGGTATGTGGTAGGAACAAAGTTTGCACACTAGTGTTCCAAACTCTCCTGTTATTTTATTTTAGTATTTTTTATTTTAATATATGTTATGAACAGGACCGTTATATTACAAACATTATTTCAGAATTTTTTGACGTGGAGTGGTGTTTCTGATATCAGTGAGCGAGGAGTGGAGCGGGGGCGGGAAATTGTGAACACGGAGCGGAACGAATATTAAATGCACTGAACTCGGAGGGGAAATTGTTGCCGCTCCACTCCGCTCACTAGAGATGCGCGGATGGGCTATTATTTCATCCGCAACCGCATCACAAAACTCTTCATCCGTCCGCCATCCATCCGCACCAACGTTTTTGACCAATTTTTAAAACCGCACCCGCACGCCATCTGCTGATTGGGCTCTTTATTTGAACAGCTTATTCCTTTTTATTATTAAATGAATGTTTCTTTATTGATTATAAGAGAATGGAGAATGACTTTAATGTAGACATGTAGTTAATCCAAACGTGCAAGCCAAATCCAGCATTAATTGACGACGCTTTGAAGTGACGCTAAAGGATACGAGGATGTGTCTTTTCACTTGATTCGATTCCTCGGTCCTTGCGTCTTTTCCTTGCATCCTTCCCTCGCATCGTGGAGGGGTGGAGCTAAGACACGAGGAAAGGAAGCAAGGAAAGGAAACGAGGATGCACAAATAAGAAATGAGAAGCACCCTATAAAGCTCTCAGAATATCAGCAGTGATCTCCGTCTCCGATCGGCGCTCAGGGACAAAAATAAACAAATAGCCTAAATTAAACGGAATGTTCTGAACAATTTTTTTTTTTTGTAGCCTAATAGAAAACGCATTTTGGCACATAATTCCAACATGCTGCTATTTAGCCTACTACTAAATGCCTATTTCACTTTATTTTTTAGCAAATAGATAGAAAGTTAGAATAAAATAAGTCATTTACATTATAGCCTAATAATGTTCACATTTGTAGTTGTCCATAGCAACCCCAAAAACTTACCTGCTTTCCTTGCACATCTAATTAATGCGGGCACAGTTTTTCGACTATTCATTTATTTTTTATTTTTTGCTGTGGATGTTATTGAGCTTGTAGAAATCGGAAACAACACCAATTCTGCGACACAGATGAAACTTTATTGATATCTCTATCAGACAATGCCTATTTTATATGCCAAAAGAAACAACAGGCAGTAAAAAAATATTAAAATAAATATCTTAATGTAGGCATAGGCTATAGTCGCATGTTTTGGCAAACAGTTGAAAAAAAAAACAAAAACGTCATATCGTAGATAAGCCTTATAGGCTCAGTCACCCCTACAAACTTAAATTAGAAAAAAATAAATATGCTATCCCTCTTTGAGCGAGGGATGAGTTTGTTTTTTTGGAGTTTGCCACGTACCTCCTTCGCCGGCGTTCCCATCTCTGATAATAACAAGCACTCGATCTGCATAGACTCGACTAGCCATATTATGAAAATTTGACTATTTCAAAGTGTGCTCGGTTTTTTTGGATGTAGGTATAGTCAGATAATATTTAACAATGTATACATATATTTTTTTTATTTGATTGGTACAACCGCCCGCCACCCGCCCGAATTTAATTAAAATATTATTTTTCGTCAAGTCATCCGCCCGATCCGCAGTTTATCCGCGGAGTCCGCGGCTATAACCGCTAACCGCGCATCTCTACCGCTCACATACTCTGGCCTGTGCACTTTTTGCAAAGTGCATGGACGTGGCTCTTTCCCTTCTGAGACAGATGGGATTCTGCATTATGAATTACATTGACGACTGGCCAAATGTTATGTTATGTTAACCAAATCAGAACAGGATGCTTACAGGTCACTGCTGCTCAGCCACCTGGAGCGGTTTGGGCTAAAAATCAATTTAGTCAAGAGCTCCCTGTCTCCCAGCCAGCAAGTCGTCTTCCTGGGGACAGTTATCAATTTATCCCAGATGCGGGCATGGATTATGCCGGAACGATCCCTGATAATTCAGCCTCTAGCAGCGTTGTTCAGACTCTGGACTTTTTCCCTCAGGTTTTTTTTTTAGAGGATGCTCAGCTCGGACGCCAGCTGCTTCCTCTGTGATTCCCCTGTGGGCCCGCTTCACATGCGGGCCCTCCAATATTGGCTCAAAGCCCATGTACTGTCCCATGGTTGGTGCCTGTACGTTTTCATGTCAGGGTAACCCACCACTGCATCAGAGCTGTGGCCCCTTAAAAAAACCTCTCGCTTGTTTCAATCAGGCGTCAGATTGGGACTGACCTCTAGAAGGAAGGTAGTCACGACAAATGCCTCCAACTCAGGATGGGCAGCACTGTGGGAGGGCAGACTGGCATTCGGCTAGTGGTCAAACCTGGAGCAATGCTTGCACATCAGGCAGGCTGGTTTACAATGATCAGGCAGGTCTATTCTGGTGGTTTAAAGAGGTTTTGGGCATTTGTCTGTTGTTCAGATGGGAAAATCATCTGAACAGCAGCATGGTTAGCATGCATTACTTTCATGATGTGCCTATGATATGCCCTACTGTTTCAGGCATGGTAAGTACATACATATTCAATCTAAATCCAAATTTTCTGGTACCTAAATTTGTCTTAAACTAAATGCATGTTCTTTAAACACTTGTTCAAACTCTGTTTAAACCAAATCTGACTAGATCTCTACCAGTCTGTCTCTGAGCTGCGACAGAGTACAAGCCCGTATAATGTTCCTCTGTTCATGTGGGTGTTGTGTGGCATATGGAACACATGAGCTACCAGCGTTTTTGAAAAGAGGATAGACATGTATGCTGGAATGAAAATCCCTGGCAGGCCTGGAGCCAACAGAGATGCTGGATTATCTCTGCAATCTTCTGGAGTGAGGGACTACCCTCTTAAACAGACACACACAAATGACTGCACCCATACTCTAATCCTCTGCTGCATATACACACGCTATAGTGGTTTATTATACTTCACTACAGAAATGATTTCATATAACAGCAGCAAGTCTAATTAAAGTACTTTGCCATATAGGCCAGCAATGGACTAGCCATGCATTCAGGCCTATGGACCCTACATAAGACAAGCATTTGGAAAATGAACGAATACTTAGACGGATAAAATATTTCAGTCTCAGAAATCCAATATAAGTACAACTATATCAAATTCTCTACACACCTGGGAGGATTGCGTCAGGAAGGGCATTTGCTTCAGAAGGGTTTTAAAATAAATGATTTCCTCAAACCTTTCTGGCATTCTGGTTCACTCTCTCAGCATCTGTAGGTTCAGCCCTAACAGACAACAACACAAACAGCCATTAATCTAAGTTGCCTCAGTTCAGTGGTAAAAGCTGCTGGTTGAACTGGTATTGCTCAGTCATCATTGTCACTTGACAAAAGCAAATGGTATCATTTGCTTTCTGGACAACCGATTTATCCTCTTTTAGGGTCTAAGTATCTAATCTCTGTACACAGCCCACATGTAAAATACTGGCCATATCAATGGAGTCTACCATGCAGAAACGTGATAAAGGAAAAGGACATAAGAAAATATTATTGAGCCAGTATTACTGACAGTCTAAATTATAAAAACTAAAATGAACTGAAAAACTACTAAATGCATTTTAGTATGCAAATTTTTTAATATGCATTTTAAAAAAGTTGCAGAGCTTTCTATCAAAGCTATGAATTTAGGACAAATGTGACCCTGGACCACAAAACCAGTCATAAGGTTAAATTTTACAAAACTGAGATGTATACAACATATACTCAATAAATAAGCTTTCTATTGATATATGGTTTGTTAGAATAGGACAATATTTGACTGAGATACATCTATTTGAATATCTGAAATCTGAGTGTGCAAAAAAATCAAAACACTGAGAAAATCACCTTTAAAGTTGTCCAAATGAAGCTCTTAACAATGCATATTACTAATCAAAAATTACATTTTGATATATTTATAGTATGGATTTTACAAAAAATCTTCATGGAACATGATCTTTACTTAATATCCTAATGATTTTTGGCATAAAAGAAAAATCCATAATTTTGACCCATACAATGTATTTTTGGCTATTACTACAAATATACCCCAGCGACTTAAGACTGGTTTTGTGGTCCAGGGTCACAAATATGTTTGACTTGTTGCTATTCAAACATTTTTAAGCACATAAAAGCAAGATACTGCAGTCGAGGTGGTCTTGAGGATGTCTGGTCCTCCAGGAGTCGGGTTGAGTCCTGACTGCTCCTGTGGGCTGATTTTCCTTGAGCTTTCTATGTGGGTGTGTGACACTGCCGAGATGGATCATCTTAAGAACACTCTGTCCACCCACTCGCCAGTTATATAGCTCACATCTGTTTCTTGCTAGACAGACAAATGCGTCTGGAATAAAAAAATGACTTCAGGAGAAAGCTTGTGCATCACAAAACAATTCCTTTCTGGCTTTTCCTGGCTTTGCTTTTGTCTATAGATTTATACACAGTAAGTGTTTTATAAAAGCTTATGGTGAGCCTCGTGATTGTTTCCATCATTGTTTTTCTAGACCCCCTCCGTTTGTTGACCGTTCTCACCTCTATCAATAATACAGTTGCTCTGCCTGGGAAGAAGCTGAGTGCGGCTCTCACCAGGGCTTTGAACAGAAGGTCAAGCTCTCGAGGTGGTACTAATTAAATTCCCCCTCCTGCCCACTCGCTAACACCCACCTGCAAACGCAGCATTCATTAGCCCTCTGAGCCCAGCAGTGGCCTCACCTCTCTAACCTCCACAAACAAACACACGTCCCCCGTCACACCGCAAGGACTCTCACAGCTGATATGCAGCGCACTCCTGAGCAATTTCATCTTAAGATCAGCATCATATCTGCCAAACGCCACACCTGTGAAAAAGGTGATGGGGCAATTTTCTCCTAAAGATTTCTTGGAATAAACAGTTGATGCACAAGGCTGCATTAATGTGATTAAAATTACAGTCAAACAGTAATATTGTGAAACATGATTTGATTTTAAAATAGCAATTTTTTTTATGTAAATATATTGTAAACTGTAATTTATTTCAGAATTTACAGCATCATTATTCTAGCATCATATTCAGTGTCACGTGATCCTTATGAAATCATTTTAATATGCTGATTTGCTGCTAAATTATTGTTATTATGAGTTTTTCCCCCCAGGATTCTTTGATATAAAATAATTTTCAAAAGAACAGCATTTGTTTAAAATATTTTGCCAAATTATAAATGACTGTCCATTTTGATAATTTTAATGCATTCTTTGCAGAATAAAGTTATGCTTATAAACACTTATTGCATAATACAGGTGCAAGACAAAAAGAAAATGCCACTTAAACCTTTCTGAAGACAGTCGGTTCCCTTCACGTATACATTCATATAATGCATATGAATATACAGTTGAAGTCATATGTTGTCAGAATCTGCAAAATGCACCGAAATGAAAATTCTTGGCCGAAGGCAAACAAAACTAAACGCTTTTTTTCACCATTGCATAAATTAAATAGCCAAAATGTGCTTTTCATAGTTTTGTCTTGCTTTTCAAAAAATAAAAATAAAAAAGTCATATTTAGGCAAAATAAGAAAAATGTACACATTTTCAGTCTGTTCGAAAGTTTTCACCCCCGGCTCTTAAAGGGATAGTTCACCCAAAAATGAAAATTTGATGTTTATCTGCTTACCCCCAATGCATCCAAGATGTAGGTGACTTTGTTTCCTCAGAAAAACACAAATGAAGATTTTTTACGAAAACCGGTGCAGTCTGCCAGCCTCATCATGGACGTGGATGGGCACCAAACCTTTAGAAGTAAACAAAAACATGCACAGACAAATCCAAATTACACCCTGCGGCTCGTGACGATACATTGATGTCCTAAGACACGAAACGATCGTTTTTGTGAGAAACTGAACAGTATTTATATCATTTTTTACCTTTGATACACAGCCACGTCCATCTGTCATGAGCACGAGTTTGGCATCAGTCACGTCACATGAGCACGCGCTCTGGCGTAGAATACGCAAACGCCGGAAGCGATCTGTCGCATGTATACGACACTCATTGTTTCCACAGTGCACAGAGATTGTGGGTATAGCGGCTATTCAAAATAGTAATTACTTGCGCGTATCCTGATTGTTTAAACCGATTTAAAGCTAAAAGATTACGTTTGCTTGCGCAAACTCATCCGGGACTTTTCACTGATTTCCCCTTACGGCGTTTGCGTATTTTACGCTAGAGCGCGTGCACATGTGACGTGACTGATGCCAAACTCGTGCTCATGACAGATGGACGTAGTTGTGTATCAAAGGTAAAAAATGATAAAAACACTGTTCAGTTTCTCGCAAAAAACAATCTAGAAAGTCCTTCTTGATTTAAGAATTTTTAGATATTTTGGCTGGAAACAAGACAAAAAATCTAAGTAAGGAAAGCGTATTTTAAATATTACTTTCTTTTGTAGACTATATGTAAATGTATTTTATCTGAAATATCTTATTCAGGTCGGTACTAAATAAATAATAACAAGCATTTTGTATGATCCCACTCATTTTAACATTTTGCAGGTTCTGCAAGGTGTATGCAAACTTTTGGCTTCTCCACAAATCACATGACTGACCCATTGTCTGAACACTGAATTTCTTTGTTATCCAGCAGAACAATTTATCATATATATGGACAACAAATAAAACTAGATTTGTACACTTTCTTAAGAGCTTTCACTTGCTACTAGCTGTGTCTTATTTCGAGTCCTTTGGAGGATGCATATATGTCATTAAGGATGTCTCATTACATAAAAATAATGATTATAAATTGACTGTTTCCTCCAGAGCTCTAAATTACTGTAATTTCTTTCCTTTCTTTAGAAAGTAATAGTTATTTTTTTTAAATAAACCAGCCTCAGTGACGTATGCGGCTGACAAATGTGACCTCTGGAGGGTGCAGCCTTCAAAATGAGGTGTTTCAAGTGATTTTTACTGTGTTTGATAGAGTGCTCTTGTTGGTTGCCAGGCTGCTGATGACTGATTGCTTAGTGGCCCAAGTCAAAAGAGACCAGCTCCGAGTCTCCATCATATTCTGGCCTCTAGATGTGGCTCGACCCCTTCTTCTGCGCTGTGTTTGCCTTAGAAAGCATCACTAATAACTCAGTTGTCATGTTCTGGAGGGATACATTTCCCAGTGTTTGGTTAAAGCGTGTCGAACACAGTGTACACAAATAGCCGCGCAGCCTCTCTGGGCTGATGAATGATCTGCTGCACCTCACTGCAGATTTTTGGATAGGACACGCTCACAGCAAAGCACTTCTGCCTCTCTCACTGCTGCCTGACATTCAGCTTCACAAACAGAGCAGTAGTCAGTTTTCTCAAAGCTATCCATTCCTATATATCCATCAAAACACGCATCTGCTGAGATTTCTGAAATGAAAAATAACCTGTTGTCACATTTAGTATGAAAGCCATTATCGCAGGCAGGTAGGTATTGAGTATTAATTGCTTTCTGCGTGGACACATTTGCTCAGGCGTCTATTCTTGTGGCTGTGTGGGCAGATCGGTTACAGAATCTATTTTAGTGACACAGAACATGAGCAAAGCCTTCTGTATAATTACTGTCATCTCGGCTGATGACAGCAGCTCCCGTCGAGCGACGGATAGCTGGATTCATTCACTGAGGGGGAAATCAGACACACATCCTGCAAGAAGTGCAAAACAAAGCTAATACTTACACATCAGAGCATTACTTATCTAGAAATCAATCTAATTCAGTCACCGCTGTAACACACTGTATGGTGCAACTGTATGAATTTAGCTAGGCGCAGCTGATCAAATAATCTTGACAGCAATCAGAAAGAGTCTTAAAGGGACAGTTCACGCAAAAAATAAAAATTCTGCCATTGTGTTGTTAAACCTACTAGCAAGTGCCAAGTTTCTTAAGGAAACATGATACTTTTGCAACAGAACGTAAATGTTTTATGAGAGAATGCAAAATGTGTCAGGGAAAATGTATAAGAATAAGAGAAATATGTCACACATTAAAAATTAGGGATGCATCGAAATGAAAATTCTTGGCTGAAGCCAAACAAAATTAAACACTGGGCTACCATGTATTTTGACAATTTTAAAATTTTCACCATTGCATAAATTAAATAGCCAAAATGTGCTTTTTAGTTTTGTCTTGCTTTTCAAAAAAAAAAAATAATAATAATAAATAAATAAATATATATATATATATATATATATATATATATATATATATATATATATACATAGGCATGTATTCAGTTTTGGTTCATTTTTGTGAAGCGCTCCTGTTCATAAATGAGACGGCAGAAAGCGCATCATGTTTTCCTTATTTTATAAAAGCACTGTTTGTAAAGTTTTGTTGAGTGCAAACAAATAACACGGATAATGCAAGTGATCATGCTGGCACCTCCTTGTCCAGCAAAGCGGCTTTAGCTTCCACTCTCTGCACAAACTATTGGATATGGATACATTTATGGATACATTTATCTAGGTTTAACGTTTAAACTAACATGGTTTATACTGCCCTCCAAAGGCAAAGCGCAGTAACTACACATTTGGTCAAAATTGAGTTAAGGCTTAAAACGGACTTTGTGACAACTGTTTTGTCTTGTGGCAAAGTCTCCTGGTTCAATTTTGTCCCAGAGAAACGAGAGTGTCAACATGTTTGACTAGCTGGCGTAAAAACTTTAAAGGCATTTTTCTCAGTTTCAGTGTTGGCGTAGTTACTGCACTTTGCCTTTGTAGGGCACTTGAACTGTTTTATATCTATAGATTATTTTAGACAAGTCGTGATGATTTGAGAAGGCAAACTGATCAAACAGACTCAGTGTTCTGCTGGGCGCTGTTCATTAAAAAAACAACAACTTATATTTAACAAACAAAAAATGCTCTAAACGTTTTTCTAAATTAACTTAATAAAAAACTAAACTAAATATAATGACTTTGCCATTACATACAAAACTGAACTATTTTAACCGCTAAAACAGTAGTATAAGTTGTTTTGGGAGAAGGGGAAAATGACAGGCTCGGGTGCTGATAAAAATTCTGATAAACTGTTGGACAAGGTCACTAATCTTAGTTCAAAGAGATCTCACAAAGTTCAAAACGGCACTTAATAAAAACCGATTTCAGCGGTGAGTGAATTCTGACAAACTGTTTTTAATTGTTCAAAATCAACAGATATGTCTGTGATTGGCTACATTGCTACATTTGGCCGTTTCACTTATTCAGTGCATCCCTATTAAGAATAGGTTCAAAAGACTCAGTAGAGTCGGTGTCTGGGAAAGTTTGGGATGTCTGCCCAGGTCTTACTACACATGCAGTGTTAAAAGCATCCTGACAACAGCACACAAAACCACAAAGCCCTGCAGACAGTGATACGGCCAGCATTTCCCACAAAGCAGGACAAGAATAAACAATCATTATGGATCTCAGACGCAGACGTATTGGATCTTACTGCTGTAAACAGAAAAACTAAACTTGAGGGCCAACATAGACGAGTTCATGAGTTATTACCCCCAAACCACTCAGATCTAGACACACCGATCACAGCTCAAACATAACATCATCATGATGGATCTGTATAATCGCAAAAAAGTTTTCGTATAATAGTTGGGGTAAAAGACCCAGTGTTAGTAAATCTTTGATCTTACTGTGCCTCATCTGGATATAATAGAGATGACTGCACAGATTTACCTCATGTCTTTTGAGAATACACTTCTCAAAAGATACAAAACAGATACTGACATATCAGTTTGTTGAGCATTTTGAGGATGTAAACAATACAGAAATGTAAAGAATATTCAGTATGGCAAATATCTACATTAGGCCTAAAAATATATGAAAATGATGATATGCAAAAGGGCCTTAATGGAGGAATTAACTGTGAGCGCTGTAGGAAGTACTGTAATCTGTTATGCCATTTGGATTATTATTCAGTGCAATGGTTGAAGTGAATTAAAGTAAATCTTAAAGGGACAGTTCACCCTCGTGTCAGTCCAAACTTGTGTGACTTTCATTCTTCTGTAAACCTCAAAAAATATATTTTGAAGAATGTTGCTTTCCACACAGAAACTCATACAGGTGTGGAACGACATGAGGGTGAGTAAATGATGTCTGACTTTTCATGTTTGGGTGAACTGTCTCTTTAAATGCGCAGACAGGCCAGAGAAGCGGAGAATCTGTCCGTCTCACTGGGTTTACGCTTTAAATGGAGCAGTGGAGTGGAAGTTGCCTACAGTGTGGTTGCACTCTCAACATGATGACAAGCTTAGTGATGGCTTCAGGATATCGCTAATAAGATCAAGAGAATGAACTTGAACTATGAGGGGAAACAAGACAGAAGCTATGCAGTCAGAATCAGTGAGGTTTCAGTGGGAATCACAGGTTTTAACATGTGTGATGTGTCTCCTGTGAGCAATCGTGAACTGATTTTGTTGACAGGATTGGATTTTGTTGACCTCAAAATTTTTTAATTCTGTCATCATTTACGTATCCTCAAGTTATTTCAAACCTGTATGAGTTATTTCAGCTTTTTTAAACACAAAGAAAGATATTTTGAAGAATGTTGGTGGCCAACCAATTGATGGACTTCTATAGTAGTATTGTATCATTGTAGTATTTTTCCCCTTCATACTCTGGAAGTCAATGTCTACAACCAATTGCTTGGCTACCAACCATTTTTCTTTGGTGAATTATCCTTTTAAGTGCTGCAGGGATGACATATTTTTTAGTCTAAGACCTGAAAATGAGCATTTTGGCACTTCTGCTTCCATCATCCTGAAGTCGGTGGGTTTTTGGTTACTGAAATGACGGAAAAAAGGTCTGTAACACTCCATTGTGATTTTTTTATTGGTTGTAGTTGTCCAGAAAAAGGCGGTTGCTAACAAGTGTCTAAACAAGATTACAGAAAGTGTTTTGACATTAAACGTCATCACACCAAACAGCTAAATGCATCTACTCACAAGTCACTTTAACAGCCTCATTTTGTTCGTAATCATCCTCTTACCAACTGTAAAAATCATTCCAAGCACCGACAGTGAGAGACTGTTTAGAAGCGCATCACGTGTCTTCCATGAGAAGAGAAAGGTTACCTTATGATGACTGAAATCACCAACTGGCGTTAAACCATTAGTAAATAATCTACAGAACGTTATGTTGTCTCATACTTGTTGTATTTATTCTGACAGCGCTGCAGCAGCTCCTTAGCCAGAGTTCAAAGCCCAAAGATGAGAATCATTCATAAATCTGCTGCTGTCAGCAAAAAGTAGGACTGAGGTCTTCTTGCGGGTTTACGCCAAAATAAAAGTCAACATTCATAAATGTTAGTATTGTAATTTTACTGTTCTGTCAAATAAAATAAAAAAGACAAAAATAATTATAACAATCATTACAACAGTTCTATTAATACATTTATTCTAACATTCTCCTTTGCTCAGCAAGGCTGCATTGATTTGTACATTAAAAACACATGCCTGATTCAAGAAGGGTCTTAAAATGGCCAAAGAATTACTAACTTATTCATTTTAAGTTAAATTGCACTTTGTTGGTAGGCTATTATGTCTACTAGAATGTTAAAAAATATTCAGTGTTAAATAAATATTTTTAAATTGTTGTTTTGTAATTGATTTTTTTCTTTAAAAAGCAAGACAAAACTGTAAAAGGCAAATATTGGCTATTTAATTTATGCAATGGTGAAAAAATTGGTAAAATACATGGGGGGAAACCTGAAAAACCGTGTTTGGCTTCAGCCAAGAATTTTCGTTTCGGTGCATTCCTATATGTGACCTTGGACCACAAAACCACTCATAAGGGTCAATATGTTTTGAAATTAAGATTTATAAGCTTTCAATTGATGTATGGTTTGTTAAGATACAACTATTTGAAAATCTGGAATCTGAGGGTTCAAAAAAAAAATCTAAATATTGAGAAAATCCCCCTTAAAATTGTCCAAATGAAGTTCTTAGCAATGCATATTAGTAATCAAAGTCAAGTTTTGATATATTTACGGAAGGAAATTTACAAAATATCTTCATGGAACATGGATCTTAATATCCTAATGATTTTTGGCATAAAAGAAAAATGGGTAATTTTGACCCATGCAATGTATGTTTGGCTATTGCTACAAATATACCTGTGCTATAAGACTGGTTTCATGGTCCAGGGTCACATATTTGTACCTTCTGAAACGGTACAGTCCTAGTGACTGTTCTGTACCTTTTCTTTTTTAAAAGGCTTTAGGATTCAAAATAGTCTGAATAAACCGCAGTCGTCATATCCGAGCCTCAACTTCCTCCCTGAGCAGTCTCTCTGCTCCTGTGGACTAAGAGGTCGACTGCTCAGAAAACGGGCTCTTTCCGCTGCCCTGCTGTGTGAACGCCAGGCTCTCATCTTCAGCGGCGTTCATTACGCTCAGCTCTCATGCTGGCGACACACACAGGGGACGGTACGCTTGTGCAGACCAGCTAATTGCTCCCTTCCAGACCCCGACTGAGCTCAGCTGAGGCCAGAGCAAAACAGCAGTGCTTATCACCATAATGAAGAACAGCTGCTCTCCATCAGAACAAGAACAGAAGCCTCGCAAATGATACAGGAGACAATCAAAGGCTGCATGCTAATAGGTGAAAACAGATGAAAATACAAGCATGTTGGAATTCGCAGTATTCATAATGCAGGAGGTGAAAAATACCGTGATACAATTTCCATTGAGACTCTGAAGTGCACTTTACTATCCCTGAGAGGATTTGTGATTGGCAGTGACGCAACTGATGATGCTAAAGTCACATGATAATGACAACATGCTTCATGTAGGACATCTGGATTGCATTCATAGTATACACACATTCATACTCACTGTAAACAAACAACTGAAATGAAAAATTCTAAATACAGGTAAAACACTTGTAAAAATACAGAAAATCCCTTCAAAACAGTACACTGTGCCCTATTTTTAACATAAAACACTTTTCAATGGTCAGCTATTTAAGAGAACAGAGCTGGGTAGATTACTTACAAATTGTAATCTATTACTGATTTCAAATTACATGACAACAACTGTAATCAGTAACATAATCTATTACATTACACATTTGAGGTAATATAATCAGATTACTTTTTGACCTAACTCGTTTGTCACATTGATTTGAACAGGATAATCTTGCATCATAATGATGTGACAATACAAAGTGAGAAAATATATTCCATTAACAACATGAAGTGCATTAAACATTATATTACAACAAGGTTTCCCTAACTGGGGTTCGTATAGGAACTGCAGGGGGTTTGTGAGTTTAATGAAAGGCTAACAAGTAATTCAATCATAAAAATGTAAAATGTCAAATAAATCATTTTAAACTAACAATCAAAACTAGATAAAAAGTTTGTCAAGGTTTGAGAAAGCATAGCTTGAAAGTTTAAAGCAGCTGTAAAAACGTAAAGTTTTAAACTTTATATAGATAGATTAGATGATTAGCATGTTGCTAGCATGTTTCGAATGTAGTTAACATGATTCTAACATTTTTCTAACATGATTAGTATGTTTCTAGCATGATTAGCAATTTACTAGCATGATTAACGAGTTGTTAGCATGTTGCTAGCATGTTTTTAACATAATTAACATGTTACTTGCATTATTAACATTGCATTATAAAGTTGCTAGCATGTTTTTAGCATGATTAGCAAGTTATTAGCATTTATTAACATGATTAACAAGTTACTAGCATGTCATTAGCATGATTAACAAGTTATTAGCATTTATTAACATGATTAACAAGTTACTAGCATGTCATTAGCATGATTAGCAAGTTATTAGCATTTATTAACATGATTAACAAGTTACTAGCATGTCATTAGCATGATTAACAAGTTATTAGCATTTTTAACAAGATTAACAAGTTACTAGCATGTCATTAGCATGTTTCTAACACGATTAACAAGTTGCTAGCATGTTTCTAGCATTATTATCAAGTTGCTAGCATGTTTCTAAAATGTTTCTATCATGATTAGTAAATTTTTAGAATGTTTCCAACATGATTAAAAAGTTGCTAGCATGTTTCTAGCATGATTAGCAAGTTGTTAGCATGTTTATTACAGGAGTAGCAAGTTGCTAGCATGTTTCTAGCCTGACTAGTAAGTTGCTAACAGGTTTTTAACCTGACTAGCAAGCTGCTAGCATGTTTCTAGCATGAGTAGTAAGTTGCTAACATGTTTCTAGCCTGATTAGCACGTTACTTCATGTCATTAGCATGACTGACAAGCTGCTAGCATGTTTCCATCATGAGTAGTAAGTTGCTAACATGTTTCTAGCCTGACTAGTAAGTTGCTAACATGTTTCTAGCCTGACTAGCAAGTCGCTAACATGTTTCTAGCCTGACTAGCAAGTTGCTAACATGTTTCTAGCATGATTAGCACGTTACTTCATGTCATTAGCATGACTGACAAGTTACTAGCATGTTTCTAGCATGATTAACATGTTTCTACCATGATTAGCATGTTACTAGCATGATTGTAGTTGCTAGGCAGTTAAATAGATTAGAAATATTAGATAAAAAAGTAATCAATAAAAAAGTAACTGTAGTGATTGCGAGTATTTTAAAATCTAACTTACTCTAATTAGAAGTAAGTCATTTTTGGAATCTGATTATGTAATCCAGATTATCTGTGATCGGTTATTACCAGTGGAGTAGCACCCATATGCAAAAAAATGTGTACGGGCCCCCGAATCCTTATGGGCTCCAACTCAGTTAACTTGTTGATTTTTCTTAAGTACATAACGTTATGTGAGTATTCATAAGATGTTTTATTTAAGATATAAATGCTTGCAAATAATATTTAAAGTCCGTTTTCAAGTCCATTCATTATTTGTAGCACGCAAGTCTTAGCCTATAAATTCTGTCAATTTCATGCTAAATTACAAACAATAAATTCTTTTTTGTGTTTTTATGCTCTTTCATTTATAGTGAGATAACGTTGCTATATTCGCCTCAGATCAAGCAGCATGTGAATCAATGACATTTTTCCTTTTAATATTTGCAGCACGAAATAAACATGAAAAAATATTTTAATGCATTTAAAAAAAAATAAAAAAATAAACACGTCTCATGAAATCGATCAATCAGAGTTTCAAAAAGTTAATAAAAAACCTTGTGAATAAGTCATAATAGTAGTAACAACATTTAGCCTACCTCAGAAAAGCCAACAAGCCAACATGACTTTGCCAACATTGTTTTACTTTTTCTCATAAATCAGCTAACTGAGTTGAAGCCTACTTTTTATTGCTGTTTTTCATGTTAAATGTGAAAACAGGTGGAATTTTCACATTAACTTTACGCAATATAACATGATTTTATTACATAAATTCTTTCGTTTGAAAGTAGTAATTCAAATCATTCTATAGATATATTTATCATGTCTGTGAGGCAAATATTCGCTGAGTTTCGGGTCATTTTTGTGAAGCGCTCCTCCTCAAGACAGAGACGGCAGAAAGCGCATGTTTGATTTTCTTTAGCTATTTTACAAAAGCACAACGTTTTGTTGATATTGTGAGTGCGCACAAATAATAGCAGACCTTTTGCAGTTCAGAATGATGTATTACACTTACCTTTAGGAGCAAAAATGATGGAGTATTTTAGGTTTCCACTGTTATTAAGAAAAAAATGCGAGTGATCACGCTGGCGCTTCCATGTCCTGCAAAGCGTGCTTTAGCTTTCACTCTCTGCACAAATGATTGGATATGCGTCTATCAGCACACATTTAGGTTAAATGTTTAAATTAATATTGTGAAATGCAAGTGTTTTATGTCTATAGATTTGTTTTAGGCAAGTCGTGTTGATTTAAGTAGACTAAATTAATCAAACATGCTCAACTTATTTCTGCTGGCCGCTTGGTTGTTACTTAAAAAAATAGCTTGAATTTAAAGGTTGTATCAGCGATTTCTAGCCTGAAACATAAAGTGTCAAATTCAGCTGACCTTTTTTTATCACGATCCGCTCGCTGCCTGCCCCATAAATCGACTGTAAAAAAAACACGTCTCTCTGGTCAGCCTAGGGTCCGAGATATGCCAAAAAAACAATCGGTGCTATCAACTATTCCACAGAAAGACAAACAGTGTTCCAACCAATCAGCGTCAGGGGTTTGGTGTTGTGGACTTTCCTACTGGTGCAGGGATGTGAGGGAGGCGGAGCGAAAGTCCACAACACCAAACCCCTGACGCTGATTGGTTGGAACACTGTTTGTCTTTCTGTGGAATAGCATATCTCGGACCCTAGGCTGACCAGAGAGACGTGTTTTTTTACAGTCGATTTATGGGGCAGGTAGCGGGCGGATCGTGAAGAAAGGTCAGCTGAATTTGACACTTTATGTTTCAGGCTTGAAATCGCTGATACAACCTTTAACAAACATAAAATGTTCCAAACATATAGCTGAATTAACTTAATAAAGAAACGAAGGTAAATCTAGCCACTTTGCCATTAGAATCCAAAACTGAACTATTTTAATGACTGCAACACGGATAAGTTGTCGGACAAGGACAGGCCAGTGCAGGGCTCTATTCGTTCCCTCGTTTCAATTAAAAGTTCCCCCTCAGCTTGGTGGGCCCCCAATCTGACCGGCCCCATGTGCATAACTAGACTCTGCAAAAGAAGTACCTTTTTACACTTACTGTCAGTGTTGGGGAAAGTTACTTTTAAAATTAATGCATTACAATATTGAGTTACTGCCTAAAAAAGTAACTAATTACGTTACTTAGTTACTTTTTATGGAAAGTACTGAGTTATGCTACTTTTGTGTTACTTTTTAAATCTGGCCAGGGCTTGCTTGTTTGCTTTTAATATAAAAAGTTCTATTTTTGTCAAATGTAAAAGCCTTTTCACTTAAAGTAAATTGACATCTGTACAGGAGACCGCAGAAGAAAAAATGTCAACTCTTCAGCAAATAAAAAAAGGAAAGCAAATGTTAGATTATCTTGAGTAATATTTGCTTATTAATATGGATGAATTGGATCATCGAAGGTCGGCAGCAAAGACATCGGTTAATAAAATGGGATTGAATACATAAAGGATATTTGTATTATTTAACATGTTTAATTATTGCAGGTTTGCGTTGAATTTCACTGTTTTTATTCATTTTGAGGAACACTGTATCTGTTTTTTAGTGAGTGAGATGAATTAATGCATGTTCACATTTATTCTAGAACTAAAGGAACATCTTACTCACAATTTCTCTCAAACATGAGGACAGGAGAGCTTTTAATCAATAAATAGGGGGAAAAGTAACTGGCATTACTTATTTAAAAAAGTAACTTTACTAGTTACTTGGAAAAAGTAATAATATTACGTAATTTGCGCTGTTTGTAATGCATTAGCCCAACACTGCTTACTATCATGGGGACATAGAAAGTCTGCAGTGCTACATGTTTGCAGAATTGCTGAAAAACTGATCCATTAAGAGTGCTTAGGTCTGACTGACAAAACAGCGTCTGAAGCACTCTAAAACGACTCTTAGTTCATTCAGACGTGTGAATCTGGCAGTAAAGCAGAGGAGGGTTTGTTAAACTGAGGGAAGAAATGAGCAGTGATTTCTCCAGCTGCTGTCTCTCTGCTCTACATTTGCAGGAGGCCTGATTTATTTGTGCTAACTGCTGGCCCAGCAACTCAACCGTCAGTCTGAACCACACTTGCTGAGAGAGCAATGGATTTGTAAATGAGTTTAACACTTTCTTCAGCACCCTGTCCAATCACATACACAGCACGAATTGGTCATTTCTCCAGTGTCTGGTATTCAAAGTTCAGCGTGGGGCAAACTAGCCATCGCTGAGCTCTGTGGCCTTCGGTTACTGTGTCATGCTATTGCAAATGTCCCACAGAGATGAGCTGGAGGTTTTGGAGACTCCAGATGTGGACTAGAATCAGTTATGATATTGCTAAGTGTCTTTTATCTGCCATTTTTTCATTAAATAAATTGTGAAATGATGCAATAGCATGATTAAAAACAGAGACTTGAGGCAAATGCTTCTCAAGCTCAAATGAAAAAAAGAGAAGCCTGATTTAAAAGAGATGATGATGATGATGATGATGATGACATTAGTGTGAGTGAACAGATCTCTACAACACACACAACTGTTCCTATCACATCTAGCACAATAGTGCAAAGTCGCAAAGCACAAATGCATTCAATCAATCTATCAATCATTGTATAAGCTTTTCAGACAGCAATAAAAAAAGACTATTTTAAAATGAACCAAAAATATTTTTACACTTCTACATAGAATAATAACATAGAATTATAAAAGGTTGTTTCAATCCAAAAAAATTGTGACATTTATCACTCAAATCTGACTTTGTTTCTCTGAATTCTGAGTTCACATCTCACCATTATTATTTTTTCATTATAGAATAAAAATGAAACAGGTTTTTGTGACTTTTTATCTCACAATTCTGACTATTTTCCTCAGAAATGTTTACTGTAGGCCTATATCTTGCTATTATGGAAAAAAGGGTCCAAGGGTCATTCCTAGGATTCAGTAATATTTCAGTTCCCCAGAGTTTCTAAAGTGATGGTTCACCAAAATTAATTGTTCGAAGCTTTTCACAATACTTTGGTATGCCCATTATAATGAATAAATATAATGCATAATTTATTATAATGCATAATTGTTGCATTTTAATAGTTCTTTAGCATTTCTAATAACAAATTATAATGCATAATTGTTACTTCTTCTTCTTTTTTTTGCATAAAATAATGTTTTATTTCTGTCTTAAACCAAGAATTTTGTCATGTTCCTGAGTCACTTCACTGAGTTTGTACATAAAACATGATTAGCAAAATGTGCATATAGTCTGTGATTTTTGACAATTATGTAAGCATTTATTTGTGTTCCTTTCTTGTAAGGAATATGAGCGACTTCTAATATGAGAGATTTAGGATTATGACAGACTTTAAAGTTATCTCCCTCAGTCTGAACTCAACCCTGTCACATTAACCATCCTACATCCCTAATAATTTAGACTTTGCTCATATGTGACATTATTTATGAGAAATGACATAATTTTGGTCTCTTTAATAGTGCTGCAGAAAATGGTTAGTAGTATCATACTTTTTATTAAAATTTTTGAGGCATATTGTCAAGCTTAACAACTCAACCCTGTCACATAAAATTAAGATGGAATATTATTTTTCAACATTTTATTTTAATCCATAATGTACTTATTTTATTTCTGCCATATGTGGTCTGAATTCCTAACTACACGAGGAGCAGTGACCATTTAGAGTGAACTCCGTCTCAAATATATGCATTTCTTATTGTTACAGGGTTGTAAACTTGTGACAAGGTTGAGTAATTTACTTCATTTATTCATAATTTTAATGAAAAAATTATAAAATATTCATGGTTTAGGCAAATATATACTTACCAAAATCATGACATCTCATATTTTTGTTATAAATAGAATTTTTGATATAATCTGACAGTTAAACTCAAGCATTATACACCAGAAACTGCACCCACATTTGCAGCAGAAAGACAGTGTTGAGCTTTCAGATATGTTGACCCAGAAATAAGGGGACAATATGAGAGAGAAACAAAGCCAAAAATTAAAACTGAAGGCAATGTATTCCTTCAAAAGAGTTAGAGACTTCAACCCCATCACTCCTTGTCACGTTAATATTTTTAGTAAAAAACTAAAAATTGAATAACTTGAATCACAGAATTGAATCATAAGTAGTTAAAACAATTCAAAGTTGAAATGTAACTGAATCCCAGGAATTGTGAGAAAATTTTCATTTTATTATTCCATGGTGGAAGCATGTCAATCAAACTAAAATTGAAATCACAAAAGACAGTGAATTAATTAAAAAAGTATACCGTCTGTTGTGTTTCAGAGTGGTGTAAAGAATTTGAGTAGCCTAAATGTACTTACTAAAGGCCTAGTTAGTATATCGTCTTGGCTACTTTGTACGTACATTAGCAACTTTTACACTCTACTCTCTTGACTACATTCCTGAATAAACATTTGTACTTACTCCACTACATTTCAGATGGGGACAGCCTTCATTCATTGCATTTTGAGACACACCATCTGTTTCTGCAGCTTTTGTTTTCTGCTGTGGAAGAGGTGATATCTCCATCTGCAGGATACTGAAGGAACTGGATTGTGTGTGTTTTTGCCATGAAATGAACTCAGAACTAAATAAATCCCCTCCATGTAAATATGAGTGCATTAGGACAGGTGTTATATATGTGATCCTGGAGCACAAAACCAGTCTTAGGTATAAGGTATATTTGTAACAATAGCCAAAACACATTGCATGGGTCAAAATTATTGCTTTTTCTTTTATGCCCAAAATCATCAGGATATTAAGTGCAGATCATGTTCCGTTGAGTTTTTGATTAGTAATATGCATAGCTAAGAACTTCATTTGGACAACTTTAAAGGCGATTTTCTCAGTATTTTGATTTCTTTATTTATTTATTTTTTGCACCCTCAGATTGCAGATTTTCAAATAGTTGTATCTTGACCAAATATTGTCCTATCCTTACAAACCATACATCAAAGCTTATTTATTCAGTTTTCAGATGATATAACTCTTTTTATATCAACTTTTGTGGCCCAGGGTCACATATATTAGATGAAGACATGGCTGTGATTTGACTTTATACTACTGTTTTTGTTACATTCTACTTTTTATTTCTTTTTTGAACACTTGAGCTTTACTGAGGCTTGAGTCTGATTCACGGTGGATTCAGGGATGTTTTTAGAAGCCGTTGTGTCAATCTGGATTTACTGAGATAAAATAATAAATACAAAATCAACATTAGATTGTTCTCACAAATAAACTTGTTCTTGTTTTTTACTATGAGGTGTTGAGGACAAGTGCATTTTGATCCAGCATTCAAATCTAAATTAGTACTGTAAGACTTTTACTCAAGTTGTATTGAGATAAGTGACTTGTAACTGTTAACTGGAGTCATTTTCACAGAGAGTTTTCACTTTAAAGTCTGGGTACATTACAAAGTCAATGCAAAGACTTTACTCTGTTCAATTTAGACACTGAAAATAGGATGGACCTATTGATTTTGCGCCAGATTGATGCACTGAACTGTAAGATTTTCTCTCCTAGTGAGTCCAGTGTCTACAATGAGGCAATAATGAGGCAAACACTGATGTGCAAACATCTGCTCCACTTGGACACCAGTCAATGGAATGTGAACATAAATATAACATCCATTAACAGTGCTTCATAATCCACCATCAACACATCTCAATATTTCAGAGTGACTCTTGGAACAAACACAGACATATGAATTAATCTTTGGCAACTTATACTTCTAATACTACTAAATTAATCATAACATTTAAATCACTAATGGAAAACAACATGTGTATACTTCAGAGAAAAGAAGCATATCTTAATAAATTCAAGTATTTTATCTAATAGCCTAACGCAATGTTTTCTTCTGAAAATATGAACCCAAGGCTCACAGCTAATGTTTTTACACTGATCACCCAACTCAAAGTGGACAGCTTCATTTGGTTCTTGGTATTTGTGTGTGTGTTAGATGTATTTAACATATTGCAAGCATACAATCAAACTGATATAGATGTAGCTTTGCTTCTCCATGCAGAAGTGAGATTCTCAGGCTCTAATTCATTGCAGTCTAGTTCAGTGTCAGCATTTTCCATTCTTTGCTCAACCTCTATACTGCAGGGTTCTTGGTAAAAGCCATTGAAGCTTGAATCTAACCTTGAAAGGACTCTTTTGTTCCACTGAATGAAAGCAAGTTACAAGGGCATTTGTGAATTATTTTCTATTTTATCTGAAATGCTGATTTGACATTGCACTCATTGGCTACACCATGTGAGACAAACGCTATAAGTCAAAAGTTTTTGAACAGTAAGATTTTTAATGTTTTTAAAGAAGTCTCTTCTGCTCACCAAGCCTGCATTTATTTGATCCAAAGCACAGCAAAAACAGTACAATTTTTAAATGTATTTACTATTTAAAATAATTGTTTTCTATTTTAAAATATGATTTATTTCTGTGATTTCAAAGCTGAATTTTCAGCATCATTACTCCAGTCTTCAGTGTCACATTATCTTTCAGAAATCATTCTAATATACTGATTTGCTGCTTAACAAATATTATTATTAGTAGGAGTTTGAGCACGTAGTGCTAAAACCCTATTGAAACTGTTAAGTTTTTTTTGTATTATTATTCTTCTGCCGTAAAACTGATCGTCTTTGAACCATTGCTGTCAATCAAATCGTTCATTAATTATTCACAAATATGTTAAAAACCTACTTTTGCAAACTAGTGCTAGGTTTTTTGCTCAATCTCGATCAAACCACTGCAGTGCAATTCTCTAGACTCTTTCTTAATTTTTAGCAAAACAAAAATGTTGAATTTGGTCTTTTGGTTGGCTATAACTGGGTCATTTAGAAAAGGGGCGTGGCCACGTATACCCAAAAGCCTATAAAACCTAAACGAAAACTTAAAACTTTTTGAAAACATGTGGCAACTGACTCTTAACAAGCATGCAAAGTTTCATAGAGATCGGACCATAGGTGGCGCTATAACAGTTAAAAAGGCTACAAAAACACACAATTTCTAGGTAAATTGGCCCAAATTGCTAAATAAAATTATCATATATTCACACAAACACTAGATCTTCATATCATATGCTAGATCTTCTCATTCTGAACACTAATGTCAATCCAACGTTTCTTTATATATTTGATATTATTTAAAAAATAACTTTTGTGACCTAGCCCTTTTAACTCAAAATCAATAAACTGCAGTACAATTCTCTGGAGTCTCTATATCAACTATTATATATATAAAAAGTTGAACATTTGCATTTGGAGAGTTATAACATGGTCATTTAATAATATGGTCATGATCTAGTGCACCCAAAACCACCCTATATGATGTTATTTAGCATGGATGCTTTGAATAATTAAAAATAATGATAAAAACATTTAGAATGTTACAAAAGATTTCTATTTCAGATAAATGCAGTTCTTCTAAACTTTCAATTCATCAAAGAAACCTGGAAAAAATCTATTCAGCAAATCAGAATTTTAGAACGATTCCTGAAGAATAATGTGATTGCAGTAATGAAGCTAAAAATTCAGCTTTGAAATCACAGAAATAAATTAAATTTTAAAATATTTTTAAATTAAAACAGTTATTTTAAATAGTAAAAATGTTTCAAAAACGTTTTTGCTGTACTTTGGATTAAATAAAAGCAGACTTGGTGAGCAGAAGAGACTTTTGACTGTTAGTGCAGATGTTAGAATAATTCACATATTTCATAAGTACATTAATACACTGTTACTGAGACACTACTAGTAGAATCACATACAGTTGACAGGGGAACTTAATAAAATCCAAGTCTGTTTTGACAGAAGTCTGTTTTCCCACAAACTCCTTCAACCAAGAGAGAGGCATTACCGGTCAGAATGTAATAGTTCCGTGAACAATGCATTGAAATAATTTTGCTCAAATACTAGGTAACGCAATTAATGATAATGTAATAATAACATTTATGAAGGATATCTGTGCAGATAACCTGATAATCTGGGTTGTGTAGCGGTCAACAACACCCAGGTCATGACCGAAAGACTTGATGAATGAAACTCTGGCACCTAATGCCATGTTGCTCCAGGGACTGAACCTATAATAGGCTCATGGTGCTGTAATATGGTCACATCACATGAGCAGTGTGGAAATAAATGGCATGAGTCCTGCTCAAGTGACCAGAAAATTCAGTTATGGCAGTTATCTGTCGTTGTAAGACTGTTTGAAATGGGTGGATGGAAATGACAAAGCAGAATGGCAACAAGGACATTAGGACTGTGTTCAGTGGATATTCAGGTTCAATCAGGGGTGAAGAGACTTGATAACAGAGTAGAGGTGAACCTGATGGTCACTTTAGAGATCATGTGTGGAAATATGAGACAGCCATAACACTCCACACATCTGGGCTTTATGTCAAAGCTTTATTTGCACACGTTTCAAAGCTAAAAAAAATGCCTATTTTGTAAAAGACAATCTTTCTGAAGAAAAAAAGCACATACTTATGTAGTGTAAAGTCTGATATTTTGGAAAATATAGAGGGTCACTAACTTTGTCAGTTCTTTCACATTTTTTACATTTTTACTGAACGGTACCATAAACTTGTGAGTGTGACATAACAAAAATTAAGAAAAAATAATAATATATAAATAGCATGAGAGAGATTTATCTTCATTGTTAGACACTGATTTTAATATAGTGTTATTTATTTAATATGAAATTATAATTAACATAATTTTCTCCATTACTTATTAAACAATTTCATAACAAACTTTGACAACAAGACAAACTTTCCTGTTATCCGTTTCAAAATGACTGCTGAAAATTATACCATTTTAAGATGAGAGATATTTATATCTCCCCTTTTGCAATACTGTTTTTTAAGATATTTTGAGATAAAAACAAATCTGTGGTTCTTTTATGTGTCACACCATAGGACATTACGTCACTCCATTGGACATTTCGTCACTCAACTGGACATTACACCACTGCATTGGACATTACGTCACTCCATAGGCGATTACGTCACTCCACTGGACATTACGTCACTCCATAGGCGATTACGTCACTCCACCGGACATTACGCCACTGCATTGGACATCACGTCACTCCACTGGACATTACGCCACTGCATTGGACATTACGTCACTCCATAGGACATTACGTCACTGCATTGGACATTACGTCACTCCATAGGACATTACGTCACTCCACTGGACATTATGTCACTGCATTGGACATTACGTCACTCCATAGGACATTACGTCACTGCATTGGACATTACGTCACTCCATAGGAGATTATGTCACTCCATAGGACATTACGTCACTGCATTGGACATTACGTCACTCCATAGGACATTACGTCACTCCACTGGACATTACGCCACTGCATTGGACATTATGTCACTCCATAGGACATTACGTCACTCCACTGGACATTACATCACTCCACTGGACATTACGTCACTCCACTGGACATTACGTCACTCCATAGGACATTACATCACTGCATTGGACATTACGTCACTCCATAGGAGATTACGTCACACCACTGGACATTACGCCACTGCATTGGACATTACGGCACTTCATAGGACATTACGGCACACCATTGGACATTACGTCACTCCATAGGAGATAATGTCACTCCATGTGACATTGCTTCACTCCACAGGACATTGCATCACTCCACTGGACATTACGTCACTCCATAGGACATTATGTCACTGCATTGGACATTACGTCACTTCATAGGACATTACGTCACTCCATAGGACATTACGTCACTGCATTGGACATTACATCACTCCACTGGACATTACGTCACTCCATAGGCGATTACATCACTCCACTGGACATTACGTCACTCCACCGGACATTATGTAACTCCATAGGCGATTATGTCACTCCACTGGACATTATGCCACTGCATTTGACATTACGTCACTCCACTGGACATTACGTCGCTCCATAGGCGATTACGTCATTCCACTGGACATTATGCCACTGCATTAGACATTACGTCACTCCACTGGACATTACGTCACTCCATAGGCGATTACATCACTCCACTGGACATTACGCCACTGCATTGGACATTATGTCACTCTATAGGACATTACGTCACTCCACTGGACATTACGCCACTGCATTGGACATTACGTCACTCCATAGGCGATTACATCACTCCACTGGACATTATGCCACTGCATTGGACATTACGTCACTCCACTGGACATTACGCCACTGCATTGGACATTACGTCACTCTATAGGACATTACGACACTCCACCGGACATTACGCCACTGCATTGGACATTACGTCACTCTCTAGGACATTACGTCACTCCATAGGACATTACGTCACTGCATTGGACATTACGTCACTCTATAGGACATTACGTCACTCCACTGGACATTACGTCACTCCATAGGCGATTACGTCACTCCTCTGGACATTACGCCACTGCATTGGACATTACGTCACTCTATAGGACATTACGACACTCCACTGGACATTACGCCACTGCATTGGACATTACGTCACTCTCTAGGACATTACGTCACTCCATAGGACATTGCGTCACTCCACTGGACATTGTGTCACTCCACTGGACATTGTGTCACTCCATAGGACATTGTGTCACTCCATAGGACATTGTGTCACTCCACTGGACATTGTGTCACTCCATAGGACATTATGTCACTCCATAGGACATTGCATCACTCCACTGGACATTGTGTCACTCCATAGGACATTACGTCACTCCATAGGACATTGCATCACTCCATAGGACATTATGTCACTCCATAAGACATTACGTCATTCCACTGGACATTGTGTCACACTATAGAATAGAAATGTAGTTATTAAAGTATTTCTATTTAATTCTGAACATGTCAAAGGAGAAATAAAGTTTATTTTTAATACAATCAATATCATCATGTTTTTAAAACAAAACAAAATAATGTTCATCAATAAAATTCAGTCTCTTAGTCAATCAGTATGTTACTGAAACTTTTCTAGCTCTGCTGAATGTGTGGCACAGCTAAATATGATTGATATTGAAACGGTATTTATTAAAACTATATTACTACTCTTTTTAAGGCATAATTTTGATTCTATTTACTTTCTGGATTGTTCTCTTAGGATCTTCTCCCTTCTGGTGAATCCCTGTTCATGTTCTGTCTATATTTCCATATTATCTCTCTTCCACTAATTTCTCTCACTCAATTCTTTCTGTTTCAAAAACAAAGTATCACATTTCATACTTATTTTCATTCAATTTTATAACAGTACAAGTTTTCTGCATCATACCGATGGACACTATCACACCAAAGGACGTTTCAACTTTTTGTGTCAATTAATGACCTTGCTATTCCAAGCTAACCTGTCATTAGCAGTTAGCAAGAAACATTTGCATAACTTTCCATGATTATGTATTTTAACATACAGTTTTTAATTTAAAAATATAATTTAGTGGTGTCACACCAAAGGACAACAAAACGTAACACTTTTGTAGTGGTTCCAAAAAAGTTAAATAATTGAACAATTTTGAGACAAAGCACTACCAAGTGCACATGTCATGGGCTTCACAGGGGTCTTCAGTAACACGACAATGAATGTGGTCCTTCAACTAATTGAAGTTTTCTCTGGAACTGTCCGATTTAAAATCAGGATATGGAGTCACACCAGAGGACATGGTTTTTAGACACAAAATGTATCAAGTTCCTATGCTTTCAGAAATATATGGATGAAAAAATTATTGCCATTTACTAAAACAGAGACTTGTATAATTATCCCAGAGGTATTTATTAACATTTTTATGCTTTTCTTTTTAATTTATAAAAGTTGTAATTTACTGAACCATACTTGAGACAGTCACACCATAGGACAATTTTGAGATTTGGCTCAAAGAAAAAAATAAAAAATAAATAAAAAAATAACACTGCAGCTTTTATTCCAACAGGTCCATGTAGGACAAAGAAATCTTTAACCATTGACTGCTTTTCAAATACATTGATTTAATCATATTCAGATCATGTGACATTAAAAACCTTGAAACATAGACACTCTCTTATCTCTTACTCACAATAATAACAAATATCCCTTGAAACCAGAGAAACAAGAAGATTAAACTCCAATAATTTTGAGCTGCTACCAGAGAACTACCATAGGAATTACTGTTATTCTATAGAGAAGGAAGCAGATGTCAGTGAAATATGAGGCAGAAAGATGAGAAGATAAGAGAAAATGTTGGTTCACCTGTTCTGAGTGATAAGGAAAGAATAGCTGACTTGTTTTTGAATGTTATAGCCTACATGCAGGTAGACTTTCTCCTTTATAAAAACATGAGATATCATCCCTGTCTTCAGGCCAAATTTAAAATCTTGAAGTTTTAATCAATCAGCATTGGGGAAAGTTACTTTTCAAACTTTTCAAAGTAATGCATTAGAATATTGAGTTACTCCCTAATTACAGTGCCTTGCGAAATTATTCATACCCCTTCATTTTTTTCACATTTTGTTATGTTGCTGCCTTATGTTAAACGACTTTAAATTACTTTTTTCCCCACATCAATCTACACTCCCTACTCCATAATGGCAAAGCAAAAAATAGGTTTTTAACTTTTGTGCAAATTTATTAAAAATAAAAAAAACTGAAAAGATCCCGTTGCATAAGTATTCATACCCTTTTCTGGGACACTCGAAATGTAGCTCAGGAGCATTCATATTGCTTCTAGATGTTACTACACTTGGAGTGGAGTTAAACTGTGGCAAATTCATTTGAATGAGTCTGATTTAGAAAGGCACACACCTCTCAGAAAAGGTTTAACAGCTGAAAATGCATATAAGAGGTCCTGAGGTCAAGATAACTGCCTGTAGAGCTCAGTGACAGACTTGTGTTAAGGCAATGATCTAGGGAAGAGTTCAGAAACAAATCTGCTGCATTGAAGGTTGACAGAAGCATTCTCCATAATGGAAGATGATTGGAACAACTAGGACTCTAGAAAATGTCTGCCAGCCCCCATCCAAGCTGACAGAGATGGAGAGGTGAAAAGGTGAGGCAAAGAATGGCAGATAATTGCCAAATGCAGATGTGCAAAGATGGTCACATCAGACCCAAAAAGACTTGAGGCTGTAAAGGTGCTTCAACTATGTACTGAGTTAAGGGTATGAATACTTATGCAATCTACTTCTTTCAGTGTTTTATTTTGAATAAATTTGTAAAATTAGCAAAAAATGAAGGGGTATGAATACTTTTGCAAGGCACTGTACATTACTTAGTTACTTTTTATGGAAAGTAATGCTTTACTTTTGCATTAATTTTTAAATCTGGGCAAGGCTTGCTTGTCTGTTTTTAATATAAAAAGTTCTATTTTTGGCAAATATAAAAGCCTTTTCACCAGGGGCGCCGCTAAGGGGGGTGTGGGGGGAGAGTTAGGACAATTCTAAGTTCCCACGCCCTTTAGGGGCCCCCAGAGATCTGCTTTGGTGTGGTAGGGGGGGCCCAACCTCATATTTTGTCATAGGGCCCAAAATTGCGAGTGGCGCCCCTGCTTTTCACACCAAAAGCCTCAGGCTTAGAGAAAAGTAAATTGACGTCTGTACAGTAGACCTCAGAAGAAATAAAAAGTCAACTCTTCAGCAATTAAAAAGGAAAACAAATGTTAGATTATCTTGAGTAATTTTTGCTTATTAGTATGCATGAATTGGATCATCGAAGGTCGACAGCAAAGACATCGATTAATAAAATGGGATTAAATACATAAGGATATTTGTATTATTTAACATATTTAATTATTGCAGGTTTGCAATGAATTTCAATGTTTTTGTTAGTTTTGAGGAATACTGTATCTGTTTTTTAGTGAGTGAGATGAATTAATGCATGTTCACATTTATTCTAGAACTAAAATAACATCTTACAATTTCTTTCAAACATGGGGACAGAAGAGCTTTTAATCAATAAATGGGGGGAAACCCTGCTGAAAAAACAGCATATGCTGGTTAGGTATGTTTCGGTGGTCCTTTTCAGAGCAAAGGACCAGCATAAACCAGCAAAGAGCCAGCATAAACCAGCAAAGGGCCAGCATAAACCGGCGAAGGACCAGCATAAACCAGCAAAGGGCCAGTATAAACCAGCTAAAACCAGCAAAGGGCCATCATAAACCAGCAAAGGACCAGCATAAACCAGCAAAGGGCCAGCATAAACCAGCAAAGGGCCAGCATAAACCAGCAAAGGACCAGCATAAACCAGCAAAGGGCCAGCATAAACCAGCAAAGGGCCAGCATAAACCAGCAAAGGGCCAGTGTAAACCAGCTAAAACCAGCACAGGGCCAGCATAAACCAGCAAAGGACCAGCATAAACCAAAAAAGGGCCAGCATAAACCAGCAAAGGACCAGCATAAACCAGCAAAGGACCAGCATAAACCAGCTAAAACCAGCAAAGGACCAGCATAAACCAGCAAAGGACCAGCATAAACCAGCAAAGGGCCAGCATAAACCAAAAAAGGGCCAGCATAAACCAGCAAAGGGCCAGCATAAACCAGCAAAGGGCCAGCATAAACCAGCTAAGGGCAAGCATAAACCAGCTAAAACCAGCAAAGGACCAGCATAAACCAGCAAAGGGCCAGCATAAACCAGCTAAAACCAGCAAAGGACCAGCATAAACTAGCAAAGGACCAGCATAAACCAGCAAAGGGCCAGCATAAACCAGCAAAGGACCAGCATAAACCAGCAAAGGGCCAGCATAAACCAGCAAAGGGCCAGCATAAACCAGCATAAACCAGCAAAGGACCAGCATAAACCAGCAAAGGGCCATCTTAAACCAGCAAAGGGCCAGCATAAACCAGCATAAACCAGCAAAGGACCAGCATAAACCAGCAAAGGGCCAGCTTAAACCAGCAAAGGGCCATCTTAAACCAGCAAAGGGCCAGCATAAACCAGCATAAACTAGCAAAGGACCAGCATAAACCAGCAAAGGGCCAGCATAAACCAGCAAAGGACCAGCATAAACCAGCAAAGGGCCAGCATAAACCAGCAAAGGGCCATCTTAAACCAGCAAAGGGCCAGCATAAACCAGCATAAACCAGCAAAGGGCCATCTTTAACCAGCAAAGGGCCAGCATAAACCAGCAAAGGGCCAGCATAAACCAGCAAAGGACCAGCATAAACCAGCAAAGGACCAGCATAAACCAGCTAAAACCAGCAAAGGACCAGCATAAACCAGCAAAGGACCAGCATAAACCAGCAAAGGACCAGCATAAACCAGCAAAGGGCCAGCATAAACCAGCAAAGGACCAGCATAAACCAGCAAAGGACCAGCATAAACCAGCTAAAACCAGCAAAGGACCAGCATAAACCAGCAAAGGACCAGCATAAACCAGCAAAGGGCCAGCATAAACCAGCAAAGGGCCAGCATAAACCAGCAAAGGGCCAGCATAAACCAGCTAAGGGCAAGCATAAACCAGCTAAAACCAGCAAAGGACCAGCATAAACCAGCAAAGGGCCAGCATAAACCAGCTAAAACCAGCAAAGGACCAGCATAAACTAGCAAAGGACCAGCATAAACCAGCAAAGGGCCAGCATAAACCAGCAAAGGACCAGCATAAACCAGCAAAGGGCCAGCATAAACCAGCAAAGGGCCAGCATAAACCAGCAAAGGACCAGCATAAACCAGCAAAGGGCCATCTTAAACCAGCAAAGGGCCAGCATAAACCAGCATAAACCAGCAAAGGACCAGCATAAACCAGCAAAGGGCCAGCATAAACCAGCAAAGGGCCAGCTTAAACCAGCAAAGGGACATCTTAAACCAGCAAAGGGCCAGCATAAACCAGCATAAACTAGCAAAGGACCAGCATAAACCAGCAAAGGGCCAGCATAAACCAGCAAAGGACCAGCATAAACCAGCAAAGGGCCAGCATAAACCAGCAAAGGGCCATCTTAAACCAGCAAAGGGCCAGCTTAAACCAGCAAAGGGCCATCTTAAACCAGCAAAGGGCCAGCATAAACCAGCATAAACTAGCAAAGGACCAGCATAAACCAGCAAAGGGCCAGCATAAACCAGCAAAGGACCAGCATAAACCAGCAAAGGGCCAGCATAAACCAGCAAAGGGCCATCTTAAACCAGCAAAGGGCCAGCATAAACCAGCATAAACCAGCAAAGGGCCATCTTAAACCAGCAAAGGGCCAGCATAAACCAGCAAAGGGCCAGCATAAACCAGCAAAGGACCAGCATAAACCAGCAAAGGACCAGCATAAACCAGCTAAAACCAGCAAAGGACCAGCATAAACCAGCAAAGGACCAGCATAAACCAGCAAAGGACCAGCATAAACCAGCAAAGGGCCAGCATAAACCAGCAAAGGACCAGCATAAACCAGCTAAAACCAGCAAAGGACCAGCATAAACCAGCAAAGGACCAGCATAAACCAGCAAAGGACCAGCATAAACCAGCTAAAACCAGCAAAGGACCAGCATAAACCAGCAAAGGACCAGCATAAACCAGCAAAGGGCCAGCATAAACCAGCAAAGGGCCAGCATAAACCAGCAAAGGGCCAGCATAAACCAGCTAAGGGCAAGCATAAACCAGCTAAAACCAGCAAAGGACCAGCATAAACCAGCAAAGGGCCAGCATAAACCAGCTAAAACCAGCAAAGGACCAGCATAAACTAGCAAAGGACCAGCATAAACCAGCAAAGGGCCAGCATAAACCAGCAAAGGACCAGCATAAACCAGCAAAGGGCCAGCATAAACCAGCAAAGGGCCAGCATAAACCAGCAAAGGACCAGCATAAACCAGCAAAGGGCCATCTTAAACCAGCAAAGGGCCAGCATAAACCAGCATAAACCAGCAAAGGACCAGCATAAACCAGCAAAGGGCCAGCATAAACCAGCAAAGGGCCAGCTTAAACCAGCAAAGGGACATCTTAAACCAGCAAAGGGCCAGCATAAACCAGCATAAACTAGCAAAGGACCAGCATAAACCAGCAAAGGGCCAGCATAAACCAGCAAAGGACCAGCATAAACCAGCAAAGGGCCAGCATAAACCAGCAAAGGGCCATCTTAAACCAGCAAAGGGCCAGCTTAAACCAGCAAAGGGCCATCTTAAACCAGCAAAGGGCCAGCATAAACCAGCATAAACTAGCAAAGGACCAGCATAAACCAGCAAAGGGCCAGCATAAACCAGCAAAGGACCAGCATAAACCAGCAAAGGGCCAGCATAAACCAGCAAAGGGCCATCTTAAACCAGCAAAGGGCCAGCATAAACCAGCATAAACCAGCAAAGGGCCATCTTAAACCAGCAAAGGGCCAGCATAAACCAGCAAAGGGCCAGCATAAACCAGCAAAGGACCAGCATAAACCAGCAAAGGACCAGCATAAACCAGCTAAAACCAGCAAAGGACCAGCATAAACCAGCAAAGGACCAGCATAAACCAGCAAAGGACCAGCATAAACCAGCAAAGGGCCAGCATAAACCAGCAAAGGACCAGCATAAACCAGCTAAAACCAGCAAAGGACCAGCATAAACCAGCAAAGGACCAGCATAAACCAGCAAAGGGCCAGCATAAACCAGCAAAGGGCCAGCATAAACCAGCAAAGGGCCAGCATAAACCAGCTAAGGGCAAGCATAAACCAGCTAAAACCAGCAAAGGACCAGCATAAACCAGCAAAGGGCCAGCATAAACCAGCTAAAACCAGCAAAGGACCAGCATAAACTAGCAAAGGACCAGCATAAACCAGCAAAGGGCCAGCATAAACCAGCAAAGGACCAGCATAAACCAGCAAAGGGCCAGCATAAACCAGCAAAGGGCCAGCATAAACCAGCATAAACCAGCAAAGGACCAGCATAAACCAGCAAAGGGCCATCTTAAACCAGCAAAGGGCCAGCATAAACCAGCATAAACCAGCAAAGGACCAGCATAAACCAGCAAAGGGCCAGCATAAACCAGCAAAGGGCCAGCTTAAACCAGCAAAGGGCCATCTTAAACCAGCAAAGGGCCAGCATAAACCAGCATAAACTAGCAAAGGACCAGCATAAACCAGCAAAGGGCCAGCATAAACCAGCAAAGGACCAGCATAAACCAGCAAAGGGCCAGCATAAACCAGCAAAGGGCCATCTTAAACCAGCAAAGGGCCAGCATAAACCAGCAAAGGACCAGCATAAACCAGCAAAGGGCCAGCATAAACCAGCAAAGGGCCATCTTAAACCAGCAAAGGGCCAGCATAAACCAGCATAAACCAGCAAAGGACCAGCATAAACCAGCAGAGGGCCAGCATAAACCAGCTAAAACCAGCAAAGGGCTAGCATAAACCAGCAAAGGGCCATCTTAAACCAGCATAAACCAGCAAAGGACCAGCATAAACCAGCAAAGGGCCAGCATAAACCAGCAAAGGGTCAGCATAAACCAGCATAAACCAGCAAATGACCAGCATAAACCAGCAAAGGGCCAGCATAAACCAGCAAAGGACCAGCATAAACCAGCAAAGGGCCAGCATAAACCAGCAAAGGGCCAGCATAAACCAGCAAAGGGCCAGCATAAACCAGCAAAGGGCCAGCATAAACCAGCTAAAACCAGCAAAGGACCACCATAAACCAGCAAAGGGCCAGCATAAACCAGCTAAAACCAGCAAAGGACCAGCATAAACCAGCAAAGGGCCAGCATAAACCAGCAAAGGACCAGCATAAACCAGCAAAGGGCCATCTTAAACCAGCAAAGGGCCAGCATAAACCAGCAAAGGACCAGCATAAACCAGCAAATAGCCAGCATAAACCTGCTAAAACCAGCAAAGGACCAGCATAAACCAGCAAAGGACCAGCATAAACCAGCAAAGGGCCAGCATAAACCAGCAAAGGGCCAGCATAAACCAGCTAAAACCAGCAAAGGACCAGCATAAACCAGCAAAGGGCCAGCATAAACCAGCTAAAACCAGCAAAGGACCAGCATAAACCAGCAAAGGGCCAGCATAAACCAGCTAAAACCAGCAAAGGGCCAGCATAAACCAGCTAAAACCAGCAAAGGGCCAGCATAAACCAGCAAAGGACCAGCATAAACCAGCAAAGGGCCAGCATAAACCAGCAAAGGGCCATCATAAACCAGCTAAAACCAGCAAAGGGCCAGCATAAACCAGCAAAGGGCCATCTTAAACCAGCATAAACCAGCAAAGGGCCAGCATAAACCAGCAACGGACCAGCATAAACCAGCAAAGGGCCAGCATAAACCAGCAAAGGGCCAGCATAAACCAGCAAAGGGCCAGTATAAACCAGCTAAAACCAGCAAAGGACCACCATAAACCAGCAAAGGGCCAGCATAAACCAGCTAAAACCAGCAAAGGACCAGCATAAACCAGCAAAGGGCCAGCATAAACCAGCAAAGGACCATCTTAAACCAGCAAAGGGCCAGCATAAACCAGCAAAGGACCAGCATAAACCAGCAAATAGCCAGCATAAACCTGCTAAAACCAGCAAAGGACCAGCATAAACCAGCAAAGGACCAGCATAAACCAGCAAAGGGCCAGCATAAACCAGCATAAACCAGCAAAGGACCAGCATAAACTAGCAAAGGGCCAGCATAAACCAGCAAAGGACCAGCATAAACCAGCAAAGGACCAGCATAAACCAGCAAAGGGCCATCTTAAACCAGCAAAGGGCCAGCATAAACCAGCATAAACCAGCAAAGGGCCAGCATAAACCAGCTAAAACCAGCAAAGGGCCAGCATAAACCAGCTAAAACCAGCAAAGGGCCAGCATAAACCAGCAAAGGGCCATCTTAAACCAGCATAAACCAGCAAAGGGCCAGCATAAACCAGCAAAGGGCCATCTTAAACCAGCAAAGGGCCAACATAAACCAGCTAAAACCAGCAAAGGGCCATCTTAAACCAGCAAAGGGCCAGCATTAACCAGCTAAAACCAGCAAAGGGCCATCTTAAACCAGCAAAGGACCAGCATAAACCAGCAAAGGGCCATCTTAAACCAGCAAAGGGCCAGCATAAACCAGCATAAACCAGCAAAGGACCAGCATAAACTAGCAAAGGGCCAGCATAAACCAGCAAAGGACCAGCATAAACCAGCAAAGGACCAGCATAAACCAGCAAAGGGCCAGCATAAACCAGCATAAACCAGCAAAGGACCAGCATAAACCAGCAAAGGGCCAGCATAAACCAGCAAAGGGCCAGCATAAACCAGCTAAAACCAGCAAAGGGCCAGCATAAACCAGCAAAGGGCCATCTTAAACCAGCATAAACCAGCAAAGGACCAGCATAAACCAGCAAAGGGCCATCTTAAACCAGCAAAGGGCCATCTTAAACCAGCAAAGGGCCAGCATAAACCAGCTAAAACCAGCAAAGGGCCATCTTAAACCAGCAAAGGGCCAGCATAAACCAGCTAAAACCAGCAAAGGGCCATCTTAAACCAGCAAAGGGCCAGCATAAACCAGCTAAAACCAGCAAAGGGCCAGCATAAACCAGCAAAGGACCAACATAAACCAGCAAAGGGCCAGCATAAACCAGCAAAGGGCCATCTTAAACCAGCAAAGGGCCAGCATAAACCAGCAAAGGACCAGCATAAACCAGCAAAGGGCCATTTTAAACCAGCATAAACCAGCAAAGGGCCATCTTAAACCAGCATAAACCAGCATAAACCAGCATAAACCAGCAAAGGGCCAGCATAAACCAGCAAAGGACCAGCATAAACCAGCAAAGGGCCATCTTAAACCAGCAAAGGACCATCATAAACCAGCTAAAACCAGCATCCCAGTACCAAAACATACCTAACCAGCATATGCTGGGGTTTTTTTCAGCAGGGAAAGTAACAGGTGTTACTTTTTTGAAAAATTAACTCAGATATTTTCTTGTCAATTAAAAAGTAATGCGTTACTTTACTAGTTACTTGTAAAACGTAATATTATTACGTAAATTGCATTACTTTTAATGCCTTACCTCCAATACTAGATAGATAGATAGATAGATAGATAGATAGATAGATAGATAGATAGATAGATAGATAGATAGATAGATGCTTCACACTCCAGTCCAGTCAGTGGCGGTGAAATGCTTGTGTTCATCAACCGCCATTGAACTAGACTAGTAGTAGAAGAAGAGACGTCACCAGTGGAGGCGGGTATGTGACGTCACGCGGGTAACGTCCAGAATCAACTATGGCGGAAAGGTAGTGGCGACTCACACTTTACCGGTAATATCGACATCGGAGAGCAGTTATCTGAACGATTCATCATTCATCGTCTCCGGCTTACGCGTAAACATCCCATTCCCTCGTGCACTCTCTCTGATCTTCGTGGAACCAGCAGAAACATGCCTAACATCAAGATTTTCAGCGGCAGTTCCCACCAGGACCTGTCCCAGAAGATCGCCGACCGTCTCGGACTGGAGTTAGGAAAAGTGGTTACGAAAAAGTTCAGCAACCAAGAAACTTGGTAAGTGATTTCTGGAAATTATCTAATGTTGCTATATGTGTGGAAGTGCTGCTGGGAGTTGTAGTTCAGACTGTGGCTGCCAGCGCTCCACGTGGGTTTGAGAAAACTACAACTCCCAGAAGGCTGGGCATCTGCACGCGAGGCGAGGCAGTGTGTAACGTTATTTGCTTTAGTTTAGACATACATTTTGTGGCTAATGCTGCAGTTTAATGTCATTTAAACACTTACAATGAACATACACAGCTCCACCAGTTACCATTTCGCTGATACTCCCACACGATCGTTTTAATAATAGTCTGGTGGGTCAGTTAAGTGTTAATTTAAGTCACAAGGCCTGTTTTAGTATTTATTCGTTCATTCGATAAAACATTGTTTTTTTGCTTTTTTTTACTCCTGCGGCGTTGTGCTTGAAAAGGTCAATGACCCTGAGACTTTTACTAATGTTAGCTCTTCACCGCCTATCGGTTTCTCATGTGTTCTGCAGTGTGGAGATTGGAGAGAGTGTACGTGGAGAGGATGTGTACATAGTCCAGAGCGGCTGTGGAGAAATTAACGATAATCTTATGGAACTTCTGATTATGATAAACGCCTGCAAAATCGCATCAGCCTCCCGAGTCACAGCGGTCATCCCGTGCTTTCCTTACGCCCGGCAGGATAAGAAAGATAAGGTGAGGCCAAGGGTATCAGCTGTCTCTGAGAAATGTGACCCTGGAACACAAAACCAGTCAGAGTCAATTTTTTTTTATTTTTTCATCAGACAATGTTTGGCCAAGATACAACTGTTCTGGATAAAGTTAAAGGAGGATAATTTTTGTACATTATGTGCTTAAAGGAGTAGTTCACTTTCAGAACTAAAATGTACAGCCACTCACCCCCTTGTCATCCAAGATGTTCATGTCTTTCTTTCTTCAGTCGTAAAGAAATGGTGTGTTTTTTTTTTTTTTTGGAGGAAAACATTTCAGGATTTCTCTCCATATAGTGGACTTCTATGGTGCCCTGAGTTTGATCTTCCAAAATGCAGTTTAAATGCAGCTTCAAAGACCTCTAAACGATCCCAGCCGAGGAAGAAGGGTCTTATCTAGCAAAACGATCAGTTATTTTTGAAACAAATTGACAATTTATATACTTTTTAACCTCAAAGGCTTGTCTTACTGAGCTAGACAAGATGTGCATTTGAGGTTAAAACAAATATAATTTTTTTTTTTTTTTTTTAGAAAATAACCGATAGTTTCACTAGATAAGACCCTTATTTCCTCGGCTGGGATCATTTGGAGCCCTTTGAAGCTGCATTTTGAACTCAAGTTCAAACTCGGGGGCACTATAGAAGTCCATTAAATGGAGACAAATCATGAAATATTTTACTGAAAAAACACAATTTCCTTACGACTGAAGAAAGAAAGACGTGAACATCTTGGATGACAATGGGGTGAGTACATTATCTGTACATTTTAGTTCTGAAAGTGAACTACTCCTTAAAGATGGAGGTTGTGTCTATCATTTTAATGAATCGTTGTTTTAAAAATGTTTGATCTCCTCATTTCCTGCAGAGTCGGGCACCCATTTCTGCCAAACTGGTGGCAAATATGCTTTCAGTTTCAGGTGCTGACCACATCATAACCATGGATCTGCATGCTTCTCAAATACAGGTGGGTTTTAGTGTTTAGTGCTGACATGGCTTGCATAATTTTGGCGCAGAGTGAGAAAAAAAAAAGTGCATGCAGTTTACGTTTCATTCATGCATTTGATTAGTTTCCTGCTTTCCGTGGGAATCAAACCCATGACCTTGGTGTTGCTCGTGCCACAGCTGCAGGAAGGCATTTCTTAGCACATGAGTGATTCTTCTTCTTCCTTTTTAGGGTTTCTTTGACATTCCAGTGGACAATTTATACGCAGAGCCGGCTGTTTTGAAGTGGATTAAGGAGAACATCCCCGAATGGAAGAACTGCACCATCGTGTCTCCAGACGCTGGAGGAGCTAAGAGGTCTGGAGGCGTCTGATTTACTGCCTGTTTGTTTGTGCTGTGTGCTGTCCTGACACGGCTCATGTTTATCCATTGACAGGGTGACCTCCATTGCAGACAGGCTAAATGTTGACTTTGCCCTCATTCACAAAGAGAGGAAGAAGGCCAATGAGGTGGACCGCATGGTTCTGGTGGGAGATGTGACGGACCGGGTGGCCATATTGGTGGATGATATGGCAGACACCTGCGGTACCGTCTGCCACGCTGCTGATAAGTAAGAAACCAATGAAAATAATGAAGTGTTGTACAGCAGATTTGCTGCTTCCCCAGCCGTAACGCTGTGTTTGTGTGCTCAGGTTGATATCAGCAGGTGCGGTTAAAGTGTACGCCATCCTCACCCATGGCATCTTCTCTGGTCCAGCCATTTCACGCATCAACAACGCTTGCTTTGAGGCTGTTGTTGTGACCAATACAATTCCTCAAGAGGAGAAGATGAAGCATTGTCCCAAAATACAGGTTTGTCATGTCACGGTGGGTTTAGTCCGATGGAAACACTGTATTTCTGTGTTTTGATCAAAACAAAGAGAATTTAGGTCAGTAACAGCAAAAGGTTTTTTTTAACAATGATGTTTTACGCATTTTATTTTTCCTTGTGAAAAGAGCTCAGATAACAAGGACAATGTGTTTTTGACTGCTCTGGTAATGAACTTTTTCTGTTTAAAAATCTTCTAAATGTGTTTGGTGGCAAGGAGTAAAAAGCACCCCATATTGATGCAGATACTTAGATAATAGCAGAAGGTTAATACTGTTTGAGACATCACTTTGAAGGAGGCCCTTTCATTTAACATGGCTTTACAGCAGTAGCAAGAAATATAATATCTCAACAGCAGGGGTATATTTAACCCCAAATACGTATATGGGCCATTCTAGAGAATTGCTTCATTGTCAGAGTTGGAAACGTCTTGCAAAAATGTCTTTCTCCACACATTTTGTATGTATGTATGCAAATTGTAAAATATCCAAGGTACATATTTCTACACGGCGAAAAATGCTTTTCTTACTTAGAATTTTTGTCTGGTTTCCAGCCTAAATATCTACAAATTCTTAAATCAAGAAGGATTTTCTAGATGAGTAAAAATTGTCTTGTTTTCAGAAAAAAATACAAGTCAAATTCAAGTGCGTTTTTGCTGGAAACAAGCTAAATAATCTGCCAATGGGGTAAGCTAAGAAAAATTGTATTTCAAACAGAAAACAAGATAATTTTTTTTTTACCCCATTGGCAGATTGTTTCAAGCAAAAACACAATTAATTGTGACTCATCCAAAAATACTTCTTGATTTAAGAATTTTTAGATATTTTGGCTGGAAACAAGACAAAACATTTAAGAAAAGCATTTTTTGCAGTGTAGTAATTGTGCAGTTATTATTGTATTTCAGAAAGTTTTGGAATATTTGTCCTCTCCCCAAATATAATTGAATAAGATGGGTTATATGGACTTTAAGATTTAGCTTACATCTTCCTTGTAAATATATATTTTAAAATGTTAAGTCAATAACAGTTACAATTTTAACAATATTTCAAGTTCAAGATTTATGAGATTTGTTGTATTTTGAATCCAAATTTTTTTTGTAAAAGGCAAAAAGTTGATCATACTGATTTCAAAGTTAAGGATTCGTTAGTTTGAATCTACATTTAACCAAAAATCATCTTAGCTGGTAATTCAGTATACTTTATTTTTGACAAAACATCCCATGTTTCAGTGACTGCAGATTTTCGGTAGTGACCACAACACATTACAGAATTTTAACTGGTATTAAAACACTAGTAAAACATACAAAAATACTGAAAATGTGCATGACTGTACTAAAATTGTTTATTTCCCTCAAATAGAGGATTATGTGTTCCCTTTTGTCTCTACCAAAACGGATTTTTGTACATAAAGTTTTACCATTTATAAAGAAATATAACATTTATTTAGAACTTTAAAAAAAAAAAAAAACAATGGAAAAAAAATGCAAAGATTATTTCAGTATTTTCACAAGTTGAAATTTAGGGGTTAGGGTTCAGGACAGCCACCTCCCAATTGAAAGCACCTAATAAATTATGATTTTTATATATATTAAGCTTACTAATATTTTAAATATCATTGTGGGTTTTAAAAGATAACAGAATGATCTTAGTAAACATCTAAGATTTGAATACATAAATGCTTATTTTTTGGTTGTAAGACTAAGAATTCTGAAGAATGGCCCATAGATTCTTTCATTAATGAAAAAAAACATTGTTTAAATTACCTTGAACAAAACTGAAAATCATTACCAAGTCCCGTGACTCAAAATATAGTTAATAATTTTGTCAATGCTTATCTGCTAAATTAATTGATACCATTTAAAAAAAAAAAACATTAAAGGAACAGTTCACTAAAAATGAAAATTTGCTGTTAATTTACTCACCCGCAGGCCATCCGAGATAAAGGTGACTATTTTCCTTTAAAAGAACAGTGAAGAAGATTTTTAGCTGAAATCATGGTCCAAATATTTAAAATACAACTGCTATCAGGGATGCACCGAAATAAAAAACTATTGGACGAAGCCGAGCAAAATTAAACACTGGACCGAACATGTTTTCTCCTCATGTATTTTGCCAATTTTTTTCACCATTGCATAAATGAAATAGCCAATATTTGCTTTTTACAGTTTTGTCTTGCTTTTTGAAAAAAATCAATTACAAAACTATTTAAAAATATTTACTTCTACATCCTAGTGGACATTATAGCCTACCAACAAAGCACAATTTAACTTAAAATTAATAAGTTAGTAAAATAATATTGTTTGGCCATTTTTAAGAGCCCCTTCTTGAATCAGGCATGTGTTTTTAATGCAGCCTTGCTGAGCAAAGGAGAATGTTAGAATAAATGTATTAATAGAGCTTATATAACGATTGTTAGTATTTTTGTCTTTAATTTACAGAACAACAGTAAAATGACAATACTAACATTTGTTAATGACTTTTATTTAGTGGTAAACCCGCAAGAGACCTCTTACTTTTTGCTGGCAGCAGCAGATTTGTGAATGATTGTCATCTTTGGTCTTTGAACCCTGGCTAAGGAGCTGCTGTCAGAATAAACACAATTGGTGTCTGGTGTATTAGACAACCGAACGATCTGGAGTTGATTGACTGATGCATCATTGTTTGCTATTATTTATTCTGCCCTTTCACTAATTTCAGTTGCCGAACATTCGGTGCATCCCTAATGGCTACCATCACTTTGAGAGTGAAAAAGCACATACAGGAAACACCAAATTATTAGCAGTGGCTCCTGATAATATACGGAGGTCTAATGAAGTAAAGCAATCAGGCTGTGCAAGAAACCGAACGTTGTTTACAATGTTAAATCAGATTGGCACAATGTAAACTTTGCTTTGCTGCCAGCGATCGTGTCAGGAATGTGTCTTTGTTGTAAAACCTGTACTAAAGTGTTTCATATTCCTCAAAATATTTAGATGGTATCATGCAGTTTTTATTTTGTGCTTTCTAAGCATGTCGTTTGCCGATCTCCGCAGGTCATTGACATTTCCATGATCCTCGCCGAGGCCATCCGCAGGACCCACAACGGCGAGTCGGTGTCGTATCTCTTCAGCCACGTTCCTTTGTAACGAACCAAGAGGCGCTCCCTCGTTCATCCGACCCAAAGACTCCTGAGCGAATGTGTTCCTGCGGCGAGACGTCATGAATTCTGTCTGAAAATGTTGAGCTTGTGTTTTCGCAGTCTGTTTTACTGACCAAATCTCTGTTACAATCCGTGACTGAAAGTTAGACGTTAGGTTAACCGGGGCCACAACTTGTCAAACCTCATTTATTTATTTGCATTCCAGTCGTATTCATTTCAGTGCTTTGAGACCAGTAGAAGTCACATGATGAATAATTGGTGGAGAGATCACTTGGACATCCTTTTTGAAGAAAATAAAATAGATCGGTGGACACTTTATTTTGAATTTCAAGATTTAGTTCACTAGATTAAAGCGGTTTTTAGCTTGTGCTCTTTGCAGGCTGCAGCTTACAAGTAGATTCTTAACAAAAATTGGCAGTTTTATTTCACTTTATTCATTGATTTTTTTTTTCCAAGGATGTTTTTAATAACTCTTTATATGAACATTTCTATAAATAAAAATCATTTTGGTTACATCATACCATTCTGATTACCCTCGCTTTTCTCTTCTGTGTATTAATGTCATTGATATCCTTAATCAAATCTTAAGTTTATTTAGGATACTAGGCTAAATCTATTATTAAACTGCTTTGGCATTATTTTGTGTGCACGTTCTTTGGTTGAATTCATTGAGTAATTTGTGAAACTGAAGGTGCACAGATCGCGGGATGTTAAACGATCATGAAAACGAAACCATAAAAAGATAAGTTTCATAGTTTGTAAGAATGGCAAGGTTTACAAGAATATTACATCCCTTCAAACAGCCGGAAGCAAGACAACGGAAACGTCACAGGAGCCGGTCAGGCGTCAAGTGCACTGACACCGAAAACCGGAATGACATCTATAGACATCTATACAGCGACTAGTATCTATTATATTTCATATTTGTTTTTCATTTCATTGAGTGTGTCACGCATGTGTTTTCTTAAAGTAAAAGCGCGTAATTGATTCGCCCATCAGGACCGTTGCTCAGCGCTGAGGAGCTCAGATTGGAGGAGGTGCATTATTTTGAACACATTGTACGCTCACAGCCTCACATTCAATTTTTTTTTTTTTTTGTCTAACCACTTTAATTTCAGCCGATGCATCGCAGTTAATCAGTTTTGTTTTTTCGTCTTACAGGGAAAAAAATACAGAGACATTTCCAAAGGTAAGCCGGTATATGTATAAGAAGGGAAGACGGGCAGGATGTTGTTTACTCCGATCAATATGTGTCAGGGCGGGTGTGTTTACTGTTGTAATTATTTTGTTAAATCAATGTAGTATTAAAATTGAAAATAGTGTATGCAAAAAAAAAAATGCTGTTGAAAATGTTTAAATCATTTCATTATAAAAACGCGTCTACTGATAAATGTGTGTAGAATTAAGCGAGTAAATGAGAACACGCCCTCAGAAGATAGATGTGACCCAGGACCAGTGTCGCCAACTGATTTTCGGGGGAAGTTGCAAAAGGAAGGTCGCTGAAAGTTTGTTTCTAAATGACTTCTATTAATCACTGTGCAAAATTGTGTCGCAAATCTCACCAAAAATGTGTTTAGATTAGTTTGTAAAATAATGTTAATGAATAACACAAAATTAAAATATATATAAAAAAAAAACTCATTTTAAAGGAGTAGTTCACTTTCAGAAGAAAAATGTACAGATAATGTACTCACCCCCTTGTCATCCAAGATGTTCATGTCTTTCTTTCTTCAGTCGTAAGGAAATTATGTTTTTTGAGGCAAACATTTCAGGATTTCTCTCCATATAATGGGCTTCTATGGTGCCCCCGAGTTTGAACTTCCAAAATGTAGTTTAAATGCAGCATAAAAGGGCTCTAAACGATCCCAGCTAAGAAAGAAGGGTCTTATCTAGCAAAACGATCAGTTATTTTCTAAAAAAAATTGTACATTTTATATACTTTTTAATCTCTACACAGAGTACACACAGAGCTAGACAAGATGAGCATTTGAGGTTAAAAAGTATATGAAATTGTATTTTTTTTTTAGAAAGTAACTGATCGTTTTGCTAGATAAGACCCTTTTTTCCTCGGCTGGGATCGTTTAGAGCCCTTTGAAGCTGCATTTTGGAAGTTCAAACTCGGGGGCACCATAGAAGTCCATTATATGGAGAGAAATCCTGAAATGTTTGCCTCAAAAAACATAATTTCCTTACGACTGAAGAAAGAAAGACATGAACATCTTGGATGACAAGGGGGTGAGTACATTATCTGTACATTTTTGTTCTGAAAGTGAACTACTCCTTTAAATACAACACTGAATTATTGAACACATACACAATTTTAAACAATTACAGTTTAAGTTTTTTAACTAGTAAAATTAGCCTACACATTACAATTACAGTTTTAATCACGATTTGGTCAGTTACCCGGATGTGTGTCCATACTGGTGTTCAGGGATTGAAATTAACTTTATCAATCACCAGCCAATTTAGCTACTAAATTTTTAAGTTACTGGCCATTCATATATTCTACTAGCCAAAAAGTCAAATTCTTACATAAAATCTTTGCAGACATTGCATATGAAGTGACATTTAAAAGCATTTACACATGTTAATGCAGCTTAGAGGGACATGTAATGCTTTAACCTCCAGTTACAAATGCATAAATATAAACATAAAATGTTAAATACTAATATTTTAAGTTATTTAAAGGGGTCATCGGATGCAAAACTCACTTTTACATGTGGTTTGAAGATTAATGTGTGTTGGCAGTTTGTGTACATCCGCCCAGTGTTTTTTACAACTCCCCCCCGAGTTTTTTAAAAGAGAGCGCCGATCCCGATCTACATATGCATCTATGTTCTTGTGAATTATTCGTGATGCAGCTTCACTCACAGCAGAAGTGAGTATAAGGGTTTTTTACGGTGGCCGACAGAGGCCAACGCGCTGCAAACTAGAAAACACATGCAAACAGAAAAAACGACAACAAATTAAGAAAACATCTTCATCAGTTTGACAACACAGGCGCTGCAAATCCTCGCAACGCAAACACAAATACGGAAACGCGCTGCAAATTCTCACAACACAACCAAACTCAGAAACGCGCTGCGAACACACGAACGCGCTGCATATAGCACGGTCCACAACGGAAATGTTTCAGGGGGACCTCAAAAAGTGACGAACCCATCTGGGACCTGATTATTTTGTTCAGTGGCTGTTGGTCAGAGCAGAGGTGTTATCGGTGAACTATCGCCTTTTAGTGATAGTATAGTATCACTTAAAGGTGATAGTGATATAAATAATCAGGTAATATAGTGATATAAATAATCAGGTCCCAGATAAGTTCGTCACTTTTTGAGGTCCCCCTGAAACATTTCCGTTGTGGACCGTGCTATATGCAGCGCGTTCGTGTGTTCGCAGCGCGTTTGTTAGTTTGCAGCGCCTTCGTGTGTTCGCAGCGCGTTTCTGAGTTTGGTTGTGTTGTGAGAATTTGCAGCGCGTTTCCGTATTTGTGTTTGCGTTGCGAGGATTTGCAGCGCCTGTGTTGTCAAACTGATGAAGATGTTTTCTTAATTTGCTGTCGTTTTTTTCTGTTTGCATGTGTTTTCTTGTTTGCAGCGCGTTGGCCTCTCTCGGCCACCGTAGTTTTTATACATCTTTGCAAATGGTCTTTCTTAATAATGTGCTAGTTAGCAAGTTTCTCAGCTAAATGCGGCTAAAATAAACATTATGGCTCATCATCCCATGGTGAGAGGGGCGGAGCGAGCAGAGCTCATTAGCATTTAAAGGGACATGCAACAGAATAGCTCGCTCTAAAAAGGGGTGATTTTGACAAGGTAAAAATAGTGTTTTTTACACTACCATTGAGAAATTTTAACCAAAGTATGTTATAGGCCATGTCCACACTAATACGTTTTCGTTTGAAAACGCATCTTTTTCTCTCTGTTTTGGCCTTCCGTCCACACTGAGACGGCGTTTTTGTCAAGGAAAACGGAGCTTTTTGAAAACGCTCTCCAAAGTGGATAAATTTGAAAACGCCGTTTTTCGCGTTGTAGTGTGGACTGTGAAAACGGAGGCTTTTGAAAACGATGACGTATATTTAGTCATGTGACGCATATTGTACCAATAGATCTCTATGTTTACAGCAGTAATTGTGGCTGTGCTATTCACTGTCACACTGTTGCTAAAGAGATTTACCTTGTACACTCTTCAGATTACAGTCCTAAAATGATGGCAGAAAATGTACTCACAATTGCTGTCCTGCAAACATGACGACAACTGCTTTTCAGATAAATTATGATTGAGCGCGACATAGACGCGTCAGTGAATGATGAGATGTTTCCGTAAATGATACCGCCAGAAGAACTGCGTGAAAACTAATTATGTCTGTATAATTTTGGAGGCTTTACGCATGCGCAGTAAGGCGAATTCGACGTTTTCCCACGTTTCAGTGTGGATGAAAAACTTTTGGAAAACGTTTGGAAACGCTAGTGTGGACGGAGAGCGTTTTAAAATGAAAACTCCGTTTTCAAATGTATCCGGATTAATGTAGACGTAGCCATAGACTACTCGTTAAGACCCTAAAGAATCATATCAACTTGCGGAAAATGTGCGTCTGATGACCCCTTTAAAAAAATGAAAAGATACTTTAAATGTGAAATTAAAACACCATTAGGTGGCATCAAGTCACGGTTAAAGGAACACTGCACTTTTTTAGGAAATAGGCTCATTCTCCAACTCCCCCCGAGTTAATAAGTTGAGTTTTAGCGTTTTGAAATTCATTCAGCCGTTCTCCTGTTCTGGCGATATCACTTCTAGCATAGCTTAGCATAGATCATTGAATCCTATTAGACCAGTAGCATCGCGTTCAAAAATGACCAACGAGTTTCCATATTTGTCCTATTTAAAACTTGACTCTTCTGTAGTTATATCGTGTACTAATAACGGCCGATAAAGAACTACACTCCCATTCCGGCGTAATAGTCAAGGAAGTTTGCTGCAACTGTGGTTGTGTTTGGAATGGTTTTTGTTGGCGAAATAGAGCAAAAACAGCCAATATGGTGTCTAAATGTAATAATGTTAACTTCAGGTTTATTGAACTGTTGTATAAAGTTAATATCACATTTTAACCATGCTGATTTTTGAAGACAAAATGACACTCTTCGTGTGATATTGATTAACTATATGAAATACATAAATATATACATTTTCTGCCCCCATTGCATAGTCATGAATGCGTGCACTCTGTAAGTGTGTTTTGTTTGGTTTTTGCAATATCGATAATATCTTAATGTCTCACGAGTTTAGTATAAGTAATATTTTGACAAACTAAAGTTATTAGGTGGTAAAGATGCATACGAGCAGTATTAAGATATTAGCCTAATATTTCACCTACCTGACCGGAAACGATAAGAACAAACATGAATGTTGTCAAGATTCTTGCCCCAGAAATCCTCGTTTAGTTTGGCCACAAACGCCTTTTGTTCCTCAGTTTTTTGCACTTTTCTCTAATTGCACTCCAAATGTTTTTTGTTTTTTTTCCAGTCCGACTGATTAGTACAGCCCAAAACATGACAATAATTGACTATTTTTAGTAGCAATAATCAGGAAAATATGCAAGTTTTGTTGGGTTCAGTGGCATTGTTTCTGCTCAGTGCCACCAATATGGCCGATTAACGATATCATGAATACACTAAATTAGTTTGCTACACTCTAAGAGAAGTCTGTAAAAATAGGGCACAATCTACGTTTGGAATATGAAGGATTTTTCCGTATAGATTTTTCACAGGTTTTATACCTGCAGTTTAAATTATACATTATATTTTGTGTTTCCGGGTTACAGGGTTACGACGGATAATGAATAATGTCCTGGAAAATGACTATACCCTTAAAAATAAAGGTGCTTCACGATGCTATAGTAGAACACTTTTTGTCTAAAAGGATCTATAAAGAGCCTTTAACATCTGAAGAACCTTTCTGTTTCACATGGTGAAAGAAGGTTCTTCCGATTATAAAAAGGTAAGAATGAGATGGTTCTTTAAAGAACCTTTGACTGAATGGTTCTTTGTGGAACCAAAAATGGTTCTTCTGTGGCATTGCTGTGAAGAATTTTTTTAAGCACCTTTATTTTTAAGAGTGTAGCTGACCGGAAATGATAAAAGCAAACATTCTTGCACTCCAAATGTATTTTCCCAGTCCGACTGATTAGTACAGCCCAAAAAATTACGATAATTGACCATTTTTAGCAGCAATAATCAGCAAAATATGCAAGTTTTGTCTGGTTCAGTGGCATTGTTTACATTCAGTGCTACCAATATGGCCGATTAATGATATCATGAATACACTAAATTAGTTTGCTACACTCTAAGAGAATTGATAAAGAGTTGATAAAGGTGCTTCACAATACCATAGAAGAACCTTTTTTTGTCTGAATGGATCTTTAAAGAACCTTTAACATCTGAAGAACCTTTCTGTTTCACAAAAGGTTCTTTGTGGCAAAAGAAGGTTCTTTAATTTATAAAAAGTTAAGACCAGGATGTTCTTTAAAGAACCTTTGACTGATTGTTCTTTGTGGAACCAAAAATGGTTCTTCTGTGGCATCACTTGAGGAACCTTTTAAGGCACCTTTATTTTTAAGAGTGTAGTACCTAGTAATATTTTTCTAGATATTTTTCTGACAGTTTACTAACTGATCAACAATTATAGCAAGCTACTAACAAATTTGTACCATATATAAACAATTACTCAATTATTATTGTGATTATTCAATTGAACAGTTGCCAATAGCAGCTAATTTAATTCACATAATGTGTACACTGATTAGATTTTTTGTCTTGTTTCCAGCCAAAATATCTAAAAATTCTTAAATCAAGAAGGATTTTCTAGACAAGTAAAAATTATTTTCTTGTTTTCAGTAAAAACAAGTCAAAATGAAGTGCGTTTTTGCTTAGAACAAGCTAAATAATCTGCCAATGGGGTAAGAATAATAATCTTGTTTTCTGTTTGCAATAATATTATTTTTCTTAGTAAGTAAGAAAAGCATTTTTTGCAGTGTACTGCTAGGCATCTTTGTTTTTTCTTTTTGTGTAATTTAGATGAAAATGTGTGCGTTTTTATCATTTGAATCACTTATCAAAAGTTGCTAAAAGTTGCCAAATAAATGTAATGCTTGGTGCTTTTGGAAGAAAAAGTTGCTAGGGTAGTCAAAGAAGTTGCAACATTTAGCAAAAAATTTGCCAAGTTGACAACACTGCCCTGTTGAAAATCACATTTAAAGTTGTCCAAATGAAGTTCTCAGCAATGCATATTACTAATCAAAAAATAATTTTAATATGTTTTGAAAAAATGATCATTTTGACCCATACAATGTATTGTTGACTACTTAAGACTGTTTTTGTGGTCCAGGGTCACATATTTCTTAATGATCATTATTACAGTTCATGGGGAGATGACAAAACTAAAAAATGATTAATCATATAATACTCAATAAAAACGCATAAAAAAAAATGATCGGCTCCAAGCACCAACAGCATACAATGGACATGTCTCTTTATTACAATAATGTCTTTTTATACAGTTATTATTCTATGCATTAAGTTAGAAGCTACAGATAATTTTGTCTGGCAAATAGTGTGTTAAACTGGCAACTAACATGTGTTTTCAGTATCATTAAGATTTAGATTTATAAAAAAAGTAATATATCATTTAATGACCTAGGAGCCTTTTGGAGATCAGAGCCTTCTTTGTAAACATTTTTGTACTACTCCTATTAAACCATTTGCTGTGGCTCCCTCTGGTGGACAACAGTAGTGATATGAGCAAATCCATGAAACTAAGCCATGTTTCCTCACAATGACTTTTCTCCATACATACAAAGTTTTGATAAGTTTGGACTTTGTGCACACAATATATAGGCATGTTAGTCATAATGGGTCACACAAAATAGAATAGTAATGTTATCTTATAGATAAACATAAATGCTTAACACTATAGGGTCTAAAGCAAGGTTTCAGAAGAAAGGACATGTTAGAAATCCCACTAAAGAAGATTCATACCAATTTCAAACATCACAGATCATGCAGTAATAATGTTTTTAAGGAATATCAGGTGTAGTGCCTATAGGTGCATTTTTAATACAACTTAGTGAGCATTTGCAGAATGTCATGTGCATATGAGCTATTCTAATTGGTTCAAAGTCAGAGTTGGAAACATCTTAGGGAAAAAAAATCCACAAATTTTGTGTGTGGGCCCATGTAAATGTTATAATATCCAAGGTTCTAGTAATTGTGTAGTTTAAATCTCATATTGTATTTTCAGAAAGTTTTGAAATATTTGTCCTCTCCCCAAATTTGTCACTACCAAAACACATATATACAATTTAATTAGAAGGGATATAAAGACCTATTGAGATTGTGCTTACATCTATTTTATTCAAATGTTTTAGAGGTAAATCAACAACAATTACAATTAAGTGTGATCTGTTATTTAAAGCTATTTTTTTTTTTTTTTTTTTTTTTTGTTAAAAGCAAAAAGTTGATCATTTCAAACTTAAGGATTAATTAGTTTGAATATACATTGGAACCAAACTATCATCTTAGTTGATCATTTAGAATATTTTATTTTTGTTTTAATTGTGACAGTAATGTTTTGGTAGCGGTTCGACATCACAATTTCCTTTTTGTCACTACCGAAACAATGATGACATGTTTTGGTCATGTCTGTTTCAGTAGAAACAATTTTATGGGATAACACCCAAACAAAAATAGCACTACTGAAACTTCACAAAAAGTTTCAGTGATCACTGTTTCGGTAGTGACAATTTTAGATGTTTTTGAACCTAAAGATGCTGATCAGCACATGGTTAGCTAGCACAGTTCTGAACAGTTGTACGCATATAAAATATAAATGTTATGAACACATTTAGCTCAAAATGATGGTGTCTGTCTATTCACCTTGTAGCTATGAGAGAGAGGGCCACAGGAGTATTTCCTGATCATAAACTTATGGGTTTAGTTAAAATCAGTCTCAGATTTCTCAATAGACTGCAACATACACTGTTTTGGTAGTGACATGAAAATGCGGTTTTACAATTTACAAAAACTTTTTTTTGAACTTCACTTAAAAAAAAAAAATCTAAAAGTTTTTTGAAAACCAATAATGGAATTAAAAAAAAAATGGTTTTCATAAGTTAAAATTAGGGTTTAGGACAGCCACCTCCCAATAGCAAGTATCCAATAAATGATGATTTTATATACAGTGGTGTGAAAAAGTGTTGGCCCCCTTCCTGATTTTTTAAGTTTTTGCATGTTTGTCACACTTTAATGTTTCAGATCATCAAACAAATTTAACAAAGATAACACAAGTAAACACAACATGCAGTTTTTTTCTGAAGGTAAACCCAAAGGTTATGAAGGTTTATCCAAACCCACATGGCCCTGTGTGAAAAAGTGTTTGCCTGTTGTTAAAACATAACTGTGGTTTATCACACCTGAGTTCAGTTTTTCTAGCCACACTCAGGCCTGATTACTGCCACACCTGTTCGCAATCAAGAAATCACTTAAATAGGATCTGCCTGACAAAGTGAAGTAGACCAAAAGATCCTCAAAAGCTACACATCATGTTGAGATCCAAAGAAATTCAGGAACAAATGAGAAAGAAAGTAATTGAGATCTATCAGTCTGGAAAAGGTTATAAAGCCATTGCTAAAGCTTTGGGACTCCAGCGAACCACAGTGAGAGCCATTATCCACAAATGGCCAAAACATGGAACAGTGGTGAACCTTCCCAGGAATGGCTGGACGACCAAAATTACCCCAAGAGCACAGCGACGACTCATCCAAGAGGTCACAAATGACCCCACAACAACATCTAAAGAACTGCAGGCCTCTCTTGCCTCAGTTAAGGTCAGTGTTCATGACTCCACCATAAGAAAGAGACTGGGCAAAAATGGCCTGCATGGCAGAGTTCAGAGACGAAAACCGCTGCTGAGCAAAAAGAACATAAAGGCTTGTCTCAGTTTTGCCAGAACACATCTTGATGATCCCAAAGACTTTTGGGAAAATAATCTGTAGACTGACGAGACAAAAGTTTAACTTTTTGGAAGGTGTGTGTCCCATTACATCTGGCGTAAAAGTAACGCAGCATTTCAGAAAAAGAAGATCATATCAACAGTAAAATCTGGTGGTGGTAGTGTGATGGTCTGGGGCTGTTTTGCTGCTTCTGGACCTGGAGGACTTGCTGTGATAAATGGAACCATGAATTCTGCTGTCTACCAAAAAATCCTGAAGGACAAAAACAAAATGAAGACTTTGGAGTGGCCTAGTCAAAGTCCTGACCTGAATCCTATTGAGATGCTGTGGCATGACCTTAAAAAAGGCGGTTAATGCTCGAAAACCCTCCAATGGGGCTGAATTACAACCATTCTGCCAAGATGAGTGGGCCAAAATTCCTGCACAGCGCTGTAATAGACTCATTGTAAGTTATCACAAACGCTTGATTGCAGTTGTTGCTGCTAAGGGTGGCCCAACCAGTTATTTAATTTAGGGGGCAAACACTTTTTCACACAGGGCCATGTGAGTTTGGATTTTGTTTTCCCTTCACAATAAAAAAAACTTCATTCAAGTTATTTTTAAAAAATAATCAAATTTGTTTGATGATCTAAAACATTAAAGTGTGACAAACATGCAAAAAAATAAAAAATCTGGAAGGGGGCCAACAATTCTTCACATCACTGTACAGGTCCTTCTCAAAAAATTAGCATATTGTGATAAAGTTCATTATTTTCTGTAATGTACTGATAAACATTAGACTTTCATATATTTTAGATTCATTACACACAACTGAAGTAGTTCAAGCCTTTTATTGTTTTAATATTGATGATTCTGGCATACAGCTCATGAAAACCCAAAATCTCAAAAAATTAGCATATCATGAAAAGGTTCTCTAAACGAGCTATTAACCTAATCATCTGAATCAACTAATTAACTCTAAACACCTGCAAAAGATTCCTGAGGCTTTTAAAAACTCCCAGCCTGGTTCATTACTCAAAACCACAATCATGGGTAAGACTGCTGACCTGACTGCTGTCCAGAAGGCCATCATTGACACCCTCAAGCAAGAGGGTAAGACACAGAAAGACATTTCTGAACGAATAGGCTGTTCCCAGAGTGCTGTATCAAGGCACCTCAGTGGGAAGTCTGTGGGAAGGAAAAAGTGTGGCAGAAAACGCTGCACAACGAGAAGAGGTGACCGGACCCTGAGGAAGATTGTGGAGAAGGACCGATTCCAGACCTTGGGGGACCTGCGGAAGCAGTGGACTGAGTCTGGAGTAGAAACATCCAGAGCCACCGTGTACAGGCGCCAGGTCAAGCCACTTTTGAACCAGAAACAGCGGCAGAAGCGCCTGACCTGGGCTACAGAGAAGCAGCACTGGACTGTTGCTCAGTGGTCCAAAGTATTTTTTTCGGATGAAAGCAGATTTTGCATGTCATTCGGAAATCAAGGTGCCAGAGTCTGGAGGAAGACTGGGGAGAGGGAAATGCCAAAATGCCTGAAGTCCAGTGTCAAGTACCCACAGTCAGTGATGGTCTGGGGTGCCATGTCAGCTGCTGGTGTTGGTCCACTGTGTTTTATCAAGGGCAGGGTCAATGCAGCTAGCTATCAGGAGATTTTGGAGCACTTCATGCTTCCATCTGCTGAAAAGCTTTATGGAGATGAAGATTTCATTTTTCAGCACGACCTGGCACCTGCTCACAGTGCCAAAACCACTGGTAAATGGTTTACTGACCATGGTATTACTGTGCTCAATTGGCCTGCCAACTCTCCTGACCTGAACCCCATAGAGAATCTGTGGGATATTGTGAAGAGAAAGTTGAGAGACGCAAGACCCAACACTCTGGATGAGCTTAAGGCCGCTATCGAAGCATCCTGGGCCTCCATAACACCTCAGCAGTGCCACAGGCTGATTGCCTCCATGCCACGCCGCATTGAAGCAGTCATTTCTGCAAAAGGATTCCCGACCAAGTATTGAGTGCATAACTGAACATAATTATTTGAAGGTTGACTTTTTTTGTATTAAAAACACTTCTTTTATTGGTCAGATGAAATATGCTAATTTTTTGAGATAGGAATTTTGGGTTTTCATGAGCTGTATGCCAAAATCATCAATATTAAAACAATAAAAGGCTTGAACTACTTCAGTTGTGTGTAATGAATCTAAAATATATGAAAGTCTAATGTTTATCAGTACATTACAGAAAATAATGAACTTTATCACAATATGCTAATTTTTTTAAAAGGACCTGTAATTCATTAAAATAGAAGCTTAATTTCATAAAGTACAAGCTCATATCAAAATGCACCTATATTTTTTGCATTTTGTGTTTAATAAAATACAATTTTTCCTGATAAACTTTTTTCTAGAATTTCTTTTAAAAAAAAGTTTACAAATCTTGCCTCGTTCTCGTGAACCCAGTCTCGTGTCTCGTCTCGTGGGATAAGTGTCTCACCCCTACTGTAAACGGTAAAACTATTTTTGCAACAAACTAGTCTGTTTATGATTATCATAATAAATAAAAAATAGTTTTCAATATCAAGAAGTGTAACAAGCTGTTTTGTACCACAAAACAATAACTGCAATCAGATGACCATGCACTCTTATGGTAAAATAAGATGGATAACAAGAACAAGCATTATTGTAATTTGACTCTTGACTTCTCATTTACCCACAGTGTCAAAAATGGGAAGCCAGTCGCATCACAACCAGGAAGACGCTCAGGAAACTGCCGGCTCTACAATGTGGTTTCGCAGCTACTTGCACGGAGGGACGTCGAGCCTCATTTCCACCCTGACCACCGTCATCACCTTCCCTCTCTACAAGACCGTCTTCCGGCAGCAGCTGCACAGCACTTTAGTGAGAGAAGCGGTGGCCCAGTTACACAAGGAGGGTCTGGTAAAACTGTACCGTGGCGTGGTACCACCCTTACTGATGAGGTCCCTGAATGGGACGCTCCTGTTCGGCCTCCAGGACACCTTCCTGCAGCAGCTCTTGAAGTGGCAAACGTCTCCTGTTCCCAGCGCTGCTCTGGCAGGTTTGGGGGCAGGAGTGGTGGAGGCTGTGTTCTTTACTCCATTCGAGCGCGTGCAGAACGTCCTGCAGAATAGCAAGAATGACTCCAGCCTTCCTACATTAAGAAGCATATTGCGCAAGCTAGCTTCAAGGCCTTTAGCGTCAGGATACTACACTGCCTTTCTGCCTATACTTGTCCGTAATGCCTTAGGAAGCAGCCTGTATTTTGGTCTAAAGGACCCCATGTCTGACACTCTCAGGGCTTGTGGCTGTTCTCCTGTAGCATCCTCATTTGTTTCGGGTGTTTTAAACTCAATGGTGATCAGTCTGCCGCTCTACCCTCTTTCTGTACTAGTGGCCAACATGCAAGCTCAGGTGGATGGAGGAGTCAGGGGAGTTAAAGGGAGCTGGCAGCAGCTGTGGGCCGCCCGTCAGCGCAGGCTGGTTCTCCTGTATCGTGGAGGATCTCTGGTCATCTTCCGCTCCTGCATCACCTGGGGAATCACTACTGCGATATACGACCAGCTGAAGAGGCACTCCAGATGATCACCAAAACCTCTCAGGTTGATGTATCAATGCTGTTTTGTAACACACTTGATATATTTCAGTTTTCCAGGGATTAACAGTATCACTAACCTGCTGAAGTATTCACTGGTGCAATAATTATGCAAGCGTTAAACATGTATTCTGTATTAAGGAATGAACCTGTGCAATTGTTCTGTTCTATTAAAATGTGAAACAATCCATATGCAACAATGGGAAAATGTGTGTTTTGGTTTTTAGTTCACTACATTAATCAGCTAAAGCCTGTTCATAGTTTGAAGCTGTTCTTATTGTTTTTAATAAATAAAAATGCTAAATGTTTCACTTTAAGGGGTCATCAGATGCAAAACTCACTTTTACATGTTGTTTGAACATTAATGTGTGTTGGCAGTTTGTGTACACAACCGCCCTTCAATGATAAAAATCCACCCAGTAGTATTTTTTAATCTTTATAAGTAGTAACTCCTTTTTAAAATGAGGTAATTCTCAGCTTCTTGTGGGCGTGACGACACACAGACAGAGGCCCCTCCCACGATAGTTGATTGACATGAGTGCCTTACCTTAGCCCCACCCTCACTGAGCTGAAACAGTCCGACTCCGATCGCCACTGTGTGACTCAGGTGCAGAGGAAGACGAGAATGTCTCAGATTGATAGCTAAACGCAGCTAAATGCAGCTAAAGTAAACATTACGTCTCATAATCCCAGAGAGGGGAGGGGCGAGCAGAGCTCATTGGCATTTAAAGGGACCATGCGATAAAATGAGTTGATTTTTTGCAGAGCTGATTTTGACAAGTTAAATGGGTGTTTTATTAGACTACTATTGAGAATTTTTAACCAAAGTATATTAGAGACTTTTCAATAAGACCCTAAAGAATCATATGAACTTGTGGAAAATGGGCATCCGATGACCCCTTTAAAGGAGGTCAAAAATTAAAAAATGCTGAAAATTTACACCCTCGGGTCATCCAAGATGTAGATGAGTTAGTTTGTTCATTAGATTTGTAGAAATGTGTCATTAAATTAGTAGCTGTGTTTCCATTACCCTTTAAATTGCGCAAATTGAAATTGCAAATTGAAAATACGCCTAATGGAAACGTGTCAATTCCGCAAAATCTCACATATATCTCAAAAAAGGTTTTTATACTTTCGAAGAAGGAATATTTTGCAAAACTGCAGTGGAAACATTTTTTTCGCATTTACAGGTCATATTCAATTAAATCCAGCCAAAATCCCACAAAAATCTGTTGCCATGACTTATCGTGAGAGGAAGAAATTATGCTCCAGTCGCATAACATTGGTTAATAGAAACGCCATCATTTTGCACTACTTTTTTTCAACATTTATAAAATAGCACCAAAGTTTTGCGCAAATCTGAAATGGAAACACAGCTGTCTCACCAGTGGATCCTCTGCAGTGAATGGGTGCCGTCAGAATGAGACTCCAAACAGTTGATAACAACATAACAATAATCCACAAGCAGTTTTAGTAGTTACTACCCTTGAAAAAGTAAAATAAGGGATTACTCTTTATTTTTTTCTGTAATTTAATTACACTTCTTATGTTGAACATAATACTGTGTATAAACTTAGAACAATTATATACAATACAATAATACGTCTAACCTTAAAATGCATGCTTTTTATGTACCTCACTGAGTTAATACGAATATTGGTAACACTTTAGTGTCCCATTCGCACTATTAACTAGTTGCTTATTAGCATAAATATTGGGATATTGGCTGTTTACTATTACTTAAAAAGACATATTAATGTCTTATTCTGCAAGAACTTATTCTAAATCCTTAATCCTACCCAATTCTTACATTTAACAACTACTTTACTAAGTATTAATAAGCAGTAATTTAATTTAAGGTTAAAGGCATAGTTAATAGTTAGTAAATAGTGAGGATTGAAAAGTGTGACCAGAATCATTTACGTAGTTGTCTATTACTTATTTGAAAGAATAAATAAAAAAAGTTTCATATCTATCCTTCATGTCTATTAACTTGTTGATGTTTATATAGGATTTAGAATGTAATTAGTAATAAGTATTTAAATACTTTTTGGAGAGAGTAATTTGCACATAGTCTAATAACACTGTTGAAAATGTAATTAGTAACTAGTAATTAATCCCTTTTTCGAGTAAGAAAAAATCCATCATTAACACATTTTTAGCTTTAAACCTTCTGGCCAAAAAGTCCAAATCCATAAAAGCACTTCCTCAAGTGAAGAAGTTTGTCTCCTGGTGTCTCTCACACATGTGTTTAGAGCTGTTTTGGACTGTTTTGACTTGTAAACAGTGCTTGATATGTGCAGATTTATCTCCTCATACAGATCAGATAACTTGGAGAAAGCGATATTATGGATTAAGGACTCCATGACTCCAAAAAATGTCTTAATAATGGATTTGTTTCTCATTTGTTTCTTGCAAACATATAGCTTTTGTCCTCTCAAGATGTTAACTGATGGACTGAAGCGGTTTGGATTACTTGTGGATTATTGTGATGTTTTTATCAGCTGTTTGGACTCTCATTCTGCTGGCACCCATTCACTGCAGAGGATCCATTGGTGAGCAAATGATGGAATGCTACATTTCTCCAAATCTGATGAAGAAAGAACCTTTCTGTTTTACAAAAGTCCTTTGTGGCGAAAGAAGGTTCTTCAGATTATAAAAAGGTAAGAGATGGTTCTTTAAAGAATCTTTGACTGAATGGTTCTTTGTGGAACCAAAAATGGTTCTTCTATATAGATGGCATCGCTGTGAAGAACCTTTTAAAGCATCTTTATTTTTAAGAGTGTATTTATAATACTGTTGAATTATGTACATTTTATCTATTTATTTGAAAAAACTATTAAGGCTTCAATCTCAAATGGAAGCACTATGGCAAAGTGTCCAATCCTTCCTCCAATTAAGTGTCCAACCCTCCAATTAAACACAACCGAATCAGATAATCAAGATCATTACAGATCCGTAAACACCCCTAAACTATGGCCATTAAATGAATCTTGTTTTCTGTGAAACTACATAACATACAAATTTCACTCGTAGAATCAAGAGGGTTTTTTTTCCAGTAAAAAATGATTTAAAGATGAAAATTCACCTTAAGTAGACTATGTTTAAATATCACAAATTTGCCATGTCTGTCACTTTCTCATAAACACAAGGTGTATGCACTCAATTTATAAGTTAAGCCAACTTCTTATTTTAAATGTGTTAAACTGATATTGTTCATTGCACTTAGTTAAGACAACTTCACAATTAAAGTTCACTAAACTTAAATAGTTAATTGCACTTGCTTTATAAAGTCCTGTCAACTTTATTCTTAGTAAGGACAACTTCACAATTTAAGTTCACAAAACTTAACATTTTAAGGCAGCACAAACACTTACTTTTAAGTTAAAGACAACTAAAAAAAATGTACAGTGTAGTTTTTTGTGTTTTTTAGTTTTATCCATTGGTGAGACAGTGATGGAATGACACATTTCTGCAAACCTGATGAAGTAACAAACTCATCTACCTACATCTTGAACAGCCTGAGAGCGAGGACATTTATAGTGAATTTTCATGTCAGGGTGAACTATTATATTGAAAGTCGCATAACATTTTCCACTTTTTATGTAGATCAAATCAAGTTTGATCTATTGCCATTTCCATCATAAATCAGTATTAGTTCCAAATGGGATCAAATAAGATTTAAAAAAGGTCTATTGTCATTTTCCAGAAGGTCTTATTTTGCAGAGTGTGTTTTGCAGTCTGTCCACTGGGCTCTTAAAGGAGATAAAAAGTTCACTTCAAGTACAAAAACGTACAGATAATGTACTCACCCCCCTTGTCATCCAACATGTTCATGTCTTTCTTTCTTCAGTCGATAGGAATTTATGTTTTTTTTTTAGGAAAACATTTCTCTCCATATAGTGGACTTCAATGGTGCCCCAAGTTTGAACTTCCAAAATGCAGTTTAAATGAAGCTTCAAAGGGCTCTAAACAATCCCAGCCGAGGAAGAAGGGTCTTATCTAGCGAAACGATTGGTTATTTTTTTTATTACAATTTATATACATTTAACCTTAAATGCTCATCTTTCTCTGGTTCAGAACAGTTAGGGTACGTCGAAAAACATCGCTGCAGTAGTACTGACCCAGTGTTTACAAAGTGAACATGCAAAGAAGATAAAACATCCTTTACAAAAAAGGCAAACGATTTTGAAGTTGAGGAAGAAAATGAGATGGTAGTTTTTCAACAAACTCTAACTGTCTTGAACCAAAAAAAAAAAAGAAAAAAAAAAAGAGAGAGTTCAGGCAAAGCAAAACCAGACAAGCTTTTGAGGTTAAAAAGTACCTAAATTGTATTTCCTCAGCTGGGATTGTTTACAGATGCATTTGGAATCGTTTGAAGCTGCATTTAAACTGCATTTTGGAAGTTCAAGCTCAGGGCACCATTGAAGTTCACTACATGGAGAGAAATCCTGAAATGTTTTCTTAAAAAAAAAAACAAAAAAAAAATTGTTTAGGAGTGAAGAAAGAAAGACATGAACATCTTGGATGACAAGGGGGTGAGTACACTGTAATTTTTTGTTCTGGAAGTGAACTTTAAATGTTGTCTATGATAGAGCTTGTATTAGCATTTTGCATCAGTACCTGAAGGTGAATCTCGCCACAAGATGGCGCAGCTGGTGGATTCATCGTCTTCATCGCCTCACTCTCTAGGTAGAAAATCTTCATCTGCAATATTTTGAGTCGAGGACTCGAGGTGTCTCTCTCTGGTTCTCCAGAAACACGCAGTTTTCTCTCTAATATTCGCCTCTGTTTAAGAATTCTCACTCGGTTCACATTCGCTTACCGTTACTTCACTGCGCTGCAGGTTTGTCCAATCAGAACGCAGCAGTGAGACATTGAGCCAATCAGAGCGAGCGGGTTACATCCGTGCTGGGGTGTGATGGCTAGTATTTAAACAGTTGTCCACCTTGAGCAGCGCACAGAGATTCCGTCTAGCATATCTAGTGTACTACAGTCCCGAGACCAGCGCCAGGTAAGATTATAAATACACACAATTACATGTTTATTTATTCTGAGATATCATATCATATATGATTTTGCATACTGTTTTAGATAATATTAATGTCTGTGTCTGTTTAAAAGTGTGCATTATACACTTGAAGCAAACATAGACAATATAGCTTTACATTTCATGTATAATTACATTTGACACATTATGTCAAAACAGGACTGCATATGTTTGTGCACACCTGTCAATGCAGTATGCGTAGCGTGTGCGCGCGTGCGCGTGCATTTGATTAACACACTAGTTTGTTGCGTCGAGCATTTTGCGGTGTGAAAATGTATGTTAGTTTGTGTTTGCGCAGTGTGTCATTAATTCCCATGCCGCATGAAACAAGCATATGCACAGTTAGAAAGAAGAAAAATATCCAACGTCGACTGGAACGTTTCAAGCATTCAAATGTTTCAAGTATTTGGCAATGTTGCAAAATCCCAGAGATTTGGCGCCAGTCATTTTGGGTGTGGTGAAGACGTGAGGATTTTATCGTGATCATAGAAAAAGCAGTTCATGCAATGATCATAAACAAACTGCCCTACTAAGATAATTTGGTTATTTACTACATTTGTGTGATTGATGCATCACCTGCTGGTAAGAACTGCAAGAAAAGCCCTTAAAACATCGAGTCTTGATTAGTTACTATTATGTTTTCTAAGTTACTCTGTGAAACTGAATCTCCTTTTGGAGAGGTCTGATATTAGGTTGTAAGAAAAAAAAAAAAAAAAAAAAAAACATGATCTAGCCCTAAAACTAACCAAGTTATTCAATCATCTCAAGTAACGACTTGAATAAAACAGCTATTTTGGCAACATGCGAAAGTGTCTTGTTCACTAGACAGTGGCTGCACAGAGTGATTTTGTAAAATGACTTCCTCTTGGGCAGATCTCTCTGTAACTTGAGCATAATCCTGGCTGTTATTGAGCTCCAGTGCACGCATGGTTTGTGCAAATATGCAAAAAAGTGAAGAAAACCGCCTGTTTGGACTAGAGCATAATTTTAGGCCAGTGATTTTACTGGAGCTGCTGATAAGAGCTTACGTTAACACACACCTGAGGGCAGGAGGGTGCGGCAGGTCGACATGTCCACACAAAGTCACCCAAACTTCAGCTTACACCTTTGAGGAAATAGGTCTTGGGTAGTTGAACACACTTCTGCTTTTCAGAAAGTGGTTTAACCACGATGCCATTGCCAACTCTGTTTGAAAAAAAGCAAATGCTAATGCACATTTGGATTGACCGAAGCATTAGGATGTCAATACGTTCAATGATTTGTTTAAAGAACGCTTTTGTTTAGAGAGGTTTAAAGGACTGATTAGTCAAACAGTGCATGCACGCAGAGACAAGACTGCCACTAACTCTCGTTCACTTCAATCCTCACAGACTCTTCAAAATGAGCGACAATCCTGTTAAAGAAGAAGTGAAGCAATTTGACAAGAAATGTCTAAAGAAGACAAACACGCAGGAGAAGAACACTCTGCCCACTAAAGCAGGTGAGCGGGTTTGGCAGCCTCTCCCTCGTGATTCATTGTTCAGCGCTCACCCTTGCACAGTCTTGTGCTGATCTGAAACGGCAAACACCACACACACACACACACACACACACACACACACACACACACACACACACACACACACACACACACACACACACACACACACAGAGAGAGAGAGATACCTGAGTGATAAGTGATAAGAGCGTCTGCCTGCTTTACCTGCGGCTGAGCTGAAGAGTAAAACAAAGGACAAAGGAATGGCTCTGAATGAAGCTTGTTATAGGTTTAAGATTCATTAATGAATATTGATGTAACACCCTTCCTTAAAGAGGTAAAATATAACTGCAGGGAATGAGAAGAAAAGGTCCAAGCCCCATGACTTACTCATGACTACTTATATGGAGATTTATGTGTTTATCTGTATTTAGCAGGGTTATTATAGTTACTGCAACTAAAATTAAAACCATGTTAACAAATCCTAAAATAAATGATAACTGAAAACAAATAAATAATAAAAACTATATAGACATTAAAAACTAAATTACTAAAGCTTAAAATTAAAACGAAAGCAAAACATATAAATAAAATAATTAATTTGGATGAACTTCGTACTAAAATAACAAAAAAAAAATACATAAATGAATAAAAACTATGTAGACATTAAAAAACTAGCAAAATTACAAAAACACAATTACTAAAGCTTAAAATTGAAACGAAAGCAAAAAATATATCAATCAAATAATTAATTTAGCTGAACTTTGTAATAAAATAACAAAAATAAATCTAAAATAAATAAAAATGAATAAAAACTTTATAGACATAATAAACTACCAAAATGATAAAACACAACAGAATTACTAAAGATTAACATTAAAACGAAAGCAAAAAATATACAAATAAAATAATGAATTTAGTTAAACTTTGTACTAAAATAGCAAAAATAAATATGAATAAAAATGTATAAAAACTATATAGACATTAAAAACTACCAAAATAACAAAAACAGAATTACTGAAGCTTAAAATTAAAACAAAAGCAAAAAATATGCAAAGAAATAATGTACTTAAACTTTGTACTAAAATAGCAAAAAATACATTAAATAAATAAATAAAAACTTTATAGACATTAAAAAGTACCAAAATAACATAAACAGAATTACTAAAGCTTAAAATAAAAACAAAAGCAAAAATTATGCTAATAAAATAATTAATTTAGTTAAACTTTGTACTAAAATAACAAAAAATACATAAATGAATAAAAACTATGTAGACATTAAAAAAACTAGCAAAATTACAAAAACACAATTACTAAAGCTTAAAATTAAAATAAAAGCAAAAATGTATAAATAAAATAATTAACTTAGTTAAACTTTGTACTAAAATAACAAAAGAAATTAAATAAATGAATAAAAACTATATAGACATTAAAAACTACCAAAATAACAAAAACTGAATTACTAAAGCTTAAAATTAAAATGAAGGCAAAAATATATAAACAAAATAATTAATTTAAATGTAATAAATGAATTAATAAAAACTATACAGATATTAAAAACTACCAAAATGATAAAACACAACAGAATTACTAAAGCTTAAAATTAAAACGAAAGCAAAAAATATAAATAAAAACTATTATTAATAAAAAATATAATGGTATTTAGTACAGCACTGACCCCAGCTGATCTGAAGATGCTCAGATATCTTTCAACTACTATGAAACTATACTAGTACAACCACATGATGTATTAACAATTATTATGAACATTTAAAAACTTAATTTTTACATTAGCTTTTAATCATTTGTTTTGTTCTTCTAGGTACTACTCTTAGATTTTTATTTCCTGTATGTTAGATGTCTGTAATTCGTCTATTGTGTTGTTTATTATCTAGTGGAGCGCTGTGCTCAACTCTGTTGTATTAGTATGTCCTCTATAAATAGACTGGAACTCAAAACATCTTTCATTTGAAACATTCAAATCATGTTTTTGTGTAAGTGTGTGTTTGACAAAGTTGTCTTTTGTTTTCTGTCGTTCATCAGAAGTAACTCAGTAAGCAGTATTTACATCTCCATTTGCATGAACAGTTTCCTCAATGAGATAAATAACAAATACATAAACAGGAAAACATCTTGCAAGATCTGGTTGCGCTGGTACTGTAATAATAATGTAATATAATACAACTGTTAGAGTCACGCTCACTCAGAAATACAGCTGATTTCTCTCATCAGGTGCCAGTTTGTTGCTAATGAATGGCAAGTCTTGCACATTAGCACCAATGTTAACCATATAAAATAAAAATAAAATACATTTTAGATGACTTAATGACCTTTGTTTATTAGCTCCAATTAATCATAACTTTTAATTTAGGTATCATTTCATTTCAAAACTGTATAGACATACAAACCTACCAAAATGATAAAACACAACAGAATTACTAAAGATTAAAGTTAAAACAAAAACAAATAAAATAATTAGTTTAGTTAAACTTTGTACTAAAATAACAAATAAATAAATGAATAAAAACTATATAGACATTAAAAACGATCAAAATAACAAAAACAGAATTACTAAAGCTTAAAATTGAAACGAAAAGCAAAAAATATACAAATAAAGAAATTAATTTGGTTAAACTTTGTACTAAAATAACAAAAAAAAGAAAACTATTTAGACATTAAAAACTACCAATTAAAAACAGAATTACTAAAGCTTAATCATTTAGTTAAACTTTGTATTAAATAATAAAAAAAACTATATAGACATTAAAAACTATCAAAATAACAAAAAACAGAATTACTAAAGCTTAAAATTAAAACGAAAGCAAAAGATATACAAATAAACAAATAAGATAATTAATTTAAATTTAATAAATAAATAAATGAATAAAAACTATCGACATTAAAAACTATAAAAAACAGAATTACTAAAGTTTAAAATTAAAACGAAAGCAAAAAAATACAAATAAGATAATTAATTTAAATTAATTTAAATTTTTGAAAAATAAATACATAAATAAATAAAAACTAAATCGACATTAAAAACAAAATAATTAATTTAAATTTAATAAATAAATTAATGAACAAAAACTATATCGACATTAAAAACTATCAAAATAACAAAAACAGAATTACTAAAGCTTAAAATTAAAATAAAAGCAAAAAATATACAAATAAAATAATTAATTTAAATTAAAAATAAATAAATAAATAAATGAATAAAAACTATATAGACATTAAAAACGATCAAAATAACAAAAACAGAATTACTAAAGCTTAAAATTGAAACGAAAAGCAAAAAATATACAAATAAAGAAATGAATTTAGTTAAACTTTGTACTAAAATAACAAAAAAAAGAAAACTATTTAGACATTAAAAACTACCAATTAAAAACAGAATTACTAAAGCTTAATCATTTAGTTAAACTTTGTACTAAAATAATAAAAAAAACTATATAGACATTAAAAACTATCAAAATAACAAAAAACAGAATTACTAAAGCTTAAAATTAAAACGAAAGCAAAAGATATACAAATAAACAAATAAGATAATTAATTTAAATTTAATAAATAAATAAATGAATAAAAACTATCGACATTAAAAACTATAAAAAAAACAGAATTACTAAAGCTTAAAATTAAAACGAAAGCAAAAGATATACAAATAAACAAATAAGATAATTAATTTAAATTTAATAAATAAATAAATGAATAAAAACTATCGACATTAAAAACTATAAAAAAACAGAATTACTAAAGTTTAAAATTAAAATAAAAGCAAAAAATATACAAATAAAATAATTAATTTAAATTTAATAAATAAATTAATGAACAAAAACTATATCGACATTAAAAACTATAAAAACACAATTACTAAAGGTTAAAATTAAAACGAAAGCAAAAAATATACAAATAAAATAATTAATTTAAATTTAAAAAATAAATACATAAATGAATAAAAACTAAATAGACATTAAAAACTACCAAAATGATAAAACACAACATAATTACTAAAGCTTAAAATTAAAACAAAAGCAAAAAAAAAAAAAATAATTATAATAAAATAATTGATTTAAATTAATATAAATTTAAATATAATACAACAGTTATAGAGTCACGCTCCCTCATTCGCAGAAATAACCATATAAAATAATAATAAAATACATTTTAGATGACTTAATGGCTTTTGTTTATTAGCTGCAATAAATCACAAGTTTTAATTTCGGTATCTTAGGTATCATTGCATTGTTTGACCGCTGTGGTTTTGTTTGTTTCTCAGATATCGAGCAGGAGAAGAAGGCTACGGAGTGTGCAAAATGAATGTAAGGCGCGATGGCCCTCCTCTCATCCTCACCTCTGTCCTCCGCCTGACCTGTGCTGCTCTCCTGCAGATAGATCTGATCATTTATTAACATAATGCCATTTTTAAAACTATGCGACCTGCAGAATCAAGAATGTAACTGGAAGTGTGTATGCCTCATGATGTGTGGTTTAGAGGAGATGGATAATCAAGAGCCTGTTTCTGTATCTCTGTCACGACCTGCTGCCATTCTGAGCTGGTTATTCTTCAAATAACATGTGAGATGATATTTTTGTTTAATAAATAATAATAAAAAGGTGTCCAGATGTTTTTCCACAGTCGCTTTATGACAAGAAACTTTGGTAATGGGTTTTCACATTGCGCGGCGAACGAGGATTTGATTAGAACTACAAACGCGCATAAAACGTGTTAAAAAACTACAAACATGGAGGATATGCGCGACCAACGGACAGCTAGAGAAAGGGGTTTTAGTGATAAATAATCAATGTGTAACCTGATAAAAAATTTTTTTTAAATGTTATCCGCGTTATATTTCATGTGCAGCAACATTATGAACTTTTATAATGATAGGTTTGGTCATTAACGTTTAAATGCATAATTATGCAAACACAAGAGCAGAGTTCTCCGCATGAAAGACTCAACGTGCCTCTTCATTTCTCTCTAATACGGTAGGAAATCAAATTAAACGAAATGTAGATGATGTTAACTGTGATGATTGACAGGGCAGTTTAAACAGTGACAGGATTCAGGTAACTAAGCAACAGAGCGTCCATTAAAGAAGCAGTTATGACCAAGTAGTTTGTCCCAAAGCCTGCCTACTATTCTGCTACATACTCAAAAGTATGTACTTTTTCTTCTCAAAAAGAGTACTTTTAGGGCATAGTATAAGTAGGCGAATTGGGACGCAGCGTATATTTATAATACATTCAAACTAACATGCTAATCATGCTAGAAACATGCTAACAACATGCTAGTACCGTGCTAATCATGCTAGAATTATGCTAGTAACAGGCTTATCATGCTAACAACATGCTAGTAGTGTGCAAATCATGCTAACAACATGCTAGTAAAATGCTAATAACGCTGGAAACATGCTAGTAATTTGATAATCACGCTAGAATCATGCTAACAACATCCTAGTAAAATGCTAATAATGCTGGAAACATGCTAGTAATTTGCTAATCATGCTTACAACATGCTAGTAAAATGATATTAATGCCACAAACATGTTAGTAACTTGCTAATCATGCTAGTAACATTGCTAGCATTGCTAACAACATGCTAGTAACATGTTATTCATGACAGAAACATAATATAAAACATAAATGATTTGCTAATCATGCTAGAATAATGGTAGTGACTTGTTAATCATGCTAGAATCATGCTAACAAAATATTAGAATAATGCTAACAACATGCTAGAATAATGCTAGTAACATGCTAATCATGCTAGAATCATGCTAGTAACAGGCTTATCATGTTAACAACATGCTAGTAGCATGCTAATCACGCTAGAATCATGCTAACAACATCCTAGTAAAATGCTAATCATGCTGGAAACATGCTAGTAATTTGATAATCACGCTAGAATCATGCTAACAACATCCTAGTAAAATGCTAATAATGCTGGAAACATGCTAGTAATTTGCTAATCATGCTTACAACATGCTAGTAAAATGATATTAATGCCACAAACATGTTAGTAACTTGCTAATCATGCTAGTAACATTGCTAGCATTGCTAACAACATGCTAGTAACATGTTATTCATGACAGAAACATAATATAAAACATAAATGATTTGCTAATCATGCTAGAATAATGGTAGTGACTTGTTAATCATGCTAGAATCATGCTAACAAAATATTAGAATAATGCTAACAACATGCTAGAATAATGCTAGTAACATGCTAATCATGCTAGAATCATGCTAGTAACAGGCTTATCATGTTAACAACATGCTAGTAGCATGCTAATCACGCTAGAATCATGCTAACAACATCCTAGTAAAATGCTAATCATGCTGGAAACATGCTAGTAATTTGCTAATCATGCTTACAACATGCTAGTAAAATGATATTAATGCCACAAAGATGTTAGTAACTTGCTAATCATGCTAGAATCATGCTAGTAACATGTTATTCATGACAGAAACATAATATAAAGCATAAATAATTTGCTAATCATGTTAGTGATTTGCTAATCATGCTAGAAACATTCTAACAACATGCTAGTAACATGCAAATAATGCTAACAACATGCTAGTAAAATGCTAATCACGCTAGAATCATGCTAACAACATCCTAGTAAAATGCTAATCATGCTGGAAACATGCTAGTAATTTGCTAATCATGTTTACAACATGCTAGTAAAATGATATTAATGCCACAAACATGTTACTAACTTGCTAATCATGCTAGAATCATGCTAGTAACATTGCTAGCATTGCTAACAACATGCTAGTAACATGTTATTCATGACAGAAACATAATATAAAACAAATAATTTGCTAATCGTGCTAGTGACCTGCTAATCATGCTAGAATAATGGTAGTGACTTGTTAATCATGCTACAATCATGCTAACAAAATATTAGAATAATGCTAACAACATGCTAGATTAATGCTAGTAACGTGCTAATCATGCTAGAATTATGCTAGTAACAGGCTTATCATGTTAACAACATGCTAGTAGCATGCTAATCACGCTAGAACCATGCTAACAACATCCTAGTAAAATGCTAATAATGCTGGAAACATGCTAGTAATTTGCTAATAATGCTAGAATCATTTTAGAAACATGCTAGCAACTTGTTAATCATGCTAGTAAAATGATATTCATGCCAGAAACATGTTAGTAACTTGCTAATCATGCTAGAAAAATGCTAGCAACTTGATAATCATGTTAGAAACATGCTAACAACTTGCTAATCATGTTAGAAAAATGCTAGCAACTTGCTAATCATGTTAGAAACATGCTAACGTGCTAATCATGCTAATAACATGCAAGTAGCTTGCTAATCATGCTAGAAAGATGTTATAAACATGCTACCAATCTCTGAAAGGCTGTTGCCTTCAAGATATTCAAACTTTAAGATTTTAAAACTACTTTAAACTTCAAACTATTTCAGACTAACAACTATCAAACGTAAAACTTTTTAAAACCTTTTAAAACTGTCAGATCCAGCTTTTAGAATCAGAATCAGGAAGAGCTTTATTGCCAAGTCTTCTTGTGCATTCAAGGAATGTGTTTCAGTGTCATTAGCTTCCAGCACACAGAGACAACAACAACACAGACAATAAAGATTTCTCAAGCCAACTTAAAGTTTGTCCTGACAAACTTTTTTATCTAGTTATTTTTAGTGTACAATACTTGTCTAAAGTTTGGAGTGAGTCTCTTCCCCTTACAAAAAAAACCTACAGGAATCCTGCAGGATTTTCATTTTTTCTGCAGGATACCTGCTGGTATCCTGTAGGAATGATAAAATTCTGCAGGACAAATTGACAATATGTGCAGGCAATTCCTGCAGGTTTTTAGAAACATGCAGGATGATCCAGCATACTTAAGGAATCCTGCAGGATTCCCAATTTTTTGCTGCAGGATACCTGCAGGAATAATGAAATCCTGCAGGACACATTGGCAATATGCAGCAAATTCCTACAGGTTTTAGAATGGACCCTTTAGTACAACAGAAAACCCAGCACACACAAGTGAAAAACCATGCAGGATTTTATAATTCCTGCAGGACTGCAGAAATAATCCAAAAAAGGAAAGTAGTTTCTTGCATGAGTTGTTATTTTCTGCAGTATTAAAAAAAAAAAAAAAAAAAAAAAAAGAAAGAATGGCCTACCTAAATAACTACAGATTGTGAATTCTACAGGATAGGCTATATAAAGAGTGGAGGGGGAAAAAAGCTTTGATAGCTGCTGTAATTGTATACTGTATTTTTATTTAGATGGAGGAACTGTTTTTGATATAACAGGCATTCTCTGTTGGCAGCAATAAAAAAAAAATGAGTCGTAACAAACAATCAATACAATGGACAAAAAAACAATAAATACATAAATAACAGTAAGAATAGATTATAGACAATTATAAAAAAACAATTACTCTATTAAAAATTATGTAGTTATGCAAACATCTAAGAAGTTTCAATGTTCAAGAGATATGAATCTGTACACTACACTTTTTTTCTATACATTCATTAAAATGTCAGTCCAGTTATCTATTTTTAATCCAACTCCCATCTGTTTGGCTGGATGCAAAAAAAACTATCTGCAAGACCTGGTAGGTCCTTGAGGTAGACACAGGTTGAATGCATGTCTGTGCATTTAATGAGTTCAACTGAGTCTATCCCTCTTTCTTTTAAAATGTTTGTTGCAGTTATGCCTGATTTTCTGTCTTTGCTGATGTTGTTATTTGTTGTTTTCATTACATCAATGAAGGCATGTCCCTCTCCTTGCCCACTACCTACATCTATAAATGATCGTATTAATGCTACAGACCCATGTCTGGTTTGAACTGCATGGTTGATTCTTTTAGTTAGAGATTTTGTTCCTTTTGCATGGATTCGCTTGCCATTAACCAGAGCCCTAGAATAAAAACTGAAAGCTTTATCTGCACTGAAACCTGACTCTTGAAGGAGATAAGATTCTCTTGGGGTTGGCTGTCGTACATGTGGGCATCCAAGAAACGTCACACTAGACCTACTGATACAATTTGTCACAGTCTTGCTGCCTCCCAACATTTTTTCAACAAAACTTTTGCTTTGCTGTGTTTGTTCATCCTTAAATACAGCAGCTATGAGTCGTGGAACATGCTGGTAGAGGTTAAACATGTTAACAATTTGTTCTGCAACAGCTTGTGTGCCATGAAAGAGTTTCTGTAAGTGTCCATTCTGAGTCTCATATAAGAATGCACTGTGACTCCATAAAGGACCCCAATTGTTTACAGATGCTGCTGCATGCACAAGTATGTGGACATTAAAAGACACATGGCACTTAGCATATAGAGACTCAAAACGGCCCACAAATGCTTTTAGAAGGGCATCAGCTGTGTCAATGTTTTGGGAAGAAATTGAATCTTGAAGGAGAATGTATGTGGCCTGTACTAGAAGCAGTAAATGGTCAAGATATTTCTGGGGCAAAATGCCAAACAGACAGGGAAGGCTGTAAAATAGGAGGAAGTGTCTGTATTCAGAAGCTTTCCAATATTTACGCAAAGAAATTGAACGGGGTGGTCTTGTTATACTTGCAGGTGGTTTAATGGCAAGCAACCTTCGTTCAATTTGCTCGATATCTCTCCCGATGTACCAAGGCTCTGTATGGTATTTTGAGTCAAACCATAAGGTAGTCAGTTGGCGACAAACACCCAGTAGTATGCCATGCATGTAATCATATGCAAACCCAGCAACCATGTTAAAAAATGTCAGCAACATTAGAGGAGATGGGCCTTTTACTCCATGTACACATGTTCCAGAATCAACAGCTTGCTGAGCATCTTTTGTGTGTTTTTCATGTGTCCTCAGCTCTGGCTCCACTGACTGCAAGGGATACACCCTTGTAAACCCATTACCCTTTTCTACAACCTCGCCCTTTTGATAGCACCAGTTACATCCATGCTCTCCATTAAACTGCTTGACATTCTGTACAGCACAACGAGCCACAGAGTCACAAATGCAAAGCAAACTGTAAACACGGACTACTGATTTTTCTCCTTTCCATTGACAAGACACCCCTTGGTTTTCAAGACTTTGCAGCTCATTAACAAATGATTGCAGAAATGAGTTCATTTCTGGCTTTCTAGGCCCAAACCACAACCCACCAAGAATGACATGCTTTGCCCTCAGATTAGGAGGGAGTTCATTGATCGTGACTTGAAGTGGCCAGATGTGAAAAGGGGAAGATTTGAAAATTGGAACTCCATCAACATTCCATGACACTGAAATATTTGTCAGTTTTGGGTCATTTAATGCACCAATCGATTTGTACATAGCGCCATCAAATATGTCTTCAAAGTTTTGTGAGTTGCACTTGGTCCTTGACCATTTGTAATCCAAAGACTGACAAAAATCTGCATCCTGAAATTTACCTCGCAATTGATCTGAAATAGATAACTTGATGAAGACAGAGCCAGATTTGATCAAGTTTTCAATGTCCCCTGGGGCACCATCACATGAAGCACAATGGATGGGGATTTCATTACCAAAGAAAAATTGGCAGAATGGGCAAATATACTGGACTTCAAAAGTGTCACAGTGAAATGATTTCATGAACTTGTACAAGCTATCTGGAACACCATTGGTTGAATCGGGACAGTGGAGATTGATAAGATCTAACAAGTCACTCAAAGCCACTTTGGATGTTGTATGTCTGAGGCTGTAGGCAAGTATGCACAGTAAGGATTCTTCACTGGTGATTTTGGCATTTGGGTATATTTTTTCCTTACTGGCACACATCTCCTCTCTTTCTTCTGTACTTCCCTCACAAACTGCACTGTGGTTTCTGAGCATCTAGAAAGTAGATATTGCACTAATTACATGCTGACACATAAAGAAAGTGTGCTTCAAAAGAAACATGAGACTAGATAATCTAGATAAATATTCTGTACTGTATTCTCACAGGAGTCTCTGGAAAGTTCTCATAAGCTGTGCTGAAAACATCACCCTCCTCATCAGCAGAAAAGCTTTCCTGTCAGGCACGGTGCATTTATTGCACATTAAAAAAAACAAAAAACATGTGAATACATGCACATATTGTATGCATAAAAATAGCATGGTTTTTAAAAAGACAGCAGTTAGCATAAAAATAAAATATTGTATGTTCATTCTCACATCAGCATCTGTAAAGTTCCCATCAGCATCACTGACAACCTCATTCTCATCATCAGAAGAAAAGTTTCCCTATGAGACATACAGGTATTTGAACCTCTAGTTTAATACATAAACATTTCACTTTTATATGTACTAGCTAAAAAAGAAACAAAGAATTGCCAAATTTATTCATCTGTGCATGACGGTAAAGAAGCACCATTTGGAGATTAAAAAAAAAACAACAACTGTATTCTCACATTAGCATCAGGAGAGTTCCTGATAGATTTGCTGAAATTGTCACCACTATCATCATTGCAAATGTTTCCCTGCAAGTATAACATAAAGGGGGATGTTAGACATAGCTTCTTGATATTCATGTAGGACATGAATTTGTAACTGAAAACGTCTTAGGCAAACGTCAAAAAATGAATTACTTCAACTATATCTGGAATAAGCCATGTCTTGTATGATCTTCTCTTTTTTGTACCTGAAGTAGAAGAGCGAGTTTATTTTATTTTATTAATATAAGTTGATGTAATTAAACAATAAGAAACAAATTGCCTAATTTAGAATTAATTGCAGATTATATATTCTGAATTCAGCAACCTATTGTTTTCTGTGTCCATCGTCTTTTTGTGGCAGCTGGAACTGGTGCCTCTTCATTTAAGTATGCTTTGTACTCCATTTGTATCCTTTAAAAAATAAACAATTGAGTGTTATTTTAAACATAATATATTTTCTGCAATAATATAGTTTGTGATCCACTGTAATATCAAAACATTTTATGAAAATAATGTTTATTTGACAACTGACTTGAGTAGGAACATTAAAACAAGCACCACTAAATAAATGTTTTGTCGTGGAAGACTGTTTAAAGGAATTTGTGTTTTACAGATTCAGTCTTTCACACATAAAAAGACGGTCTTTTTTGCCACCTACTGGCGTAACAGTGTAATTTATTATAAGCGCCGCTAAATGAATCTTTTTAGAGAAAAGATTCGATTCACTGGGATGACGTGCTTTTTGACGTACTCGATTCACCGATTTAAATACAGGTCCATCAACTGTCACCAACCGTCTTCTGAAGGTAAAGTACTACTTTTATAAAATTATTTTATTGTTAAAGTGCTCTAAATGACTGTTCTGTTGTAAATCATTAAACTGCTGTGTCTTTGTAACAATAAAACAACAATAACAATTGTAACAATAACTTTTTTTTCTTTTTTCGCTGTCGAGGATACGCTATAACAAGGGCAGTTAACGCTACATAGGCCTACCGCTTATATAAAAATTGATTTTAAGAACATTTTTTTTGTATTTTTAACAAAGACATTGTTCTTTTTTGTATTTTTACTGCTTATAATTGATGCCAGTGTACTTTTTTGTTACCTCAGATATTAGCACCGGAGACTGCCCTGCAGCACATTGGCTGGTGTTTAAGGTAACACTGTTGTCATGGATACAGTAAACGTGAATGATGAATGAGACATCATTCATCATTCAATGAGATATAATAATATATAAATAACAGAGAGAGAGAGATAATAAAACTCCACAGTATGTATACACACACACACACACACACACACACACACACACACACACACACACACACACACACACACATATATATAATCTATCTATCTATCTATCTACCTTAGAAAATGACCAAAACATGGGTTCTTGTGGAATGGAGGGAGGAGCCACCCACATATGACATTGTCCCTAAAAAGGACATACTAAAAAAAACTTTTGAACCTGGGGATGTCGTGGATGTGGCCTATGAAGATGAAAGTTCACCAGCCACAATTATAGACATTGATGGTAAAAAAAAAAAAGTACAGCAAACAACAAGATTCCGTCATGATATAAGATAAGTATTTCCTACTTGAGTATTTTTGTCCCTGTAGAGAACAAAGAAACCCTCAGGAGGAGGATGTTTAGGCTGGAGGGCAAAAGAAGAACACAGCAATGTGTGTCAAATTCAGAAAAAAGAGTGGCAAAGAAAAAGAAAATTTACACTCCAACTCAGTCGCCATCATCTGATGCAGAACCTCCAATAAAAAAACATCAAGTACTAGCTACCATGCTACTTTTCATTAAGTTTATTTTTTATTTTTTATCACAAGCAGTAATGACATTGAGGTACCAATATTGTGTTCATCTTTAGGTCATTCACAGAAAGAATATTATGTTGATGCAAGAGATAAACAGCATGGAAAGTCAAGCTGAAGAGTCAAGCCGGGAAACTCAGCTAGAGCAAGAAATTCTTCGATTACAGAAAGAAAATGAAAATCTACGTGCCTTGAATATATCTCTACAACAAAGTATTTGTTTTTTTATATCTTTATTTCTCTGTCTATCCATCTATATATCAATTTATCTGTCAGTGTAATTGCCTATTAGTAGGCTAATCATGATTATTTGAACTGAATTTAATTTTTTTTTTTTTCTAAGAAATTCTACCAATGCTTGAATCCATGGCCCCGAACATTACACTCAGAACAGATACTCCTAACAATCATCAAAAATCACAAGAGAATCCAAGCCACAAAAATCCCCCTGAAAAGGTGAATAATAATATATTTTGTTTTTCATATACAGTGGTGTGAAAAGCTGTGGGCCCCGTTTCTAATTTTTTTTATTTTTGCATGTTTCTCACACTTTAATGTTTCAGATCATCAAACAAATTTAAATATTAATCAAAGATAACACAAGTAAACACAAAATGCAGTTTTTAAATGAAGGGTTTTTTTATGAAGGGAAAACAATATCCAAACCCACATGGCCCTGTGTGAAAAAGTGTTTGCTCAGGAACAAATGAGAAAGAAAGTAATTGAGATCTCTCAGTCTGGAAAAGGTTAAGCCATTTCTAAAGCTTTGGGACTCCAGCGAACCAGAGTAAGAGCCATTATCCACAAATGGCGAAAACGTGGAACAGTGGTGAACCTTCTCAGGAGTGACCCGCCGGCCAAAATTACCCCAAGAGCGCAGTGACGATTCATCCAAGAGCTCACAAAAGACCCCACAACAACATCTAACGAACTGCAGGCCTTTACACCTGAGATGTTCAGCTGGGATTAGGACTTTGCTTTCTGCAGACCAGTCAAGTTGTTCCATGCTGACTGAATCAATAATTTCTATTTGTACCTTGACTTATACACCGATGCATTGTCATGTAGAATAGAAAGGGGTCATGTCCAAACTGTTGCTATAAAATTAAAAAGCACACAATTCTTTAGAATATCATTATATGCTTAAAAATTAAGATTTATACTCATAGAAATTACTAAAGTAGTCAAACCTGTTTGTTAGAAGGGGGTGTCCCAATACTTTTGACAATATAGTGTATAATATAGTATAATATAATATAGTGTTTAATTTTACTGTCCTTAACTCTTTTTTTGTTTGTTTTGTAGACACAGGGGCTAGGAATTAGTCCTACTGTCCTGGCAAGTTGTGGACGGGGTGGCACATCATGCTCTGCCATGGTTAAAGATCTGGCGGTAGCAGTGTTTGGACGAGAGATGTTGGCCACTCATGGGCTGTCTGGAAGGGCTGGTAATGCAAACAAAGACACTACAGCAAAACCAGCTCTTGACCAAGACAAAGTAATGCTCATCTTGGGTGAGTTAAATGTAATTTTTTTCTTTGCACAAATATTAGGGCTGCTCTTGTTACAGTTACAGTGCAAAATGTTAATCATTGATAAGTAAAATTGCATTTACAGACACAGTACAGAAGAAATTCCCAGAGGTTCCAATAAAGTTCATCAGGGCAGCACTCAGAGAAAAATTAAATGATGAACACAAGTTGCGAGTAAGGTAATAATTAGTTACACAGACAAACACACACACACACACACATTTTGTTCATGTTTTATGGGCACATTCCATATACACAAAGGTTTTATACTGTACAGACTACAAGCTTGTTTCCTCATTGGAACCAAAAAATGTCCCCACAAGATAGAAATGTGCAGGTATTATTTTACTTGTGCATTAATGCATTTTTTTATGTCTTGCAGGAAAATGGAGTAGATGCCACCTTCTGGCTTCAGCAGATGGCTGTGAATTTGACTACGTTTCTCTTTTTTCTTTGAAAGTTTCAATAAATTAAACAATTTGTGAAAATACATTGTTTCATTGTGAAGTTATTTCTCCTGCATGTATCCTGCAGAAGACAATTTGCAGTTCTCCTATATTTCTGCACATCTATCCTGCACAATAATCCTGCAGGAACTGTATGTTTTAAACATACCTGTAGGAATGTAATTCCTGGAGGACATAATTCCTGCAGATAATTGTTTCCTTCATAGAATTCCTGCAGGTATTCCTACAGGAAAATGAGCTAAAAATCCTGTAGGAAATCTGCATAATATTCCTGCAGGATTCCTGCAGGTTTTAGCGAGTCAGATTTATTTGATCAAAAATACAGTACACAGAATAATTGTGAAATATTATTACAACTAAAAATAGCGTTTTTTTTTTATTTATGTGAATATGTATTAAAATGTCATTTATTTGCTGTGATCAAAGCTGAATTTTTAGCATCATTACTCCAGAAATGCTTCAGATATCATTCTAAATAAACTCTTTTAAACATAAGGTTCCAAAAGGGTGTTTTTGCAGTGATGCAATAAAACAGTTTTTGGTTAGCCAAAGAACCAGTTCCTAAAAGAGCCATTGTGAAGAACATTTTAAAAATCTAAAGAACCTTTTCTGCATTTGAAAGGTTCCATGGATGTTGAAGATTCTTCACAGAACCACTGATGCCAGTAAAGAACCTTTATTTTTAAGAGTGTTATTGGTGCTGAGTTTTTAATAATGGGTTGTTTTATTATTAGAAAGCTCAAAAGAACAGCACTTATTTCAAAATAGAAATGTTTTGTAACATTATAAATGTCTTAACTCTCACTTTTGATTTTGATTTAATTTAATTTGCTAAATAAAAGCAGAATTTTCTATTACAAACACACACACATGCACCCACCCCAAACACTTGAATGGTAGTATATCATGGTTTCTGCAAAAATATAAAGCAGCACAACTGTTTTCAACATTTATAATAATCTAAAATGTTTCTTGTGCAGCAAATCGGAATATTAGAATGATTTCTGAAGGATCTTGTTACTCTGAAGATGCTCCAGAAGGAAAATGATGCATTAAGAGCCGGGGGGCGGAAACTTTTGAACAGCATGAAGATATGTGCATTTTTCTTATTTTGCCTAAATATCATATTTTTTTTTAATTTAGTACTGCCCTTCAGAAGCTACAGAAGATACGTACATGTTTACCAGAAGACAAAATAAGTCAAATTTAACCAGATATTCAACTTTCTGGAGCATCAGTGAGTGTTTGAACCTTCTGTAATAGTTGCATATGAGTCCCTCAGTTGTCCTCAGTGTGAAAAGATGGATCTCAGAATCATACAGTCATTGTTGGAAAGGGTTCAAATACACAAAAATGCTGGAAAACCAACAAAAACAGATTTTTCTGAAGAAAGCAGACAGTTTAACTGTTCCGGACAAACAAGAGACTCATGAACAACTATCACCAAACAAAAAAACACAGCTGTGGATCATTCAGGTAACAGCACAGTATTAAGAATCAAGGGGATGTAAACTTTTAAACAAGGTCATTTTTATAAGTTCAACTCTTAATTTCTCTTGTGGACTATATGTAAATGTATTTTATGTGAAATATCTTATTCATAAGATAACATGCCTCAACTGTAGTTGACATGGAGTTGCAACGTCAAATAGTGTTACAATTTTATCTCTTCGTAAAGTACCACCTTCTCTTCTAGACTCCTGAGATTCGATCCTTGCGTAAAAATCCACCCTTGCCAAAGGGAGGGAGTGTGGGAGTCATATCACACACACAGTGCATGATAACAGCCGTACACTACAACCTATTTAACCAACACAGATTCCATAATGAGTTCCTGTCACTGGGAGAACTAAAATACAGAAATGCATGTTTTGGTTGAATATACAGCTCAGGTGTCATAATGCAACGTAAGCAAATCCTCCAAATATTCCCTCTGCAGGAATGCAAGAAACCACATGCATCTGTGAAGCAACGCTCACCAAAGGAACGCAGCGAGAGAGAGTTAACTGTGATCAACTGGTGAATTCATTTGGCTTCATCAGACAGGAATGTGTCAGACAGCGGTTTGGAGGCGTGTGTGGTCATGTCTGAGGAGGGCAGGTATTAGACACAGCGTTCAGATAAAAGAAGAACAGCAGTGCTGGTTTGAGAGAGCGTTTGATTGTCATTACAAATTTGAATATAATCCATGATAAATAATCAAAACGTGTTTTACTTGATTCGTGAGTTCTCTTTAGAAATTAGTGCACAAAAGTTGCTGTCAGAGTGATCGAATAGTTGGTGTGCAATTGCGAGCGTGTTCTGGGTGGTTCTTCCTCTAAGCTTATGGGATTTTTGCATTCACTTACAATGGTGTAAAACATATCCTCCTGAGACCCAGCTATGGGGTTTTTGCCTCTGTAGTGGACATTATATAGTAGTGCATTTCTATGAGAACTCATGCCAGTTTTAAGCCTGGATGTCCTGTGCAGAGCACATTCAGGCCTTTTCAGAGATACCAAATGTTTTGACGTTTAACCATGACCACCCTCTCCTTGGTCTTTAAACATGGCTAAAATTTATATGAAAATATGATAATATTTTGTAATTGTCATTTAAATCTGAATAATTTTCAAATTGTTTATCATAAATGTTCTGGGTTTTCAAATCCAAATATGACTTCCTGTTATAAATCATTTGATTCATGTCCACTGTAGAGGACACCAGGACTAAAATGAATAATATATCAATATTCTATATAATATTAGATATTATTATGAAAATCATGGCCAATTATTACTCCCATTCTTTTTTCAACATCCTGTCCCAACAGCAACACATTAATTTGCAAATTAGATACACTGTGTTTAAAGGAGTAGTTCACTTTCATAACACAAATGTACAGATAATGTCCTCACCCCCTTGTCATCCAAGATGTTCATGTCTTTCTTTCTTCAGTCGTAAGGAAATTATGTTTTTTGAGGAAAACATTTCAGGATTTCTCTCCATATAGTGGACTTCTATGGTGTTTTGAACTTCCAAAACGCAGCTTTGAAGGGCTCTAAACGATCACAGCCGAGGAAAGAAGGGTCTTATCTAGCAAAACGATGGGTTATTTTTTAAAACAAAATTACAATTTTTTATACTTTTTAACTTTAAATGCTCGTCTTGTCTAGCTTGAGATTAAAAAGTATATAAGTTGTCAATGATTTTAGAAAATAACCCATCTTTTTCCTAGATAAGACCATTCTTCCTCGGCTGGGATCGTTTAGAGCCCTTTGAAGCTGCATTTTGGAAGTTCAAAACACCTTAGAAGTCCACTATATGGAGAGAAATCCTGAAATGTTTGCCTCAAAAAACATCCTTTCTTTACGACTGAAGAAAGAAAGACATGAACATCTTGGATGAGTACATTATCTGTACATTTCTGCTCTGAAAGTGAACTCCTTTAATGGGAAAACCAGGTTTGGAAATTTTTACACACATACTGCATGAAACAAAACGGTATATCATTTTTGTTATATGTTTTATAACATAGTTGAGAATCATCTTTAAACAAGGTTTGGTATAAAAAACTCCTGAAACCTAAAAATTTATAGTTTTGCCTTTTTGATGTCTATTCATGCCATTTTAGTCCTAGTGTCCTCTACAGAGAACATAGAATAAAATATGAATAATATATAATTTTTCAAAAATACAAATTTTCCATTTTTTTAATGCTCTAAACCAGTGTTTCTCAACTCCAGTCCTCGGGACCCACTGCTCTGCACATTTTGTATGTTTCTGAGTCTGACACACTCAGTTCAGTTCATGAATCTTTCTACTAATGAGCTGATGATCAAAATCAGGTGCCTTAAATGAGGAAGACATACAAAATGTGCAGAGCAGTGGGTCCCGAGGACTGGAGTTGAGAAACACTGCTCTAAACAATGTAATGGCATGAAAAAATACTAAATTCACATTCAATTTTTTTTCTTTCTGAGGAGGATATGTTTGCTTACAGTAATAGTTCACGTAACATTCATTTATCACTATAGCAGCACAAGCAGTGCAGGGTGGATCTGAACTTTAACACTTAGAGGTTTGATCAATACGTTATGCAATCTTTGAACAATAGTAATGGGGCATGATTTAGCAAACACAGTTAATCACAGGCAACACTGATATGTCGAACATCAATCTAGTGGCAAATGGTTTCAAAAACAACTACAACTTCATTTAGTTTTACATAGATTTACAAGCTGTTTTCCTCATAGAGGCCAAAAAATGTCCTCACAAACTCAAACATTTCAGGTGTTACTATCGTTGCGAGGACATTCTGTTGCCACTCACACACACAAACACAGACAATCACACACACACACACACACCCCTAATAAACACACATTGCGTCAGAGAACAGTCTGCGTCTGATAGCATGCTTACAGATTTGGTTAACATATCACAGGTCTTTCACTGTATTTATGGCTAACTTTACTCTACTTTCCGTTTCTCATTATACTTGTGGCTCATATGATATAGCGTTGTCCTTGAATTTTTCATCCTCTGGTTTCTGAGTCTGAAGCTGATCGAGTCTCTACATGTCAGCGGTGTGCAGCTCTACACCTACGGCTTTCAACATGACTGATTTTGAACTTGGCTGGTTCTTGGTTACGCCACACTAGCATTCCTAATGAAGGAGAAATACTGGATATAGTTCACCAAACTGTTTACCAAAGGTTGCACCAGTGTTGGACACCTAAATCACATGAAATCACTCTTTGGTCCACAGCCCCATGGGAAAAATTATGGAATCACTTCACTTCGAAGCTGCATTTTTCAATCACAGATTTGGCACAAAACATTTTTTTTTAATTATTCAACAATCTGGTTATGTGAAACATACCTCAAACAAATGAAATTAAAATAGTTGAATTAATGGAAAATTATTTTCCATATCAAGTAGAGGAAAAATGATGGAATCAGCTTGTAATTTGTATTTCTGAAACAAACATCTAAACATGTCTAAAATGCTAATTAGTCATCAGTTAAAAGCACTTAGACCTTAACAAGCTGTTGAACTTGCTAATATTAAGGAAACATGTCCCCAGCAAGAAAGCTGGCAAGGATTATAAAACTCCTTCAAGATCTAAATCCATCACGGAGTAAGTGTGGCAAAAAAAGTTGGATCTTCCCAGTCAGCCGTTTCTAAAATTTGGTGTAAGTATAAACAAAATGGAAGGATTATAAAATGAAAACATACAGGCAGATCAAGGAAGACATCAAAGCGCCAGAATAAAAACTCAAAGCAATTATGCATAATGAAACAAATGAAGAACAAATGGGTGGAAACAGGAGTCGATGTGTGTGACATACAGTCAAGCCCGAAATTATTCATACCCCTGGCAAATTCTGACTTAAAGTTACTTTTATTCAACCAGCAAGTTTTTTTTTTTTTTTTGACCAGAAATGACACAGGCTTCTCCCAAAAGATAATAAGATGATTTACAAGAGGCATCTTTGTGGAAAAAAATAATATTTCTCAGCTTTTATTTACATTTGAACAAAAAGTGGCATGTCCAAAATTATTCATACCCTTCTCAATAATCAATAGAAAAGCCTGTATTGGCTATTACAGCAATCTAACGCTTCCTATAATTGCTGACCAGCTTTTTGCATGTCTCCACTGGTATTTTTGCCCATTCGTCTTTAGCCATGAGCTCTAACTCTTTCAGGTTGGAGGGTCTCCTTGCCATCGCCCTGATCTTTAGCTCCCTCCACAGATTCTCAATTGGATTTAAGTCAGGACTCTGGCTTGGCCACTGCAAAACATTAATGTTTTTGTCTGCTAACCATTTCTTCACCACTTTTGCTGTGTGTTTTGGGTTGTTGTCGTGCTGAAATGTCCACTGGTGCCCAAGGCCAAGTTTCTCTACACACTGCCTGATGTTGTTGTTAAGAATTGTGATGTATTGCTCCTTTTTCATGGTGCTGTTTACTGTGATTTGGTTCCCTGCTCCACCGGCTGAAAAACACCCCTAAAACATTAGTTTCCCACCACCATGTTTGACAGTGGGGATGGTGTTCTTAGGGTTTAAGACTTCTCCTTTTTTACACCAAATGAAGGCTACATCATTGTGGCCAAACAATTCAATTTTTGTTTCATCTGACCATAAAACAGAAGACCAGAAGTCTTCTTCTTTGTCCAGATGAGCATTTGCAAAGGCCAAGTGGGCTTTTGTGTGTCTTATCTGGAGAAGTGGTGTCCTCCTTGGTCGGCGTCCATGAAACCCAGTGGTGTTCAGTGTCTGTTGGACTGTCTGTCTTGAGATGTTGCCACCAGCAGAGCCCAGATTCATCAGGATGGCCTTGGTGGTGGTCCTTGGATTCTTTTTTACCTCTCTCACTATCCTCCTGGCCAGCACAGGTGTCACTTTTGGCTTCCGACCACATCCTTTTTAATAATACTTTGCACTGTAGCCACTGGAACTTCAAAACATTTAGATATGGTCTTATAGCCCTTTCCTGACTTGTGAGCAGCCACAATGCGCAGCCGCAGGTCCTCAGTGAGCTCCTTTGTTTTAGCCATGACTGTCCACAAACCAACAGCATAGAGCTTCTGTTTTTCACCTGTTGAGTTGATTAAAACAGCTGTTCCCAATGAATCAGGGTCATTAGGATGCTTTAGAACAGCTTGGACTATTTGGAATGGTACAGAACTTTGGATTTTCCCATAGACTGTGACAGTTTGCAAAGGATATGAATAATTTTGGACATGCCACTTTTTGTTCAAATGTAAATAAAAGCTAAGAAATATTTTTTTTTTTCCACAATGATGCCTCTTGTACATCGTCTTGTTATCTTTTGGGAGAAGCCTGTGTCATTTCCGGTCAAAAAAAACAAAAACTTGCTGGTTGAATAAAAGTAACTTTAAGTCAGAATTCGCCAGGGGTGTGAATAATTTCGCAATTTTCCAACTCATTTCTAATATGGGTTTGCATGTCAGATTAAAGACCAGGGAAATGGCAATCCTTACCTCAACAGATAATTCACAGGTTTACACTGAAACTTCAAACACTTTTCTTATTGCATCAATAGAAAAGAAGTTTGGTGATGATGTTAGTATGATAATGCACCTTGCCACAGAGCAAAAGTGTTAAAGGTTTTCTTCAGGGAAGGCACATCAACTCAATGACAAGGCCTGCAAACAGTCCAGATCTGAGTCTGATTGAAACTGTATGCTGGAAATTGAAAAACTGGTCCATGACAAGGCTACATCTTGCAAAGCTGATCTGTCAACCGCTATTGGAGAAAGTTGGAACCAGCTTGATGAAGAATATTGTTTTTCATTAGTGAAGTCCATGCCCTAAAGATTTGTGACCCTGGACCACAAAACCAGTCTTAAGTCGCTGGGGTATGTTTGTAGCAATAGCCAAAAATACATTGTATGGGTCAAAATTATTGATTTTTTTTTTTATGCCAAAAATCATTAGGAAATTAAGTAAAGATCATGTTCCATGAAGATTTTTTGTAAAATTCCTACTGTAAATATATCAAAATGTAATTTTTGATTAGCAATATGCATTGTTAAGAACTTAATTTGGACAACTTTAAAGGTGATTTTCTCAGGATTTTGATTTTTTTGCACCCTCAGATTCCAGATTTTCAAATAGATGTATCTCGGCCAAACATTGTCCTATCCCAACAAACCATACATCAATAGAAAGCTTATTTACTGAGCTTTCATATTATATATACATCTCAGTTTTGTAAAATTTAACCTAATGACTGGTTTTGTGGTCCAGGGTCACATTTCAGGTCATCATAAATGCTAGAATAGGAGCAACACAGTTGCTAGTTTGATGATTCCATAATTTTTTCCTGTACTTGATATGGAAAATAATTTCCCATTAATTAGAAGAGTTTAATCTCATTTGTTTGAGGTATGTTTCACATAACCAGAATGTTAAATTATTAAACAAAAATCGTTTTGCATCATATCTGTAATTTGTTTATTTTCTATGAAGTAAAACATTTGGGTGAACAATATCGAGGTGTGGTGATTCCATCATTTTTGCCAGGGGTTGTATTACCATTGTGCACATAATAAATAGGGTTTAAACCCAATCAAGGCTGATTATATATTTAGCCTAACATTTAGTGGAAACGCTTGTGTGAGTGAATGCTTTCAGCTAACAATACACACTTGAAGACTCAGACCAGCCCATGTTTTGAGTGAGTCTGTAATGAATGGCCAGAAGTGTAATTAGGAAGCTGCTGGGTGCAGAGAGGAAGTTCAGTCTAATTTTGTGCTGGATGTCCTGACCTGCTATAGATTCATGATCAGGCGATTTAACCCTATAAACCCGACTGTGTCCAATTTGATACGCAGCAAAATCTGCTTCATTTCTAATGATCAAAATCCTGCACACAATCTCCTCCATGCTTTCTGTTGTTTGACAAGATAAACACTTTACTTGATTCTCCAATAATATATATATTTTTTGGAAAAATCTGATTTTCAGAAAAATTCTGTTTCCAGAAGCTTTACTTTCACTGTTCTTTAGTGGAGGAATGATCTTCCCAAGCCTCCAAAACATCTCACATCTTTTGAGAAATGTTTATTTGGTCATCTCTCAAGCATCATTGGATTGCATTGCATTATATGTTTGGATCATTTTAATTTCATCTTACTAAGACATATTATTGGAGATATAGAGTGTGACCACTGATATTTAGATCAGTTTATGTCAGTGTCTGCTGTATAAAGGTCTCATTCAAAGATTTACAGTACAAGCATCAGAATTTCATCTCATTTTTTTTTTTATTATAAATATCAGAATCTGCATATATTTTTGCTCAATTTTGGCCTGTGAATAAAGCTGGTGTTTTTTGAGATCCATTTGCTCTACCAGTCAAACGTTTGTCTCTTCTGCTCATCAAGCCAGCATTTATTTGATCCAAAATACAGCAAAATAAATAATATTGTGATTTTTTTTTTTTACTCTATAAAAATGACTGTTTTTAATGTGAATATCTGTTGGGATGTAATTTATTCCTGTGATCAAAGTTGAATTTTCAACATTATTATTGCAGTCTTCAGTGTCACATAATCCTTTGGAAATCATTCTAATATGCTGATTTGCTGTTCAAGAAACATTTATATTATTATTATCATTATCATCAATATTTAAAACAGTCGTGTAGCCTATATTTTTCAGGATTCTTTGATAAATAGAAAAATCCAAAGATCAGAATTTATCTGAAATAAAAAGTTTTTGTAACATTGCACACTACACCATTCAAAAGCTTTTTTGGAGGGAAAGAAATTATAGAAATTAATATTTTTTTTTTAGCAAGGATGTTTTAAATTGATCGAAAGTAATTATAAAGAAATGTATAATGTTACAAAATATTATATTTCAGATACATACTGTTCTTCTGAACTATTATATTCATCAAAAAACATGAAAAAATTCCACTGAGCTCTTTTCATAATGATATTGATCTGCAAACCAGTGTATTAGAATGATTTCTGAAGGGTCGTGTGACACTGAAGACTGCAGTAATGATGCTAAAAATTCAGCTTTGAAATCACAGGAATAAATTACATTTTAAAATATATTCAAATAAAAAACTGTTATTTTAAATAGTAACAAAAAAATCTAAATTGTACTGTTTTTGCTCTGCTTTGGATCAAATAAATGCAGCCTTGGTGAGCACAAGAGACTGCTTTAAAAAAACACAAAAAATCTTACTGTTCAAAAACTTTTGACTGGAAGTGTACTTCTACTATATGCACAAAAAAACCCCTGATGTGTCAAATATAATACCCAATAAAAGCACATTTGTAAACCTTTTATTTTGTTATTTGCTTTGTTAAATCTAAAGGTTCAATAATAATAATAATAATAATAATAAAAAGATTATTCTGACTATTATTTCATATGTCAGACTTTATAAGGTTAATAAATAAATGTCTCCAGTAAGACCAATGATATGAATGTACATGGATTGACTGTAATTTAGGCTTTAGGGCCTTAATCGAAGAGCCATTTCACTGGCTTACATGTGGCATAGATGTGAAACAGTTCACAAAATCACATGTAGAGGTGCTTCCTTTCATTCTGTATGCATAGAATACACAGATGACCTACTACATGTATCAAAAAGAGCTCTATATAACTGCACTCTCAGGGTGCAGTATCTTTTTTCAAAAGATAGACTATTAGAAACAAAGGTGCAGCTTTTGAAAAGGCACCGCCCCAGTGACTGCTTTTGTACCTTTATTTTTTCTGGAGAGAGGACACTGCGTGAGATAGTTTCCCACAATGCAATGCATTTTTTTTTTCTTTTTCAAATTGATATCTTGCAAGATAACAGGGTAAGGTCATGTGAGGAAAAACGCAACACACTAGGCTACTGTTTAGAGTTTACTGTTGTATAACTGTTGTGCTGTTTCACATTCTATTAAAGTGAGCACTGGGTAGTATGCATTGCATACTGTGCAGTATTCAGTAACTGGTACCCTAGTATTTTATTGTGAGCAAAAACCTTTATTTCGGTCTACAGGACATATTAAAAACTGAGGAAGTTTGTGTCGTGCCTCCATCTACTGGACAATGCGCGTCACCGCAGCCACCGGAGCGCGCACCTACCGCGAGCGTCCAGCAGGCGGAGCTACATTTCCATATATGGTCCGTGGCGTTACTGCAGTGGGCGGGACTTCGCATTCGATTGGTTCAACTGGTGTCCATCACTTCTGGTCGATAGCAAACGAGCTAACTAGCTCCACACAGCCAAAATACAGTGTGTGAAGCATAGCGGCGAGAAACCCGCGGTTTACTTATTTAAATCTATTTATTTTTTTTATTAATACAGAAACATTAAATCGGTTATTTGCAGAAGCCGGGACGAAAGGAGAGGTATGTGGATTATTGTGCGAGTACTAAGTTAATTGGAAACAGCTCCGCTTACACGCTACTAGAGAGATGGAAACATACCAGCTTCATGTGGATGCAAATAACTACACTAACCTTTTTGTGTTATTTAACACGATTTTAGTATTGTTTAATGTTTACAGTGTAATTAACTTGATACAAAGTTTTTTTTTTATAAGTATGTCCTTGCTAGTTTAAACTAACCTCATTTGTTTGCTGCTTTGTTTATTTGTTTTGCTAACTTGTGCCATTGCTGTTATTATGAACATTTTGCTAGCGCATAATATTAACCTGATATAACATAATATAGCAGGTTTCGAAAAGGATGAGTTATTGGTGTGTATAATAATATGTGTGTTAACATTAGTAAAAGCAATACTTACAAAGTATATTAGCAGTTTTTGTATTTAATAATTATTTTCTATTTATTACTAGCTTATATTTCTATTGTAGGTTACTAACTAATGCAATATGCTTAACTGAAGACATGTGTGGACTTAAAAACAAACAAAAAAGAACTGTAGGTAATGAGAAATTAGGTAAAGTCCTAGTAAGAAGCTTTGAGAAATGCACTTATACATGTGACTCTGGACCACAAAACCAGACAAGTAGCACGGGTATATTTAAAGCAATAGCCAAAAATACATTGTATGGGTCAAAATGATCGATTTTTCTTTTATGCCAAAAGGATGTTAAGTAAAACTCATGTTCCATAAAGATATTTTGTGTATTTCTTATTGTAAATGCATCAAAACTTAATTTTTGATTAGTAATATACATTGCTAAGAACTTCATTTGGACAACTTTAATTTTCATTTTCTCAGTATTTTGATTGAAAATATTTTTTGATTGATGAAAAATTGACCCTTATGGCTGGTTTTGTGCTCCAGGGTCACATTGTTGATGAATTTATTTATTTTTCTGTATATTTTTCCCTGACACACACATATGAACTGTGTCATTACATTGTTGTTACAGGAGAATGGTCGTCCCTGATGGTGGAAGTGTCATTCAACCAGCGGATAGCGGTGATGCAGACGAGGTGATGTCCAGTTCAGAGCCGGAGTTCGATCCGAATCTGACCACTGCGGAGCTGGAAGAGGTCCGTAAGCTGCAGGAGCTGGTGCGACGTTTGGAGGTCCAGAATCAAGCCCTGCGCAACAGGGGCAGCAACCTCAGCACAGGAACTAACATGAATAACCTGCACGGGGTCATGGACACTTCTCCCAGCGCAGAGGATGCTGGGAACCTGGCGCTATCGCCGCCGGCAGGCAGCAGTAGCAGTGAGGACATGTCTCCACTGCCTGAGGCCTCCAGACTGGAGGATGAGCACGGCGGATTTTTGAGCTTGCCGTGTGCTTCAGGCTCCAAACAAACACTGGGACACTTCGACCCAGGTCTGTCTCCAGATATCTGTGATTCGGACACGCTGGGAGCGAGTGATGTGGGTATGGACCACTCCGCCCTGGACGAGGTGGATGAACTTGACTTGGAGACTTGTGCTCAGGCCGAGGATGAAGACAGTTGGTGGGTGCATTCATCTTTTTATTGTAATGTCACGTAGCACTTTTTCTTGGAAAAATGTTTTACAAAACTTGCCATTACAGTGAGTTTTGACCTTTTGCATGGGCGTTGTTATGCTATGTTACATAATGCACAGTACACTACATGAGTTTTAAAATGGGGACACATTTTGAATCACTAGGCGTCCTGCATTTGCAGACTTATAAATGGTTACTGATTAAAGCTGAGCATCATACACTAAATGACTGAGGATTACACACTACCAGTATTTCAGGTCGTGCCCAACACTTCAAAGTCACACAGAAACTTTGTTGGTAATAGATGCATAACAAATGAAAACAATTTAAAATTGGTTCAAAATTTCAAATAAGATAAACTACACAATTTTCTGTGAACTGAAATCTGTAGATTGGCCCTGACTTTCGGCGTCAACTCATCTGGACAGTAAATGTGGACAAAACTCTTGTACTGTATTTTATAAGACAGCTTTTTAATGCCGTAATATTTTAAGAACAAAGTCGTAATATTACGAGAACAAAGTCAGAGTATTACGAAAACAGAGTCAGAATATTATGAGAACAGAGTCAGAATATTATGAGAACAAAGTCAGAGTATTACGAGAACAGAATCTGAATATTACGAGAACAAAGTCTTAAGTATTACAAGAACAATGTCAGAGTATTACGAGAACAGAGTCAGAATATTATGAGAACAAAGTCAGAATATTACGAGAACAGAGTCAGAATATTACGAGAGCAAAGTCTAAGTATTACGAGAACAAAGTCTTAAGTATTACAAGAACAATGTCAGAGTATTACGAGAACAGAGTCGGAACGTTACAAGAACAAAGTCAGAGTATTATGAGAACAAAGTCAGAGTATTACGAGAACAGAGTCGGAATGTTACAAGAACAAAGTCAGAGTGTTACGAGAACAGAATCAGAATATTACGAGAACAAAATCAGAGTATTACGAGAACAGAGTCAGAATGTTATGAGAACAAAGTCTAAGTATTACAAGAACAAAGTGAGAGTATTACGAGAACAGAATCAGAATATTACGAGAACAAAGTCTGAGTATTACGAGAACAGAGTCAGAATATTATGAGAAAAAGTCTAAGTATTACAAGAACAAAGTCAGAATATTACGAGAGCAAAGTCAGAATATTACGTGAGCAAAGTCAGAATATTACGAGAACAAAGTCTAAGTTTTACGAGAACAAAGTCTAAGTATTACGAGAACAGAGTTGGAATATTACGAGAGCAAAGTCAGAATATTACGAGAGCAAAGTCAGAATATTACGAGAGCAAAGTCAGAATATTACTAGAGCAAAGTCAGAATATTACGAGAGCAAAGTCAGAATATTACGAGAACAAAGTCTAAGTATTACGAGAACAGAGTCGGAATATTACGAGAGCAAAGTCAGAGTATTACGAGAACAGAGTCGGAATATTACGAGAACAAAGTCTAAGTATTACGAGAACAGAGTCGGAATATTACGAGAGCAAAGTCAGAGTATTACGAGAACAGAGTCAGAATATTACGAGAACAAAGTCTAAGTATTACGAGAACAGAGTCGGAATATTACGAGAGCAAAGTCAGAATATTACGAGAGCAAAGTCAGAATATTACGAGAGCAAAGTCAGAATATTACGAGAGCAAAGTCAGAATATTACGAGAACAAAGTCTAAGTTTTACGAGAACAAAGTCTAAGTATTACGAGAACAGAGTCGGAATATTACGAGAGCAAAGTCAGAATATTACGAGAACAGAGTCGGAATATTACTAGAGCAAAGTCAGAATATTACGAGGGCAAAGTCAGAATATTACGAGAACAAAGTCTAAGTATTACGAGAACAGAGCCGGAATATTACGAGAGCAAAGTCTAAGTATTACGAGAACAGAGTCGGAATATTACGAGAACAAAGTCAGAGTATTACGAGAACAGAGCCGGAATATTACGAGAGCAAAGTCTAAGTATTACGAGAACAGAGTCGGAATATTACGAGAACAAAGTCTAAGTATTACGAGAACAGAGTCGGAATATTACGAGAACAAAGTCAGAGTATTACGAGAACAGAGCCGGAATATTACGAGAGCAAAGTCTAAGTATTACGAGAACAGAGTCGGAATATTACGAGAACAAAGTCAGAGTATTACGAGAACAGAGCCGGAATATTACGAGAGCAAAGTCTAAGTATTACGAGAACAGAGTCGGAATATTACGAGAACAAAGTCAGAGTTTTATGAGAACAGAGTCAGAATATTACGAGAACAAAGTCTAAGTATTACGAGAACAGAATCTGAATATTACGAGAACAGAGTCAGAGTATTACGAGAACAGAGCCGGAATATTACGAGAGCAAAGTCTAAGTATTACGAGAACAGAGTCGGAATATTACGAGAACAAAGTCAGAGTATTACGAGAACAGAGCCGGAATATTACGAGAGCAAAGTCTAAGTATTACGAGAACAGAGTCGGAATATTACGAGAACAAAGTCAGAGTATTACGAGAACAGAGCCGGAATATTACGAGAACAGAGTCGGAATATTACGAGAACAGAGCCGGAATATTACGAGAGCAAAGTCTAAGTATTACGAGAACAGAGTCGGAATATTACGAGAACAAAGTCAGAGTATTACGAGAACAGAGCCGGAATATTACGAGAGCAAAGTCTAAGTATTACGAGAACAGAGTCGGAATATTACGAGAACAAAGTCAGAGTTTTATGAGAACAAAGTCAGAGTATTACGAGAACAGAGTCGGAATATTACGAGAACAAAGTCAGAGTATTACGAGAACAGAGCCGGAATATTACGAGAGCAAAGTCAGAGTATTACGAGAACAGAGTCGGAATATTACGAGAGCAAAGTCAGAGTATTACGAGAACAGAGCCGGAATATTACGAGAGCAAAGTCAGAGTATTACGAGAACAGAGTCGGAATATTACGAGAGCAAAGTCAGAGTATTACGAGAACAGAGTCGGAATATTACGAGAGCAAAGTCAGAGTATTACGAGAACAGAGCCGGAATATTACGATAACAAAGTCTAAGTATTACGAAAACAGAGTCGGAATATTACGAGAACAAAGTCTAAGTATTACGAGAACAGAGTCGGAATATTACGAGAACAAAGTCAGAGTATTACGAGAACAGAGCCGGAATATTACGAGAGCAAAGTCTAAGTATTACGAGAACAGAGTCGGAATATTACGAGAACAAAGTCAGAGTATTACGAGAACAGAGCCGGAATATTACGAGAGCAAAGTCTAAGTATTACGAGAACAGAGTCGGAATATTACGAGAACAAAGTCAGAGTATTACGAGAACAGAGTCGGAATGTTACGAGAACAAAGTCAGTATTACGAGAACAGAGTCGGAATATTACGAGAGCAAAGTCAGAGTATTACGAGAACAGAGTCGGAATATTACGAGAGCAAAGTCAGAGTATTACGAGAACAGAGCCGGAATATTACGAGAACAAAGTCAGAGTATTACGAGAACAGAGTCGGAATATTACGAGAACAAAGTCAGAGTATTACAAGAACAGAGTCGGAATATTACGAGAACAAAGTCAGTATTACGAGAACAGAGTCGGAATATTACGAGAGCAAAGTCAGAGTATTACGAGAACAGAGCCGGAATATTACGATAACAAAGTCTAAGTATTACGAGAACAGAGTCGGAATATTACGAGAACAAAGTCAGAGTATTACGAGAACAGAGTCGGAATATTACGAGAACAAAGTCAGTATTACGAGAACAGAGTCGGAATATTACGAGAACAAAGTCAGAGTATTACGAGAACAGAGTCGGAATGTTACGAGAACAAAGTCAGAGTATTACGAGAACAGAGCCGTAATGTTACGAGAACAGAGTCGGAATGTTACGAGAACAGAGTCGGAATATTACGAGAGCAAAGTCAGAATATTACGAGAACAAAGTCTAAGTATTACGAGAACAGAGTTGGAATATTACGAGAGCAAAGTCAGAATATTACGAGAGCAAAGTCAGAATATTACGAGAGCAAAGTCAGAATATTACGAGAGCAAAGTCAGAATATTACGAGAACAAAGTCTAAGTATTACGAGAACAGAGTCGGAATATTACGAGAGCAAAGTCAGAATATTACGAGAGCAAAGTCAGAATATTACGAGAGCAAAGTCAGAATATTACGAGAGCAAAGTCAGAATATTACGAGAGCAAAGTCAGAATATTACGAGAGCAAAGTCAGAATATTACGAGAGCAAAGTCAGAATATTACGAGAACAAAGTCTAAGTTTTACGAGAACAAAGTCTAAGTATTACGAGAACAGAGTCGGAATATTACGAGAGCAAAGTCAGAATATTACGAGAACAGAGTCGGAATATTACTAGAGCAAAGTCAGAATATTACGAGGGCAAAGTCAGAATATTACGAGAACAAAGTCTAAGTATTACGAGAACAGAGACGGAATATTACGAGAGCAAAGTCTAAGTATTACGAGAACAGAGTCGGAATATTACGAGAACAAAGTCTAAGTATTACGAGAACAGAGTCGGAATATTACGAGAACAAAGTCAGAGTATTACGAGAACAGAGCCGGAATATTACGAGAGCAAAGTCTAAGTATTACGAGAACAGAGTCGGAATATTACGAGAACAAAGTCTAAGTATTACGAGAACAGAGTCGGAATGTTACGAGAACAAAGTCAGAGTATTACGAGAACAGAGCCGGAATATTACGAGAGCAAAGTCTAAGTATTACGAGAACAGAGTCGGAATATTACGAGAACAAAGTCAGAGTATTACGAGAACAGAGCCGGAATATTACGAGAGCAAAGTCTAAGTATTACGAGAACAGAGTCGGAATATTACGAGAACAAAGTCAGAGTATTACGAGAACAGAGCCGGAATATTACGAGAGCAAAGTCTAAGTATTACGAGAACAGAGTCGGAATATTACGAGAACAAAGTCAGAGTTTTATGAGAACAGAGTCAGAATATTACGAGAACAAAGTCTAAGTATTACGAGAACAGAATCTGAATATTACGAGAACAGAGTCAGAGTATTACGAGAACAGAGCCGGAATATTACGAGAGCAAAGTCTAAGTATTACGAGAACAGAGTCGGAATATTACGAGAACAAAGTCAGAGTATTACGAGAACAGAGCCGGAATATTACGAGAGCAAAGTCTAAGTATTACGAGAACAGAGTCGGAATATTACGAGAACAAAGTCAGAGTATTACGAGAACAGAGCCGGAATATTACGAGAGCAAAGTCAGAGTATTATGAGAACAGAGTCAGAATATTACGAGAACAAAGTCTAAGTATTACGAGAACAGAATCTGAATATTACGAGAACAGAGTCAGAGTATTACGAGAACAGAGCCGGAATATTACGAGAGCAAAGTCTAAGTATTACGAGAACAGAGTCGGAATATTACGAGAACAAAGTCAGAGTATTACGAGAACAGAGCCGGAATATTACGAGAGCAAAGTCTAAGTATTACGAGAACAGAGTCGGAATATTACGAGAACAAAGCCAGAGTATTACGAGAACAGAGCCGGAATATTACGAGAGCAAAGTCTAAGTATTACGAGAACAGAGTCGGAATATTACGAGAACAAAGTCAGAGTATTACGAGAACAGAGCCGGAATATTACGAGAGCAAAGTCTAAGTATTACGAGAACAGAGTCGGAATATTACGAGAACAAAGCCAGAGTATTACGAGAACAGAGCCGGAATATTACGAGAGCAAAGTCTAAGTATTACGAGAACAGAGTCGGAATATTACGAGAACAAAGTCAGAGTTTTATGAGAACAGAGTCAGAATATTACGAGAACAAAGTCTAAGTATTACGAGAACAAAGTCAGAGTATTACGAGAACAGAGTCGGAATATTACGAGAACAAAGTCTAAGTATTACGAGAACAGAGTCGGAATATTACGAGAACAAAGTCAGAGTATTACGAGAACAGAGCCGGAATATTACGAGAGCAAAGTCTAAGTATTACGAGAACAGAGTCGGAATATTACGAGAACAAAGTCAGAGTTTTATGAGAACAGAGTCAGAATATTACGAGAACAAAGTCTAAGTATTACGAGAACAGAATCTGAATATTACGAGAACAGAGTCAGAGTATTACGAGAACAGAGCCGGAATATTACGAGAGCAAAGTCTAAGTATTACGAGAACAGAGTCGGAATATTACGAGAACAAAGTCAGAGTATTACGAGAACAGAGCCGGAATATTACGAGAGCAAAGTCTAAGTATTACGAGAACAGAGTCGGAATATTACGAGAACAAAGTCAGAGTATTACGAGAACAGAGTCGGAATATTACGAGAACAAAGTCAGAGTATTACGAGAACAGAGCCGGAATATTACGAGAGCAAAGTCTAAGTATTACGAGAACAGAGTCGGAATATTACGAGAACAAAGCCAGAGTATTACGAGAACAGAGCCGGAATATTACGAGAGCAAAGTCTAAGTATTACGAGAACAGAGTCGGAATATTACGAGAACAAAGTCAGAGTATTACGAGAACAGAGCCGGAATATTACGAGAGCAAAGTCTAAGTATTACGAGAACAGAGTCGGAATATTACGAGAACAAAGCCAGAGTATTACGAGAACAGAGCCGGAATATTACGAGAGCAAAGTCTAAGTATTACGAGAACAGAGTCGGAATATTACGAGAACAAAGTCAGAGTTTTATGAGAACAGAGTCAGAATATTACAAGAACAAAGTCTAAGTATTACGAGAACAGAGTCGGAATATTACGAGAGCAAAGTCAGAGTATTACGAGAACAGAGTCGGAATATTACGAGAGCAAAGTCAGAGTATTACGAGAACAGAGCCGGAATATTACGAGAGCAAAGTCAGAGTATTACGAGAACAGAGTCGGAATATTACGAGAGCAAAGTCAGAGTATTACGAGAACAGAGTCGGAATATTACGAGAGCAAAGTCAGAGTATTACGAGAACAGAGCCGGAATATTACGATAACAAAGTCTAAGTATTACGAGAACAGAGTCGGAATATTACGAGAACAAAGTCAGAGTATTACGAGAACAGAGTCGGAATATTACGAGAACAAAGTCAGAGTATTACGAGAACAGAGTCGGAATATTACGAGAGCAAAGTCAGAGTATTACGAGAACAGAGCCGGAATATTACGATAACAAAGTCTAAGTATTACGAGAACAGAGTCGGAATATTACGAGAGCAAAGTCAGAGTATTACGAGAACAGAGCCGGAATATTACGATAACAAAGTCTAAGTATTACGAGAACAGAGTCGGAATATTACGAGAACAAAGTCAGAGTATTACGAGAACAGAGTCGGAATATTACGAGAACAAAGTCAGTATTACGAGAACAGAGTCGGAATATTACGAGAACAAAGTCAGAGTATTACGAGAACAGAGTCGGAATATTACGAGAGCAAAGTCAGAGTATTACGAGAACAGAGCCGGAATATTACGATAACAAAGTCTTAAGTATTACGAGAACAGAGTCGGAATATTACGAGAACAAAGTCAGAGTATTACGAGAACAGAGTCGGAATGTTACGAGAGCAAAGTCTAAGTATTACGAGAACAGAGTCGGAATATTACGAGAACAAAGTCAGAGTATTACGAGAACAGAGTCGGAATGTTACGAGAGCAAAGTCTAAGTATTACGAGAACAGAGTCGGAATGTTACGAGAACAAAGTCAGAGTATTACGAGAACAGAGCCGGAATATTACGATAACAAAGTC
>NC_133376.1:2938056-3025936 GCF_049309525.1 Garra rufa
AACACACCCCAGAAAAACAAACTGCATCATCCACTGTTCACGTAACACTGGGTTCTTCCGGAAGCTGAGCAAGGTTATCTTTGCCTTACAACCAAAACCACACTTCCTTAGAGACCTTCTTCCCGAGTGAGTCTCGTGCAGCAGTGCAGCTGAATGAAGCTCGTTGATGGGCGCGCTCTTGCTCTCGCTCTGGTCTATGTGTGCGCAGACGCGCTCTTCCAGTAGAAATGCCCATACAAGGAGTTCCACCCTTCAGGACGTCATGAAGAGTCATGATCGAAAAAAACTTTCCGAAACTTTTCACAAGACGCTGTGACTTCCGTAAAAACGTGACGTTCGAACTGTGCAATTAATCGAAATTCAGTTTCGATTTAGATTTCGGCTTCAAACGATCATGAAAATACAGTAATTGAGATGAAACGGTTATTGCGCCCTATTCCGCCCCCTTTCCAGTGGTGCGCTTTCGCCTAATTTCACATGCAAATCAGCAAAATCATGTAATGTGACTTTCATAAAACTGGACGTCTTGATTTATTAATGTTTCTTTGATGTTGTGTTTTCAAAAGTGAGAAAGAGAACTTGTGCTGTTCTGTGTATGCGCTTAAAGACGGAGCAGGACACGGACATGTAAAGCTATCTTTTAGCTCAAAGTGTGCGTCTAAACAGTCAAATACATGCAAAAATATTTTAAAATGAGGCGTTTAGTGATTATTTATGTAAACCCTTGTCAGTTATGTCTTAATTGATCATAAACAGTTGAGACAGTATATTGGATCCGTGTGGCGCTTAAAGTGGAAACAAATAATATTTCTTCTGCCGTCTTAGTGCTTAATATTAATAAAATGTAAACATGCAAAGAGAAAAATCGCTCACTGCTCTTGAATGAACGACTTTTGTAGTTTTAATAAGAAACAAAGCATGTTTAATTCTTACAGTGAAGATGCTGTTTTATTTTACATTAAAATAATTACATTAAATTTCTGTAGTATTGTTGAACTACTTTAGACTTGCATAAAAGTATTCAGTATTTAAAAAAACAACAACTTTTTTTTTTCTGTTGTATTGCCAACTTTAAATTAATCACTAATATAAAGTTTTGGACCCAGTCATAATCGTGTTAAATAATTGTGATTATGATGCCATAATCGAACAGCCCTAGTTCAAACTACTTTAGTCACCACCCTGAGCACCAACCACCGTCCCACGCTCCTTTTGCCAAACCCACAGACAACATTAATGCCATGCAATTGTTGAGCAACACTGAAACAAGTCGAGAAAACTCTGTTCAGTCGATGGATGTCAGGAAACTACATCATTACACAGGCTTCTGAACAACATTAATATAAAAAACCAGTGACACGTCAACTTCAGCCTCTTTTACACAGCGATTCCGGAAAATGTGATGTATAACGTGACACGTACCTTTCCACTAAACTGAAACTAAACTGGCGATACACTTCAGCACGGATAGCTGAATCAATCTGAAACATCCTGTTGAGTATCACAGCAGGCTACAGCATACATGACCGTAGTTACCTGTGGTTGGCCTGGCTGTGTGTCACTCAGAAACAACAGGCCAATCAGAAGAGAGACTCATGAGTATGAATTATTCAGACTAAAATCAACCTGTTCTTGACAGAGCTACTAAGAGAGGAGCTGTAAAAATATATTGAAATGGTTTTTGGCACTTATACCGCAAATATATATTCTTATGCTGATGATACACGGGGCAACTTTTTGAGCAATTTTATTGGGCAACTTTTTTTTGGCAATATTGTTTGGGCATTTGAAAATGGGTAACAGATCTGGATAATTTAGATCAATCGTGGGCCCTGTATCTCACCTGGTTGCCCATTGACGGCAACATTTGCCAAAGTTGCCCGGCAACATTGCTCAAAAAGTTGCCCAGTGTATCATCAGCCTTAAGGACATCAGCAACTAAAATAAACCTCCAGAAAGGTGTAAAATATGTCACCTTTAACATGCATGAAACAGCATTGGACCACCCTTTTAAACAGACTTCCTGAGGACCGAGGAGTGTTTGAGAAACCGGTTGAAACACAGTCATTATTTGTACACTTCCAGAAATGACACATTGCATCTACAAATATGCAGCAGTATCGTATTGTGTTCTCAAGCTTTTTGACTTGATGGCAGTGAAAGAGACGTATGATTCTTGTAAGATCATTTTTGAATGCTGACAGTCTTTCAAACAAGTAAGCGGTCCAGTCCACAGTGTTTAAATAGGACCAGGAATCTTTTTGCCATTGTTAAATTCTCTCTCTAGAGGAAATGAATGTTTGTGTCTGTCCGGAGAGAGAATGAACTCCATCAGAGCAGCATTTATCGACACAGATGCACATGATGGATGGGCGCTTCACAAAAACTTCAAGCATCTGTTACAGTAAATACTGTCTGTCCCACATAAAAGACTGTTTGATTCCCCTTCTGTTTACATTTGAGCAACAATCAAGCAAAGGAACAGGAAGCTCTGGGATAATAAGTTGAGTCAGTGTTAGTTTTGGAGAGGGATTTCTTCAGGTGCTCAGACTGTGGAGCAGAAGAACACTCTACTCAGAGACACAAGATTGTGCATCTCTGTATTTGTGTAAAATTAAAATACTAATCAAAGTTGTTATCTCAAACCATATATTATAATGGCATATTAGTGACATGATTGATGTTCATAATTACAGGTTCTGTGTCTTTATTGTTTTGTAAATGTGTGCTGTTTTGCTGTCTTTAGGTTGTACGTTTCACCAAAGAAGCAGGTTGTGGCTGAACAGGGGCCTGAGTCGCCGCTCAAATGGTGTCGGAAAGTTCTGGATCATCCCAGTCCAGAGACTGAAGTCGCCTGTCGGACGCTCATCAACCGGCTGGACCAAAGTATGGAAACTTTATAACATATGTGAATAAATTCATGTGCAATAGAAAAATTTTTATGGTCATGTAACTGATGTTTGTTTTATACACATAAACACAGAATGATTCAGATGATTTACATTTAGGTCAGAGCGCTTTATAACGCGTCACTGAACTTCAGAAAGATTGCTTCTGCAATGCACACTGCTGATTTACTGTAGTTTCCGCTTCTGTAGCATCTGTCACAACATGAATCTGTCCTTTAAGTCATGATGAAACCGTAATAGGAATAGATCCTTTCAAGGCCGTAACCAGGGTCTGAAAATTAGTGAGGTCCGAAGTAAGGTGTTAAGAATTGTGCTATAATAACACCCACAAATGCACTACATATAGCCTTAACTTCCAAATAGACAGACATGTAGATGATTGTATGAGGTATAAGGTAACAGGTAAAGGTAAGGTAGCAGTTCCAAAATAGCTTTTGTTAATAAGTTGGTATGTGACGAGACCACAGTCATTTAGAAATACATTACAAAAACACAGTGAAAATAAAGTGGCATTTTGAGGGTTAAGGTCTGTTACCATGGTACATTAGCGTGTAGTTGAAGAGTGCGCGCAACCAGCACAGTATGACTGACAGGACTGGAAAGTTAGTTTTTTTTTCGCAAAGCACCTGAAAGACAGACACCTGGATCTATATAAAGAAGAACTATGAATCATTAAATAAGATTGCCTTTTATAGTTGTAGTTAACATTACTTAAATTCTGTGATTTGTCTTAATGTCTATCCAGTGAGACACTGAGCATTTTTTTCGCGTGTGATGCACGCTTGTTTGCTTGCATGGATCGTTGATTATGAATCCGGCATTAAAATCTGTTCGTCAAATAATGTTAATGTATTAACCAGCATTTATGAACGATGAGCAATGCATTTGTTACAGAATATTTGAATCTTTGATAACGGTAGGTAATAAAAATACAACGGATCATGTTAGCTCTGGTCCAATAAAAAATATTAACAGATATAACTTTGGATTTTAATTAGTTAATGCAGTAGTAAATTATAGATTTAAATTAATTTTTAACTAAGATTAATAAATGTTTTGAAAGTATGTTCCATTGTTTATTCATGTTAACCAACAAATATCTTTTACCATTAACTTAAGTTCTAAGATTAGTTAGATAGTTTAGTTAATTGTGTGGTCTAAAAAGAAAAAGAAAAAGAAAAAGTTCACGACCTACACCAGTTGTATTTGAACAGCAAATAAAGTTTGAAGCTCAAACTCAAATGAAGTTAAGAAGCTGAACAGGGCTGTAGCAGTGTACATATGCATGTACATCATTGTCATGTTCTAGACTATATTTATCTTTAAATTATTAATATTGTGGCAGTTTTTTTCTCTGTGGTATCAAAAATAATATCGAATATCGATATTTTTCAAGGTATCGTATCGAAGTTAGAAATTCCAGTATCGTGACAACACTAATTGCTACAAATGTACCTGTGCTGCTTAAGACTGGTTTTGTGCTCCGTGGACACAAATGTTAAAATACCAATAATGTTATGTATTTTATGACTAATAATAAATTGCAAAAGTATCAAAATGCATATTTACTTAGTCAACATTGTGTTTCTTTCTGTTGTGATGTTTGCTCTGTGAAGTCTTTGATGTCCAATGCTGATTGTTACTAATGTTCGCTCTTAACTTTTGTCAAATGGAAGTTTGTTCGTCCTTGCATGTGGAAAAGTGACTAATCACTCAGTATTTACTCGCCCTCATGTTGATTAAAAATCAGTATTGCATTCATAGTTCTTAGACTTGTGCTAACATTATTATTTTACTTGTGTGTTTTGTAGCGTCTCGATGGAAGAACGTGTACAGCAGCCCATCTCAGGCCAGTGAGGCTGGCGTCTCAGCGTCCTCCTCTGCTGGGTACCTCAAATCAACTAACAAAACACTACTAACCTCTGGCAGCTCAGGTATGGCATTAACCCCATTCACACACACACACACACACACACACACACACACACACACACACACACACACACACACACACACACACACACACACAGGAGAGCACTGCTGTGGAGCGAGCGGCTGTGGCTCTGTGTGTTGAGTACACATACAGCAGATGACAGCATCAGGTTTCATGCATGAGGTGTCTGGCAAACATTTGTGGCAACTCCTCCTGTGTAGTCTTCATCTGTGTGTTTAAAAACCTGTTTGTTCTGCAGTGTTAGCTGTCGTCATGAGTAACTGCCTCTGCATGAGTTTCTGCTGTTTAATGAACCTCGTTAAAATCATTTTAATTGCTTTGCTGCTTCAGTGTGATATGCAGTACTAGGGCTGGGCGTCGAAATCATTTCTTTATTTAGTTTTTTAAACAGAACGGTGAAACTCGTACACTTTTGGATGCGACTTGTTAAGATGACTTGAGAAAGCCAACCACTGATCTGTGACTTAAGCTTTTTATTATTCTTCTTAGACTAAAATTCTGAATGCTACTCCTCCTCGAGCTTTCAAACTAGAACCACCAAACTCAGCTCTTCACACTGATCTGATGTATAGCTTTCACAATATTAAAGATTAAAAAACATAATCTTACATAGACTTACATTGACGGAATGAACTTGACAATCATGCTAGAAACATGCTAGTAACTTTTCAGTAATGCTAATGACATGTAAACAACATGCTAATCATGATAGCAACTTGTTAATCGTACTAGAAACATGTTAGCAACATTAATATTGCTAGAAACATGTTAGCAACTTGCTAATCATGCTAGAAACATGCTAGCAACTTGCTAGTCAGGTTAAAAACATGTTAAAACATTTTAGCAACTTGTTAATCGTACTAGAATCATGTTAGCAACATTAATATTGTTAGAAACATGTTAACATTTTGTTTATAATGCTAGAAACATGTTAGCAACTTGCTAATCATGCTAGAAACATGCTAGCAACTTGCTAGTCAGGCTAAAAACATGTTAAAACATGTTAGCAACTTGTTAATCGTACTAGAAACATGTTAGCAACATTAATATTGCTAGAAACATGTTAGCAACTTGCTAATCATGCTAGAAACATGCTAGCAACTTGCTAGTCAGGTTAAAAACATGTTAAAACATTTTAGCAACTTGTTAATCGTACTAGAAACATGTTAGCAACTTGCTAATCATGTTAGAAACATGCTAGCAACTTTCTAGTCAGGTTAAAACATGTTATAACATGTTAGCAACTTGTTAATCGTACTAGAAACATGTTAGCAACTTGCTAATCATGTTAGAAACATGCTAGCAACTTTCTAGTCAGGTTAAAACATGTTATAACATGTTAGCAACTTGTTAATCGTACTAGAATCATGTTAGCAACATTAATATTGTTAGAAACATGTTAACATTTTGTTTATAATGCTAGAAACATGTTAGCAACTTGCTAATCATGCTAGAAACATGCTAGCAACTTGCTAGTCAGGCTAAAAACATGTTAAAACATGTTAGCAACTTGTTAATCGTACTAGAAACATGTTAGCAACATTAATATTGCTAGAAACATGTTAGCAACTTGCTAATCATGCTAGAAACATGCTAGCAACTTGCTAGTCAGGTTAAAAACATGTTAAAACATTTTAGCAACTTGTTAATCGTACTAGAAACATGTTAGCAACATTAATATTGCTAGAAACATGTTAGCAACTGGCTAATCATGTTAGAAACATGCTAGCAACTTGCTAGTCAGGCTAAAAACATGTTAAAACATGTTAGCAACTTGTTAATCGTACTAGAAACATGTTAGCAACATTAATATTGTTAGAAACATGCTAACATCTTGTTTTTAATGCTAGAAACATGTTAGCAACTTGCTAATCATGCTAGAAACATGCTAGCAACTTGCTAGTCAGGCTAAAAACATGTTAAAACATGTTAGCAACTTGTTAATCGTACTAGAAACATGTTAGCAACATTAATATTGCTAGAAACATGTTAGCAACTTGCTAATCATGCTAGAAACATGCTAGCAACTTGCTAGTCAGGTTAAAAACATGTTAAAACATTTTAGCAACTTGTTAATCGTACTAGAAACATGTTAGCAACATTAATATTGCTAGAAACATGTTAGCAACTTGCTAATCATGCTAGAAACATGCTAGCAACTTGCTAGTCAGGTTAAAAACATGTTAAAACATTTTAGCAACTTGTTAATCGTACTAGAAACATGTTAGCAACTTGCTAATCATGTTAGAAACATGCTAGCAACTTTCTAGTCAGGTTAAAACATGTTATAACATGTTAGCAACTTGTTAATCGTACTAGAATCATGTTAGCAACATTAATATTGTTAGAAACATGTTAACATTTTGTTTATAATGCTAGAAACATGTTAGCAACTTGCTAATCATGCTAGAAACATGCTAGCAACTTGCTAGTCAGGTTAAAAACATGTTAAAACATTTTAGCAACTTGTTAATCGTACTAGAAACATGTTAGCAACTTGCTAATCATGTTAGAAACATGCTAGCAACTTTCTAGTCAGGTTAAAACATGTTATAACATGTTAGCAACTTGTTAATCGTACTAGAATCATGTTAGCAACATTAATATTGTTAGAAACATGTTAACATTTTGTTTATAATGCTAGAAACATGTTAGCAACTTGCTAATCATGCTAGAAACATGCTAGCAACTTGCTAGTCAGGCTAAAAACATGTTAAACATGTTAGAAACTTGTTAATCGTACCAGAAACATGTTAGCAACATTAATATTGTTAGAAACATGCTAACATCTTGTTTTTAATGCTAGAAACATGTTAGCAACTTGCTAATCATGCTAGAAACATGTTAGCAACTTGCTAATCATTATAGAAACATGTTAGCAACATTAATCTTGTTAGAAACATGCTAACATCTTGTTTTTAATGCTAGAAACATGTTAGAAATGTGCTAGCAACTCGTTAGTCAGCCTAGAAACATGTTCAACTAATCATGTTAGAAACATGCTAACAACTTGCTAATTATGTTGGAAACATGCTAGAGACTTACTAATCATGATAGAAGCATGTTAGAAATGTGCTAGCAACTTGCTAATCATGTTAGAAACATGCTAATGACATGGTAGTAACTTGCAAATCATGCTAGCAACTTGCTAGTCAGGCTAAAAACATGTTAGAAACGTGCTAGCAACTTGCTAATAATGCTAGAAACATGCTAATGACATGGTAGTAACTTGCAAATCATGCTAGCAACTTGCTAGTCAGGCTAAAACATGTTAGAAACTTGTTAATCGTACTAGAAACATGTTAGCAACACTAATCTTGTTAGAAACATGCTAGCAACTTGCTAATTATGTTGGAAACATGCTAGTGACTTACTAATCATGATATAAACATGTTAGAAACGTGCTAGCAACTTGCTAATAATGCTAGAAACAAGCTAGTAACTTGCTTATGTTAGAAACATGCTAATGACATGCTAGTAACTTGCTAATCATGTTAGCAACTTGCTAGTCAGGCTAAAAACATGTTATCAACTTGTTAATCGTACTAGAAACATGTTAGCAACACTAATCTTGTCAAAAACATGCTAACAACTTGCTAATTATGTTGGAAACATTCTAGAGACTTACTAAACATGTTAGAAACGTGCTAGCAACTTGCTAATAATGCTAGAAACAAGCTAGCAACTTGCTTATCATGTCAGAAACATGCTAATGACATGCTACTAACTTGTTAATCATGCCAGAAACACTATAATAATGTGCTAATGACATGGTAATAATGCAAGTAACATGTTAATTATGCTAGAAACATTCTAGCAACATGTTAGCAACTTGCTAATCATGTTAGAAACTCGTAAATTACATGCTAGTAATTTGCTAATCATGCTAGAAACATACTAAAAACATGCTAGAAAAATGTTAGAATCATGCTAGCTACATTCTAATCATGCTAGCAACATGCAAATAATCTAATCTATCTATATAAAGTCCAAAAGCTTTTACAGCTGCTTTAAACTTTCAAGCCAACCTAAAGTTTTTATTAACCTCTACAGATGAAATGGTTTTGCTGATGGTTTTTCATCTGATCTTTTGAATCAGTCAAATATTTTAAATAATTAAATCTAATTAATTTAATTAAAAAGCATTGTTTTATTTCCTTGTTTATTAAAAAAACATAACAGAATCTTGCCCAGTGTTGTTTTTTTTTAACAATATACAAATATGAAAACAAATCTAGTTATTGTGTCAGTGTGGAGTATGCCACTGATTATGTGGAACAAAGGATTAACGTAATAGTTCTGTATTTTCAGATGTGTTTTGTCCGTAGAATTGTCTTATTCACAGCTTGAAAGTGACATGATTGGTGTATGTTTTCTATGCAAAGTGTGCACACCCAATAACTCGATCTAATTTGTTGACGATTATTTTATTCATTATTATTCATTTTGCATTTGAATTTGAGTAAAATTTTATTGTGTTTTTTTGTTGTTTACAGGTCACATGGGTGTCCACTCCACTCTCAGCTCACAGTCGTCTGTTGACAGTGAGTTAAGCACCTCAGATGACTCCATCTCCATGGGCTATAAACTTCAGGATCTGACCGATGTTCAGATAATGGCTCGTCTGCAGGAGGAGAGTGAGTATTCCTCAACTGACACCAATCCAGACCGCGAGAGGTTTTCACCGCGGCACAGGGCACCACTTGTTCTTGCCAGATGCAAATAATGAGGGATATGGAAATGCTTTCTATTCCTGAATGTCCTTTGTTTGTTGTTAACTCTGTATCAACAGCACAATCTGATAGTGTTTCAGGCAAACAGTGGACTGCTGTTGTTTGTGTATTGAGAACACTTGTGGAGATTAACTTGAGTCTGTTGTGTAACTATAACACAGCAGTGAAGGGTGAAAGCACAAACCTTTTATTATATGTGACCCTGGACCTCAAAACCAGTCTTAAAGGATTAGTTCACTTTCAGGACAAAAATGTACAGATAATGTACTCACCCACTTGTCATCCAGGATGTTCATGTCTTTCTTTTTTCAGTTGAAAAAGAAATTCTGTTTTCTAAGGAAAACATTTCAGGATTTCTCTCCATAAAGTGGACTTCTGTGGGTTAAAAAGGTTAAAAAGTATATAAATTGTCATTTTGTTTAGAAAATAACCGATTGTTTTGCTAGAAAAGACCCTTCTTCCTCAGCTGGGATCGTTTAGAGTCTTTTGAAGCTGCATTTAAACTGCATTTTGGAAGTTCAAACTCAGGGCACCATAGAAGTCCACTATATGGAGAGAAATCCTGAAATGTTAAAAAAAAAAAAAATTTTAACGACTGAAGAAAGAAAGAAATTAACATCTTGGATGACAAGGGGGCAAGTAAATTATCTGTATATTTTTGTTCTGAAAGTGAATTACTCCTTTAAGTAGCACAGGTATATTTGTATGAATAGCCAAAAATACATTGTATGGGTCAAAATTATAAATCTTTCTTTTATGCCCAAAATCATGTTTCATGAAGATATTTTGTAAATTTCCCACCATAATTATATCAAAACTTAATTTTTGATTAGTAATGTGCATTGCTAAGAACTTCATTTGGACAGTTTTAAAAGTGATTTTCTCCATATTTTATTTTATTTTTTTGCGCCTGTTCAAATAGTTATATCTCAAAATCCAAATATTGTCCTATCCTAACAAACCATACATCAATGGAAAGCTGATTTATTCTCAATGTCATGTGGTTTTGTGGTCCAGGGTCACAAATGACAAACTGTACGGGTTTGTAAGACCTGTACAATTTGACTCTGTTTACTTCACTTAGTTACAAAGTTCATAGCTTAAAGAGGCCTTACACACAGTTTCACCCAATTTTATGTTAGTCTTGAGTTGCTATAGAATAGTTATGCATCCTTCATATCTCCAAAAAGTCTTTAGTTTTATCATATTTACAAAAGAAAGATACAGCTTTACGATTCTCTCCGAAAACAGCCGAGCTCCTGGAGGCGCGCCGTGGGCGGAGCTAACGATTGACGACAACGTGTGCCGATTGCCAACAAAACACAGACATTTGATGCTGTTTCACTTACCATCTGCAGTTCTGAATCATGACCGGGGTCTTTTATAGCTGGGACTGCTCCATCTGTCAGTATCAAACCATGTGCAAATCCAGCGTTGAACTGGGCCTTGTTTATAAAACGTTTGTCAACAAATACACTTGCAAAACTCAGTTTCTGCCCTGGAAAAACAAACTGCATCATCCACTGTTCACGTAACCCTGGGTTCTTCAGGAAACTGAGCAAGGTTATCTTTGCCTTACAACCAAAACCACACTTCCTTAGAGACCTTCTTCCCGAGTGAGTCTCGTGTGGCAGTGCTGCAGCCGAATGAAGCACGTTGATGGATGTGCTCTTGCTCTCGCTCTGGTCTATGTGTGCGCAGACGCGCTCTTCCAGTAGAAATGCCCATACAAGGAGTTCCACCCTTCAGGACGTCATGAAGAGTCATGATCAGAGAAAAAAAAAAAAAAAAAAAACGAAACTTGTAAGAAACCCGGAAGTGTGTATTCAGCACAGAAATATTGTTATACGTCCAAATCGTTTTTTGAAACTTTAGCCATGTTTAGCATGAGAATCCAACTCTCTAACAGTGTAAATAACTTAACATGCATAACAGCATTTGACCCCCCTTTTGATTTCCTGTTGAATATCAATTTGTGCTCAGTAAGAAATAGGGTTGTGCCGATAGACGATAGTATCGTGTATCGACGATAGTCAGAGATATCGCCTGTTGCTGATGCCTTTGACGATAGTTAGACGATTATTATTATTATCCGTCAACAAAGAACTTAACTTTAGCAATGCAGCACAAAAAGTCTGTTCTAGGATGCTTCAGAAACTTGCCGCGGTATAAACACACGCATAGAGAGGCCACAGCGCCTTAACGCACCTCGTGCAGTGAAAATGGGAGATTTTCATCATACAGTAGGGTGGTAGATTCTAAAGGGAGTGTTATATTATATTAGCATTGCAGTCATTAGGATAACAGAGGTAGTAAAACCTGGTTCAGGCTGAATTAATTACGATGTATCATAATCAGTCTGTATATAGTAAACATAAACATTCGTCTCAGTAACGTCTATAGGCGTTAATTAGAGTTACGATGCGATCAGATGGCGCTAAACATACGCACGTGAATTACACGCGCATCACTTCTCCGTATTCAATATAGGGATGGCGAAAACTAAAAAATTTCTTGACCGACCACCGAGCCTCATTAGCCGGTTGAAACCGGTTAACCGATTAGTTTAATATGGTACGCTATTTGAAATAACAGCCATTTCGAGCCGCGCCTGCAATTTCGCAACTCTGTCGCATCTCTCTGCCGCTCTGCCTCCCGCACACACACACACACACACACACACACACACACACACACACACACACACACACACGCACACGCACACACACACACACACACACACACACACACACACACACACACACACACACACACAGCCACTCACGTCACTTTTTTAAAATCCACTACAGCGCGAAACATGAGTCCCGCAAACGCGGCGCCGAAGAGCTTGTTGTATGTAATCGTAGGACAAATGGCTCCTTAGTTTCAAATGGTTTGGGTACAAGGTGACCGCTTTGAAAATAAAGACGTTTGTTTTGGTTAGAAGCTCATTTGAAACATTGCCACGGCTCATTTAAGAAAATGACAGCTCCGAAGAGACGCCGCTTTAGTTGAGGTAACAGTGCTAACCATAATAAAGAAAGATGATGATCATCATCACCTTATCGGTTACCACTGAAATGTAGATGTAATGTATTTCCAAATCTAAGCCCATCTTATGCGGAATGTTGCCTAATAGACTGCAACATGATAAAACCAATGGATAAAACAGGCACCTTCAGAATGCGTAAAAGACGCACCGGCACTTTTTTTTTAACCGACTACCGACAACTTTGACCGGTTAACGTTGATACGGTCAACCACCGGTCAAACGGTCATCGGTTAACATCCCTAATTCAATATGAACTGAACTACACCATCACCTGATGATAACGGTCAGACATACAGCGGTAACATACTCGCAATATGACGGGTAAAGAAAGATTCATTCATTTACATTCTGGCACGCACATTTACAACTCACTCACGGACGATAGCAGAGAATGAAACCGAAAGTAACTTGAACAACTCCGGCAGATAGCGCTCTGTACACGCACAACTTAATCATATGCCAAAAGAAAGTCTACCTTTACAAAACGAATAAGGAATTTAGTACATAGATAATTAATTAAATTAACACGATAGTATCGTGTATCGGCGATCTCTCAGGCTGACGATAGGGCGATATGAAAATTGAGCATATCGCCCAACACTAGTAAGAAAACATCACAAAATCACTGTTTAATATTGACTTTAAAGATGAAATGTAGACAGTAGTGCCTGACCTCAAGGAGGCTTCCATTATAAATTACACATCTCTGAGTCCCCTCAAGTCAGCATACTGTCTGAACGTCTAAATGTAACTTCTCCTGCTTTCAAGCTACATTCACCAAACCCAGCAAAGCACACTGTCCTAATTCACTTATTTATACTATGCCTTAAAGGTATGTACTCTTTTTGTGGAGACAGAGTACATCATTTTAAGTGTGTAGTAGAAATATAGGCATGCTTTGGGATGTACTGCTTCAACTGCATCTTTAATGGACCACTCTGTTGCTTAGTTACGGTCATCCTGTCACCATTTTAACTGCCCTGTCAATCATCTTGTCACAGTCTGTAATGGAGGGAAATCAATATGCACGTTGATCTTTCATGCTGAAAACTCTCCTCGTGTGTTTGCATAATGATGCATGCATTTAAAAGTTAACAACCGGTGTCGCTACAGTATCAGTAGTACTGAGGACTGCCTTCTGTGTGTGAGTGTGCTGTGCTGAAGAACACTTTATTGATTAATTGCACTGTAAAATCTTAAGTACAGTTGAACTCAAAATTTTACATACACCTTGCAGAATCTGCAAAATGTTAATTATTTTACTAAAATAAGAGGGATCATACAAAATGCGTGTTGTTTTTTATTTAGTACTGACCCAAATAAGATATTTGATATGAGACATTTACATGTAGTCTACAAGAGAAAATAATAGTTAAAATTATAAAAATGACCATGTTCATAAGTTTACATAAGTTTAAGTGATTCTTAATACTTTATTACAGAGATTAAGCTGTATAGGTTTTAGTGAAATGACTCTAAATTGGTTCAATAATTATCTAACAGAAAGAACTCAATGTGTCTCAGTAGAAAGCTTTACTTCAAATGAATTAAAAATAATAAAAGGTGTTCCACAGGGTTCGATTTTAGCCCCATTTTTATTTTCTATTTATATTAATGACCTTGGTTGTGGGATAACCTCAGCTAGAATTCATTTATATGCTGATGACACAATTATATATACAGTAGCACATTCGGCGAATCAAGCCATTAAGCTTTTGCAAGAATCTTTTCAGTTATTGCAATTATCATTATCCAACTTAAAACTGGTTTTATACTCAAAGAAAACAAAATACATGCTTTTCACTCGTCGCACTGAAACAGTTCGTCCTATTTTAACTTTATTAGGAGAAACTATTGAAAGAGTAAATTGTTATAAATACTTGAGTATATGGTTAGATGACAAATTAGGATTTCAGATACATATCGAAAAACTTTTAAAAAAGCTTAGATTAAAGTTGGGTTTTCTTTTTCGTTTAAAGAAATGTTTTCCTTTTAAAGCAAGAAAAAGAATTATACAGAGTTGTTTCCTTTCAGTATTAGATTATGGCGATGTGATCTATATGCATGCAAGTTTATCTTCACTTAAAAAGTTGGATTATGTATATCATGCTGCTTTACGTTTTGTGACGAGTGCCTCCTCACGCACCCATCATTGTATATTGTATGAACTGGTGGGATGGTCCTCTTTGTTTCAAAGAAGGAAAGTGCACATGTTGCTGTTTATTGTTAATGCATGTTTGTCCTGAACAGTTAAACTGCCTGCTGTTCTTCAGAAAAATTCTTACGATCCCATAATTCTTTGGTTTTCCAGCATTTTTTTTATTATAACCCTTTCCAACAATGACTGTATGATTTTGAGATCCATCTTTTCACACTGAGGACAACAGAGGGACTCATATGCAACTATTACAGAAGCTTCAATCGTTCACTGATGCTCCAGAAGGAAAAACATGCATTAAGAGAATTTGAATATCAGGGTGAATTTAACTTTTGTCGTCTGGGAAACATGTAAGTATCTTCTGTAGCTTCTGAAGGGCAGTACTAAATGATAAAAAAAAATGATATTTAGGCAAAATAAGAAAAATGTACACATCTTCATTCCATTCAAAAGTTTTCACCCCCAGCTCTTAATGCATCATGTTTCCTTCTGGAGCATCAGTGAGCGTTTGAGCCTTCTGTAATAGTTGCATATGAATCCCTCAGTTGTCCTCAGTGTGAAAAGATGGATCTCAAAATCATACAGTCATTGTTGGAAAGGGTTATAATACAAAAAAATGCTGGAAAACCAAAGAATTTGTGGGACCTGAAGGACTTTTCTGAAGAACAGCAGACAGTTTAACTGTTCAGGACAAACAAGGGACTCATGAACAACTATCACTAAACAAAAAAACACACACAGTATTATGAAAACTTTTGAACGGGGTCATTTTTATAAATTTTTATCTCTTCTGGACTATATGTAAACGTCTTTTATGTGATAAATAAAAAAACAACATGCATTTTGTATGATCCCTCTTATTTTGGTCATATTTAACATTTAGCAAATTCTGCAAGGTTTATGTTAACTTTTGACTTCAACTGTATATTAGTATATACCGACTTCAAGGCTTTCATTTTTGACTTAAAATAGTGCTACTGATGTCACAGCTTCAAACTGAGCTTGTTTTTTGTGTGTGTTTTTTTTAAGGTCTGCGGCAGGACTACGCCTCTACCTCTGCCTCGCGCCGCAGCTCCTCTGCCTCCTTGCAGTCTCTGCGGCGAGGCACCTACAGCGATCAGGAGTTCGACACCTACAGTCTGGAGGATGAGGAGGATGAGTGCTGCTCTCTACCACAGCGGCTCCAGCGCTACTCGCCCTCGCCCCACAGCTCGCCCCGCTGCCTCTCTCCCAGCACACTGGCCGAGTACAACCGCCTGGCCGCCCCACGTCCACGCATGTCCCGCCGCTCCCTGCAGGGCCCAGGGGTGAAGAGTGAGGGTAGGACACGCCGGCTTTTTCATTTTGTCTCCATCAGATATGAAATTAGTGATTTATGCTAGACACGAGGCTGGTGGGAACCCTTTGTTAAAGGACTAGTTCACCCAAAAATGAAAACTAGCCCATTATTTACTCACCCTCCAGGCATCCTAGGTGTATATGACTTTCAGATGAATCAAGTTGGAGTTGGAGTATTAAAAATTATCCTGACATTTCCAATCTTTAGAATTGCATGGGTGGGAGTTTCTTTTCATCAGTCCAAAACAAGTCCAATAAAGTGCGTCGATCCATAATAGGGTCTCACACAGCTCCAGGGAGTGAATAAAGGCCTCCTGTTGCATTTCTGAAGCCGTGTGAGACACTTTTTATTATGGATGGATGCACTTTATTGGACTTGTTTTTGACTGAGAAAGAGAAAAACCTCCCCATGCAATTCTACAGTTTGGAAATGCCAGGACATTTTTTAATATAACTGACTGGATTTGTCTAAAAGAAGAAAGTCCCTCCAGGCATCCTAGGTGTATAAGTAAATAGTGGGCTAATTGTCATTTTAGGGTGAACTAATCCTTTAAGTTATATTGATTTTGATGCTGATTGATGAACCAAATAATGGATGCACTGATCATCTAATGACACTGTTTCAAAATGAACAAAGAATGATCGTTTAAAGGCTTGTGAAATGAATGTTCAGATCTTTACATTATGTTTCTGGAAGTTAGATAATCATGTTTTTGCTCCAAAATGTTCAAATATGTGACCCTGGACCACAAAAACGGTCTTAAGTAGCACAGGTATATTTGTAGCAATATCCAAAAACACATTGCATGGGTCAAAATTATTGATTTTTCTTTTATTATTTATTTATTGTTATTAATTTTTGATTAGTAATATGCATTGCTAAGAGCTTCATTTCACAACTTTAAAGGTGATTTTTCTCAATATTTACTCAGATTCCAAATTTTCAAATAGTTGTATCTGGACCAAATATTGCCCTATCCTAACAAACCATGCATCAATGGAAAACTTCAGCTTTCAGATGATGAATAAATCTCTATTTCAAAAAAATATCCTTATGACTGGTTTTAGTGGTACAGGGTCACATTTACCATCCTCATTTTTAATCATTTTGAATCAGAAACACTAATTAAATGGGTCATTACGTCTTTCAGAAACACAGGTAAATACCTGCTGATATTAAAACTCAATATTTGGTGACACTTCACTTAAAGCCTTTGTATAATATGATTCATAAATTGTGCATTAATTATGCTTTGTAATGCACCCTACAATGCACTATATGATCTCATGAATAATTGTAGCTATTATGATACTTATCTATTAATTGGTAGACTTTTGGAAAGCTTCTAGAAGTAAAAACAAACTCTGGCGTTTAGAGAGGTGGAAAACAAAGCTTTGAGATACAAAACTGGCAGCATGTTTACCTCTTTATGTGAATATCATTTAGATTTTCCATTTCATGGCCCTTTATTCAAGGAAAATCAGGTGGTAATATCAGAAGTAAATTTACTATAAAACACACTGTAACTTACAGAACTCAAAACGTCCAAAAAGACCATCAAATGGTCTTTTTGGCTGAAAAAAACAAAACAAAAAAACAGCTCATTTTGATCCCAGAAACCTGAAGCTACATATAACTGCCTGAATTTACACCACAATCGTGCCCGTTGGGTGATTAGAAACTTTGTGGTGAGGTAAGGTGAGAGCTGGATAGATATTGTTATTCCTAAATACTCGAAGACCCAATGATAAAATGGAGCTGAAAGTCCCTGATCATTTTAGTCTTAATACCTCGAGTGGCACTTTCCAGATGCTTTAATTGACTGTGTTGGATTTGACATCAAAGCTGCAGCTCGCAACAAAGCACATGTGTGTGTTGTCACATATGAAGAGATGTTCAGAGGTCATAAAAACTCTGAAACTGCCTGTCTAATTGGGTCTATGGGTCAGAATACACTTTATAAGTAACCCTATGGAAAACACCTCAACACAAGATAGCACACATACATCTTGGAGATGTCTATTTGTCTGGATTTACATCTGCAAGACGTAGTTTGCTCATCTGCAATACGTCTATTGGACGTTTCCTATCAGATGTCAAATAGACGTCTATTAAATGTCTTTAAGATGTTTATGAATTCTTACAGGCGTCTGCCAGACGTTTGTACACAGCAGATGCTTTCCAGATTGAGAGATCTTTAACAGACATCTTGCAGACGTACGTGTGCTATCTGGGATTGCACTCTTCTAGAAAGGAGAGGGATCTGCATGCGTTCCTTGTGTGTTTGGAGTGTTGTCAGTGGGCAGGTGGTGTGTTAAGCAGGCCGTGTGTGTGGTTTTCAGAGGAGCTCAGGCACAGCATGCCTAACCTGACCCCGCGCAGCAGCCTGCAGTCTCTGGAGGCAGTCAGAAACAGCCGCAGCATGGAGGCTAACTTACAGAGCTCAGGCAACCGCACGTCCCGTCTGCCCCAGTCCCCCACAGGTTGGTACCCCGCTCCTTCACCTTCACCTTCACCCTCATCCCCAGTCCTCCGTACAGCTGTGTAAAGATGATGATGTGCCATTAACACACTCTTTTAAGGGCACCGGTGTCCACAACCCCATGCACAGGTGTGTGTGTCTGGTTTCTGTGTGATCACTCCCTCACCCTAAACCATTGTTGAACTGACAATACACTGCTGGGTCAGTTTCTCCTCCCGTCCCATCCTTTATCTCTCACACTGTTAGTCTGTTCTTAAAACCTGTTGTTCCGGCAGTGGCAGTTTGGGCCACTATAGCACATCTTTTAGAGAGCACTACAGTGATGACGCATTTTTGTAGACTAGCTCACAAGTTGTGCGTAACTGGACATTCAGACTGACGGCAGCTTACATTGGCCAAGGCCTGCCTAAGGGGCTGTCTTATGACATATAAAGCAGCGAATCACAGTTAGTTTTGTTCAGCTTCATGTTTAGAGGCATTAATGTAGAGTCAAGGTCCCTATAATAGACCAGCGTGCAACCAGTAAATCGTTCATTAAAGGAGAAGTTCACTTCCAGAACAAAAATGTACAGATAATGTACTCACCCCCTTGTCATCCAAGATGTTTGTCTTTTTCTTCAGTCATAAAGAAATAGTTTTTTGAGGAAAACATTTCAGGATTTCTATGCATATAATGGACTTAAATGTAAGTTTGAACTTCCAAAATGCAGCTTCAAAGGGCTCTAAACGATCCCAGTCGAGGAAGAAGGGTCTTATCTAGTGAAACTATCGGTTGTTTTCTAAACAAATTGAAAATGTATATAGTTTTTAACCTTAAATGCTCGTCTTGTCTCGTCTCTGCAATGCGCATGCATATTCTGTGTGATCCGGGGCAATACAGTTAGGATATGTCCAAAAACTCCCATCACGTTTTCGTCTTCAACTTCAAAATCATCCTACATTGCTGTTTTACCTTTTTTTTTTTTTTTGTAAAGGACATTTGATCTTCCTTGTATGTTCATTTTTTAAACACTGGGTCGGTACTTCTGCAGTGATGTAGGATGATTTTAAAGTTGAAGACGAAAACAAAATGGGAGTTTTTGGGCATCCCCTAACTGTATTGACCCGGATCACACAGACCACGCATGCACATCACAGAGACCAGCCAAGACGAGCATTTGGGGTTAAAAAATATGTAAATTGTCATTTTGTTTAGGAAATAACCGATCGTTTCGCTAGATAAGACCCTTCTTCCTCATCTGGGATTGTTTAGAGTCCTTTGAAGCTTCATTTAAACTGCATTTTGGAAAGTTCAAACTTAAAGGCACCATAAATATCCATTATATGGAGAGAAATCCTGAAATGTTTTCCTCAAAAACATAATTTATTTACAACTGAAAAAAGATAGACATAAACTTCTTAGATGACAAGGGGGTGAGTACATCACCTGTACATTTTTGTTCTTAAAAATTGAATTAATCCTTTAAAGAACATCGTCTTCAGTCGTCAAAATTCACATACTTCTGAAAAGATGTGTTTTTCTTCTGTGAGGGGGTTTGGCATCACAACAGTTTTATTTCCAGGCGAACAGTTAAAGAACACAACACGCATCTCTCAGAAATGCTGTAGAATTCAACCAATCAGATGACTGCTTTGAAACTCCCAAAGTTTTTTCTATTTTGTGTGCCTAATGCATAAAACCATTTGTGGGTGTAATGTCTGAGACTAGCATCATCCTGGTTCCCTCGACAAAAACACAAAAGGATTGTTCCATTGGCTTCTGCATTATTGCAGAAAATAAGATCTGTGAGCAACAAAAATGTTCACAAATGAGCACGTTTTATAAATTTTGGACAGCTGACTCCTGAATTTTTTGATATTCTTCAAATTCTGTGCAATCAGTTCACAGAAGTGATAGAAATCCATCTTTTCCAATACGTTTAAATATATTTTTACGTTTTATAAAGCCATTTTTTTCTAAAAGAGTCCATCATCTTTTGAGTCAAATTCTTACATTTGGGCTGCTACAAATTAAATGAAAAAGTATCAACAAAATTCGTCTTTGCAATGCAGTGGAAACACAGAAGCTGCATCTGAAGTGGCATTTTGTTGTGTTTACACACTGTTTGATGCAGCTCAGAATACGTTGAATACTGATAAAAATAAAAAGATACTTTAAATGTGAAATTAAAACTGCCAGTAGGTGGCAGCAAGTCACTGTTAAGTGAGACATTGCGATTGAACCGAATCATTTAAACTGTTAGTACATTCAGGAACGAAACACCATCTTGCTTAGAGATGCAAAACACTACTGTGGCTGTGTTTGGAATGATTTTTATTGGTGAAATTCAGCAAAAACCGGAAATATGGTGTCTAAAAGTCTCTTAAAGTACCCCTATTATGGATTATGAAAGGTTAATATTTTGGTTTTGGAAGTCCCCAACAACAGGTTGACATGCATGCATAGTCAAAAAAAACAAACACTTTAATTGTCTTTTAATATGCATTTATTTTTTTACTGTATTTGCTCAATGACTCCCACACGATTTGCTCAACGAAACCCCAAACCCCTTTTATGTGAAGCTAATCTGCGCTGATTGATCCGATTGGTCAGATTGCGGCTGTCCCATAACCTGCTTACACAGGTGCTTGTCAATGTGGTCAACTGTTAGGCCACTTGACCACCAGAGTGAATTCCCAGTCTACCACAGTATTGTTATGAAAAATAATGCCTGGAGAAACATTTCATTTCAGCGGATATTTCGTATTATAGCAACCAAAGCGTTTCAAGAAGTGCTCTCTATTGCTTACAGCTAGGTGTTTTCAAAATGGTTTGGTGGACACAGCCTTGTTGCAGTCTCATATTTTGTTGTTGCTGTTGTGCCATCTCTTTTATTTTCTTCTGCGAAACAGCAAACTGTGACATTGCTGCCACCTTGTGGAACAACTGATTAGTGCAAAACCAGGTTAAAGTGAAAAGTGTGCAATTACAAAAATCTGGTGGTGCGCATATTATTCTGGTGACAAAATTTGTGCCAAATGCACTGTATACTGATCCTCGTGTATGTGTAAAAACTAGTGGTGGGCCGTTATCGGCGTTAACGTGCTGCGTTAACGTGAGACTCTTATCGTGCGATAAAAAAAATATCGCCGTTAATCTATTCTCAAATTTGGGTTGGGAGCTGGGTCTAAACTACGCAAGCTATGATGACTTTCACCTTGATAGTTTAACGCGGATGTATACCGAAGAAGACTATAGAATATGGTCGCGCGTTTACGTCTCCTCCGCCAAAACACAGACGGGGTCGCGTCGTCCTCCATTCATAAAAACCGAATCTACTATAGCGAAATGCCACGTAAATTCGTCGTTTTTTGGATTCATAAATCAAATGTTGGTCTGTCACTTAATTCAAATCGCGATATGGACTAGTGTCTGTGAAAACTGAAATGCAAAAAGACCGTTTTAATATGAATCCGATATGTTCCGTTTGCCTAGCTGTATGAATGAATGGTGGAGACGAGCTTTTACTACACGCATACTGAAACACACGTGACGCTCCCGGTAATTTTTGGCATTTGCATCTCACATGAACAGATAAACTCAATCTCCCAAACTGCTGTGAGTGTCACTTTTACCGTTTCATTTGAGAAAACTAGCATCATATCATACTGTATGACACAGAAACTTCACGGCAACCTGTCAAAATAAAAGTACGGTGTAACATGTAACCCCCCCCCGCCCCCAAAGCTGGAAACGTAGGGGAAACACTGGCTACCATAGATATTTATATGTAGATGTATATTTTTATCACACTGTACAACAATAATACTGTTTTTTTTTTATTACAGTAAGGGCTAAATTTAGGGTTGGGTAGGTGTTGACGTTAAAAAAAACACAATCTAATAGGTAGAAAAAATAATTTCATTGTTAGTTAGTTAGTAAACACAAGTACATCTTATTGAACATAATTTATTTTCATCAACAAATTATCATAGAACAGCTTTATGAGCTTTATGATCCATTCTCAAAGACTTACTTTTAGTCATTATTTGGGTAGCACACATATTCTGAATGCCTTCAGAATTCAAATTAGCCATTTTAATCTAGATTAATCTAGATTAATTCCAAGATTTAATCTAGATTAATCTAGATTAAAAAAATTAATCTATGCCCACCCCTAGTAAAAACCAAAGCATATTTTGGCCTTTAAACTTGTGAGTAGATGAGTAGACTTGTTTGGCGTGACGTTTGTCCCAAACAGCCTTTTTTTTAAGACAAGTAAAACTTTAAAAAACAAAAGGGGGTGCTACTGATGTACCTTAATGTAATAAAACACAAAAACATCTTGAGCTTGTGTTCACCACAGGCCTTGATTCAGGCGTTTAACCTAAAACACATTCCAAAACCCACTGACTATAGTACAAACTTAATTTTCAAAGTTGTACCTACAACAATACATCATCCCTGCAGCACTCAATGCCAGCTGTGCTGCTACCCAGTGAGGTGTAGTTTGATTTCCTCCTCTAATTACTAATAGTTGAGTTGTGAGATGAATGTGTGTTAGTTTCAGCCTACAGACAGCATGTCCTTTGGGAATTTAGTTAAGAACCAAACAAAAAGTTTGTTCGTTTGTCGTTGTACACAATATTCAGGCTCTAATCTCTTCACAGAGTTCATCTCATCTTGAGTCTTTCATCCTGCTTTTTTCTCTGGATATCCTGGGGCCGGTGTGTTATCATGTTTCCTAACCTGGTTTAGTGCTCTCTTGTGAGTGCGCTGAATAAGATCTTTTACACACACTACTCTTTCCTGGAGGTCGCCCAAGGTTTTTCTCAGGGAATGTCTTCAGTCACTCGCTTTAAAACTGTTGTCTTGGACAGAAGCTTGTTCATCAGATGGCATCCAGCTTTTCTTGAGTAGTTCACCACAACCAAGAAATCTTTCATCTCAGTGTTTTCCTCTGAAGGTCCAGGGGCCTTATTTATAAAATGTACAAACATTTGAACCTAAATTCCACCCTAGTTCAAAAGTGTGGAATAAACTAGGATTTATTAAGGGAAAAACTGATGTGAGAATGTTATGCGAAAAGCAAATGAAGAGCATGTGCGCAAACCTTGTGCGCTTATATCAGTAAATTAAAATGAACCAACAATATTGTAATGTAAATGTTCAGTATACATTCATTAAAGAATTTACAGATAATGTACTGACCCCCTTGTCATCCAAGATTTTCACACGTCTTTCTTTTTTTCAGTTGTAAAGAAATAGTTTTTTGAGGAAAACATTTCAGAATTGTTTTAGATATAGTGGACTTCAATGGTGCCCCCAAAATGCAGTTTAAATGCAGCTTCAAAGGACTCTAAATGATTCCAGCCAAGGAAGAAGAGTCTTATTTAGCTAAACAATTGGTAAAAAAAAACAAAAACAAAAAACTTTTCCTATATTTTTTAACCTCAAATGCTCATCTTGTCTAGCTCTGCGTCAACTCTGTACTCCGGTTCAAGACAGTTAGGGTATGTTGAAAACTCCCGTCTCATTTTCTCATCCACCTTTAAAATTGTCCTACATCACAGTTTTATCCTTTTTTTTTTTTTTTTTTTTTTTTTTTTTTGTAAAAGGTGATTGACCTTTGCATGTTCACTCCATAAACACTGGTTCTTCTGCAGCGATGTAGGGTTATTTTAAAGTTTGAGAAGAAAATGAGATGGGAGTTTTTAGACAGACCCTAACTGTCTTGAACCGGGATACACACAGTTCAGAGCTAGACAAGACAAGAATTTAATTTTAAAACGTATTTAAATTGGAAGTTTTTTTTTTTTTTTTTTAGAAAATAACAGATCGTTTCACTAGATAAGACTCTTCTTCCTCGGCTGAGATCATTTAGAGTCCTTTGAAGCTGCATTTAAACTGCATTTTGAAAGTTCAAACTCTGGGCACCATTAAAGTCCACTATGTTTTTTCCTCAAAAAACATTTCTTTACAATTGAAGAAAGAAAGACATGGACATCTTGGATGACAAGAGGGTGAGTAAATTATCTGTAAATTTTTGTTCTGAAAGTGAACAAATCCTTTAAAGGCAACTACTAACTGCTTTCTCATAATTATGTCACTGAATTAGTTCATTACGTTTATTAATTCCTGGAATATCTCTAACACAAACACTTACACACATATGTTGACTATGCCTAGTGTTCATCTTCCAATAGCGTGCCTCGATTTTCTTGCCCAGTGCTGTACTTTTTAATTTTCGTGGGTGTTCTGTAGATGGATGCACTTGAATTTAAGATACACTGCAAAAAGAGATGCATTTAGAAACACTTCTTATGCATAAGGACATTTTATAAATCATTTGTAGGAACATTTGGACATCTTTATAAATGCGGCCCAGATTTCTGCTTTCCTGGACAGAATGAAGGCTTGTGATTATGAACCTAGGCCCGGATTCACAAAACATCTTAGGGCTAAAAGTAGCTCATAAATTGCTGATTTAGGAGAAGCAGCGTTTTAGCACTAAAACTACTCCTACATTTGTGCAATGTTAGTAGTGAAGAGGACTTCTTTAAGTCACTAAGACCAAATCACAAACTATCCTCCCTGCTGAAAAAAACAACACAGACCATCACAGAAATTCTACAAATACCATTACAAACCAACTTTTAACCATGTAAACCATTTAAAAATGGTTTTCTGTAGTGTGTTTTTGGACATGTTCCATTAGGATTTAGTGGTTTTAACAAGCCTCCAAGAGAAGGCAACCAATTGCCAGTAGAAACCAACAGACACATTACAGTTACCATTAAAACCAGTAAAACTATTACAAATGCTGTGATGGTTTGTGTTGTTTTTTCCCAGCAGGCTTAAAATAGCTGTTGCTGGTTATCTGCCTCAGAACATAAACATTTTAGAAACGCTGCATTTATTTGCACACACATGTTTTCCCACACATCTTTTTTGGTTTTGGAGGTTATCACCACAACTCCAGTTCTTTATATCTATGTTTTCATTAACAAATATCCAGTTTGGTTTTCTTCTACGTTTGCAAGTCTTACTATCAGCCATGATTATTCTCCTCTGTTAATTAAAAGGCTGTTTATGTTCATATCCTCTAATTGTTTACGAGAAGCACACCTGTAATAGCCTAACAATTAGCTGAACATATACACTGCAAAAAAAGCTTTTCTTACTTAGATTTTTTTTTTGCCTTGTTTCCAGCCAAAATATCAAAAAATTCTTAAATCAAGAAGGATTTTCTGGACAAGTAAAAATTATTTTCTTGTTTTCAGAAAAAACAAGTCAAAATTTTGCTTAAGTTTTTGCTTAGAACAAGCACTTTTTTTTTTATTTTTTACTTCAAACAGAAAACAAGATTATTTTTCTCATCCCATTGGCAGATTATTTTGCTTGTTTCAAGCAAAAATGCACTTAAGTTTGACTTTTTTCTGAAAACAATAATTTTTACTCCTCTAGAAAATCCTTTTTGATTTAAGACATTTTAGATATTTTGGCTGGAAACCAGGCAAAAAATCTATGTAAGAAAAACATTTTTTACAGTGTACTTATTTAATTAGTGACACTTAGCCTGCATTTTAAAATCTTTATTTAAACGTGCAACATTTTTATTTTCAAACCTTTAAGTATGGCAACAAAATATTACATTATTATGCAATATTTTTTATGAATGAATCTCTGACAGAGACCCCTCCCCTATCAGCCAACCACAGTGTGCATAGTTAATAAGCATTCTGACATCATCCATAGCAATGAGGTCAACCCGCCCTTATTCTTAGCTTAAAGGAGTAGTTCACTTTCAGAACAAAAATGTACAGATAATGTACTCACCCCCTTGTCATCCAAGATGTTTGTGTCTTTCTTTCTTCAGTCGTAAAGTAATTCTGTTTTCTGAGGAAAACATTTCAGGATTTCTCTCCATATAATGGGCTTCTATGGTGACCCGGAGTTTGAACTTTTAAAATGCAGTTTAAATGCAGCTTCAAAGGGCTCTAAATGATCCCAGCTGAGGAAGGAGGGTCTTTTCTAGCAAAATGATCGGTTATTTTCCAAAAAAAAAAAATAATAATAATTACAATTTATATACTTTTTAACCTAAAATGCTTGTCTTGTCTAGCTCTGTGTGTACTCTGTGTAGAGTATAAAAATTAGGGGTGTCATAGTCAGCACCGGTGTGACATTGCGCCACGACATGGATTTTCTAATACCGTCAATACCGTAATAAATCAATTATGTGCCCTGAACGGCTGCATTTACATCAATAATAGCTAATTCTAAATAATAAGGCATTAAAGGTTGTATCAGCGATTTCTAGCCTGAAACATAAAGTGTCAATTTCAGCTGAGCTTTCTTCACGATCCGCTCGCTGCCTGCCCCATAAATTGTCTGTGAAAAAACCGCGTCTCTCTGGTCAGCCTAGGGTCCGAGATATGCCAAAAAAAAATCAGCACTACCAACCTTTCCACAGATAAACAAACAGTGTTCCAACCAATCAGCGTCAGGGGTTTGGTGTTGTGGACTTTCCTACTGGTGCAGGGATGTGAGGGAGGCGGAGCGAAAGTCCACAACACCAAACCCCTGACGCTGATTGGTTGGAACACTGTTTGTTGATCTGTGGAAAGGTTGGTAGTGCCGATTGTTTTTTTGGCATATCTCGGACCCTAGGCTGACCAGAGAGACGCGTTTTTTTCACAGACAATTTATGGGGCAGGCAGCGAGCGGATCGTGAAGAAAGGTCAGCTGAAATTGACACTTTATGTTTTAGGCTAGAAATCGCTGATACAACCTTTAAATTTTCTTCAAACATTCAGTTGTGGTCTGAATACATGTCCTTATTCTGTATCTTGTTGCAAATAAAAAAGTAAAACATATTCGTATCAGCTTTGCAGGTGGTAGGTAAAAGGGTAGTGGCCATTAAACGACTGGTGAAACATCAGGAAGAAAGGTCGGGCCTGTAGCCTATACCAGGGGCGGAGTGGCAAAAAAAAGGATTTACACAGCGGATCAGAAATTGTGCGGGCGCAAGGCGAACGCGACCGGCCTGAGCTTACTAGAATCATTGATGTTACTAAATTCTCCGCGAATAGTCAATCACAAAATTGGCGCGATATTTAGTTGAGTTCCATATTTTTTACTTATCGGCGCAGCCTCAAATATTCTAATATTGTATACAATTTTCTCACTTTCAATATGCTGGGTATAGAAACTTTTAACTGAGTGCTCGCGCTGTTTACTTTTACTTTCGATTTTGCGATAAGGCACACTCTGTGTAAAGGGAGCAGCACATCTTATAATAGATATTTGTCAGTGAGTACAAGATTGCAGCAAATCCTCCAGTCTATGTTTGTCATCTCTCTTTACTTTCGATCCGTGATCATTCAAATCTAAAGGTCATTGTACATTGAGTCCGATTTTCGTATGTTTTTTTTTTTATAGTTTTCTCATATTCGCCATCCTTATCGAAATGCTTATTATGGATGCGAAAATGCAGAAAATCAAACATGATCCAAATTTTTTTTATAACGGACGAAAGTTTCAGAGGCAGTGTGTAAACTCGATTAACATAACCTGTATTTTTCTTTAACGTGCAAAAATCTCGGACGAAAATTTCATACTCGTGTGCAATGACATTAACTCCAGCAGCTCGTGTTGGATGCAGGGTTGCCAAGTCCGTGTTTTTCCCCACAGAATTGGTCTACTTTTAAACTGTCGCCATGGGTTGATTTCCCCCAGTTATTTAAAGGTTTTAAATATTGCAGAAATTAAATTTCAATAAATTATTTTTGTTTTGTTGTACACTGTTAAGTAAGATCTTTAGGTTTTTTTGCAAAATAAATATGTTGAGAATGCATACTCTCCCATGTCTCTTTTTGATAAGGATACCTACCAGTTACTTATTATATTATAAAAAATATTAACTTTATTCACATACTAAAGGGACAGGACAGGCTGCTCCTCCCAAAATGTACCAAAAAAAAGTAATACCGTGATATTAATTTTATGTCATATCGCCCACCCCTAATATAAATTGTAAATGTTTTTAGAAAATAACCAATCGTTTCGCTAGATAAGACCCTTCTTCCTCAGCTGGGATCGTTTAGAGACCTTTGAAGCTGCATTTAAACTGCATTTTGGAAGATCAAACTCAGGGCACCACAGAAGTCCACTATATGGAGAGAAATCCTGAAATGTTTTCCTCAAAAAAAAAACATAATTTCTTTACGAATGATTAAAGAAAGACATGAACATCTTGGATGACAAGGGGGTGAGTACATTACCTGTACATTTCTGTTCTGAAAGTGAACTACTCCTTAAAGACTTAGCTCTATTCCTTAGTAAAAGTTTGTCTTGAACAGGTTTTAAGAGAGAACTCTTAGCTAAAAACTTAACTTCTCTTTAGGGGAGCTTTTAGTGATAAGATAAAATGTTTTGTGAATGCAGGCTCTGAACTCCTGCAAGTTTCGAGGATTTCTGTCAGTGTGAAAGTCTTTTAATATACCTTTTTGTCAAATTTAGACTGTTGGGTAAACGCATCCTCTTGCAGATTTTACATAATATCATTGAAGGGGATTTTACATGAGTGTTTGTGATTTGTAGGTGTATCATCTGCGAGGATGAGGGCTGATGGCCAGTCCCCTCTCTATCTGCGGGCTCCCATGAAAGCCATGAGTCCCGTGAGCTCCATGTCTGCGGTGCGACAGAATGCCAAAGGACCATCGAACGGCCAGGGAGCGATGAGGAGGGTGCAGTCGCCGGGTCCTGCCAACGGGGCGTCATACTCGGGCTGCAGGACCTCTGCTGTCGCCCGGCAAACGCCAGGAAGAGGCTTGACGCCCGCATCGCCTTCCTCCAGAGGCAGACTTCCACAGACACCCAGGAGGTAAGTCAAAATCAGCCCAAATACACCCCTGTCGTAATCTGTATGAAAGCTGTGTGGAATTCAGTTTACTCTTTCTCTGTAGCAGATCACTGGGAATGACCAAACCGTGTGCTCCCTTCGCTGATGAATCCTGGAAAGATGGTTGTTACTAAAGCCCTGAGAACTTCACCGTTTTCCTCACAATCCAGCGCGGCACCACTGCCTCCAAACACACGGCAGAGAAACATCAACAAGAGTTTGATCAAATCCACAGCCTCCGTCAGAAGAGAAACAATGGATCTGATAGTTTGCGTTCAAAGACTACAAATTGTCATTTGATTTTTTCAAATATCAATATACTTTTATTTTCACGAGTTTGAAAAAAGTATGAAAACTTGAATAATGAAAAAGGTTTGATGTCCTGTAACACATGTAGTTTTTGTGCAACGTGTGGAATCTAATTCCTAAATGCTGTGGAGTAACCTGGTGTTGCATGTTTATCTATTTTTAGAAATGAAGGATATATGATTTTTATTTGTGAAAAAATGTGAGAATTTTTAATTTGATGAAGGAATCTTATTATGTAAAGCAAGGAATTTGTTCGTTTTGTATCGTTGAGACATAACACAGCAATACTGACAATAGTTTTCACAAAAATTGACCTCAGAGAAGTAAATACTTTTAATGTTTTATTTTAAGGGAGATCACATCCATGTGCCAAGGTGCATTACTACTGCAACACTGTTCCTTAATTCAGAGTGCTTGAACTTACACTTTCACTCCATCTGGAAGTTTGGATATGACTTTTGATGCCTGTATAATCTAGGTTTAAACATGCACTAAGCCAGTCAAATTGGAAATATATGAGTATGCAATGATAATGGAGTGCCTCAGCAAATCAATAAATCAATTTCAGCAATAAACTCAACAGAAGAGCCCTTTTATTCATTCCAGGAATACTCGTTTGCTTCAGCAACTTTAGAAACCGTTTTTAAAACGAATAAAAGTTCATGTGTTTTGTCCAAATGTGTACATTTTATTCACAGCATGCGCTAATTGCACCGTAACTACTTTAGACAGAAAGCCCAATGTTATCGAATGAGGTGACGTAAAGCGTGCCGCGCGTTTGCTCTGCCCCTCCCTCTGCTGTTGTCAACGAACACTCTGATTGGCTGAGGCTTAGAAACGAGTAGTCCGATTGGCCGAGGCGCCGAATCGAGCAGCGTGATTGGCTCAGGCCTGGAAAAGAGCGTTCGAGGATCCTCAATGTACAGGCCGCAGTAGTGCTACCGTTGGAAAATTAACAATAATAAAATACGACAGATTCGAGGGGATCCGAAACTCTTCAACGCTCCGAAGGCAGTCGCGGAGCAGGTAAAGCGTTTTGGATTTGTGCGGCATGTCTATAAAATGGTCGCCGTCGGCCCAGTCGGCCTGCGTGGGCCTGGCTGAGCCTTGTGTTGAGCTCAAGCGCGAGGAAGCGCCCAGTGCGCGCTCCTGCTAGCGGGAACTGCGCAAAACTAGTCCCTACAGCGATCATGCGCCTCGCTTTTGGCGCAAAAACCAGTCATGGACGAAGCAAATGCAGAAAATGCATCTGCGCTTTGCGTTTTTCGCACATTTCGGGTTGTATTGTACTCATTTACGTGTTGACATATTAGTTAGCTAATGCTATTAGCCGTTTAGCATGTAGTGTAATGGCGGAGGGCAAGATGGCGCAGTAACGCGGCTGCATTTGCGCAAGCTTTTAACTGCGTATGAAGTGATTTCTTCGAGTGTATTAAAGTGGATTTTGTCACGTAATATTGCATTTGTATATGTTTTTATTTGTGATAAGTCCATGCAACGACAGTAACTTTGTTTTGATGAAACTATCACAGACCGGTTATGCTCAATTACGAAATCTACTATGGCGAAGTCTGGCCTCATGAATATTAATAAGGACGTTCAACGTTGCGGTGGCACGTCACGGAATTAATATTCATGAGGCACGCCTTTGTCGTAGTAGGGTTCGTAAATTTGTCACTGGTATTCTCTGATGAGTTTACATCATTATAATAATCAAAGCACTGACAGCGATTTCTCACACTTTGTCAAACACTGCAACCCTTTTTTAATTAAATATTACGTTACATTTATTCTTTTCAGGGACTTGATGATCAGGAAGATGTGAGCAGTGAGTCAATCTCAATCAGAAAATGTGAAAGAGTGGGAATTGAGCCCATACATTTTTGCTTATGTATAAAGAATTTGCCAAACAAAATAAAAAAAAGTTAAAAACATATTCTTTAGATTTGTTGGCAGGGTCAGAGTAATAACAAATAATATCTTTTAAGCTAAAAGATTGCGCAAAGACAAGGGGTTTGTTTAAATAAGAGTACAAATCAAACCAAAACTTCTGAACAAAGGTTTTATCTTCGTTCTTTTCAGGGACTCTAAACTTATCAAATAGAAATAAATAAGAGATGGTTCCTTACCAAACAAATAGAAACAAATAGCTTTGTTTTATTTCTCAAGTTGTTACTTATTTCTAATGTAGTATTAACCGTATATAATTATGATCAGCCTTACTGTTATTCATTTACATAATGTTATTAAAAGTGTATTATTATTATTATAATAATGGTAAGAATTCATTGTGACCTGAACTGTCTAAATGATAATCTACATCACACATATGTGACCCTGGAGCACAAAACCAGTCTTAAGTATCACAGTTATATTTGTAGCAATAGCCAAAAATACACTGTATGGGTCAAAATTATCCATTTTTCTTTTATGCCAAAAATCATTAGGATGTTAAGAAAAGATCATGTTCCATAAAGATATTTTGTAAATTTTCTACCTTACATGTGACCCTGGACCACAAAACCAGTCATAAGTGTAAATTTGTCGAAATTGAGATTCTTACGTCGTCTGAAAGCTGAGTAAATAAGCTTTCCATTGGTATATTGTTTGTTAAAATGGGACAATGTTTGTCTGAGATACAACTATTTGAAAACCTGCAATCTGAGGGTGCAAAAATATCTAAATATTGAGAAAATCATCTTAAAAGTTGTCCAAATGAAGTTCTTAGCAATGCATATTACTAATTAAAAATCAAGTTTTGATATATTTATGGTAGAACATTTACAAAATATCTTCATGGAACACGATCTTTACTTAATATGCTAATGATTTTTGGCATAAAAGAAAAATAATTTTGACCCATACAATGTATTTTTGGCTATTGCTACAGATATACCTGTGCTACTCAAGACTGGTTTTGTGCTCCAGGGTCACATATGTGTTTACATTTATAAACTACAGTTTCATTTAGCTGCCTTGCTTGTATGCCTTGATTGTGTTTCAGAAAATTACATTTTTCTTCAGTTTTTTTATTTGGAAACACAAACAAGGATTTATACTTAATCTCACCAAGGTAGTCTCTAATTTATTAATATTTTTTCTGTCTCTGTTTCTTTCAGACACTTTCCTCCCAGATGCCAGGTTCACAGATTTGCTTAATGTTTGTGATGCTTTTACGTGAAGGGAAGTACTGTCAAATGTGAAGGTTTGTTAAAGGGCAAAACAAGCGTTTACTCTCAGAGCCACGTGCCTGTTATTTAATTGGAAGATAATGAAATGTGATGAATTATAATTAATTATTTAATGAGTATTCATGTTAATTCAGTGTGTTGGATTTTCTGTCATTTCAAGTGTTTCGTATTTTATATATGGGCTATTCTACAGAATGGCTGCAAACTGTCCCCACAACCAAAAAAACAAAAATCTTAGATGTTTACAACAGATAATAAGATCCTTTTGTTATCTGTTGAAACCCACAATAATATTTGAAATATCAGTAAGCATTATATAAAATCATCACGACCAAAATATTTGGTGAAGTTCCTGTAGAAAAAAAAAAAAGAAACATAATCCTTTATTTAGGGAAAATAGACAATTTTAGTATTTTTTTGTATTTTAGTATGATTCAGTATGAGAGTTAAAATTGTGTAATGTGATGTGGTCACGACCAAAACAAGGGATGTTTTGTCAAAAATAAAGCATACTGAATTATCAACTAAGATGTTATGATAGCGTTTGCTTCAATGTATATTCAACCTAATAAATCCTTAAATTTGAAATCATTATGATCAACGTTTTGCCTTTTACAAAGAAAAATGGATTAAAAATGCAACAAATCCCATAAATTACACTTGAAACTAATTGTTATTGATTTACCTCTGAAAACTTTTTAATAAAATAGAAAAAAGGAAGATGTAAGCAACATCTTAATAGATCAATATAACTCTTCTTATTGAATTATATAGTGACAAATTTGGGGACAGGACACATAACTGAACTGAAAATACAAATTGAGAATTGCATGTTATTGCTCTTTTGTTGATTTTGATTGCTTCCATTGTCCTCTTTTGTAAGTCGCTTTGGATAAAAGCGTCTGCTAAATGTCTAAATGTAAAGTAACTGCACGATTACTAGAAATGTGTACCTTGGATATTATACAGTTTGCATGCATACACAATTTGTGGAAAACTCTGTAGAATGGCCCATATATCAAACATATATTTTCACCACACAGCAGCCCTTTATTTATTTTCATTCTTGCTCATTTTGTTACAGTTTTGTGGAACAGTCACAGATAATGGATCAAGGTGGAGGGATCCTGGAGCTTCACAAGGAATTAAAAATGCCCCATACAATGATAATGCCAGATTTTGGTAAGGAACCATCTCTCAAATTGTGAGTCAGTCAATTAGTCAATTTTTGGTCTGTTTTAAGTTATTGCATTGAATGATGATTTCTATATGTTGTTTTATATATATATATATATATATATATATATATATATATATATATATATATATACAGGGGTGCACATATGTTTTTAGCCTGGTTCTCATAAGAGTACCTGGAGATTTGGTTTGGTACTACACATAATGTGACCCATTAAATATAAATAACTATAAAATTAATAATAGTGATAATAATATCATTGGACTCTATTTATTTTTTATAGTTTTTTTTTTTTTTTTTATAAAATAATAAACAAAATAATGAACTGTGGTAGTGGTATCGTGTTTTGAAATAAAATGGGAATATTATAGAAAAATACAATTATTTTATAGTAAACTTAAAAATAAAATGATTTACTTTTTTGGTGAATTTTCATCATTTTCAAACTTAAATTAGCAAGCTTTTATTTTGGCGGGTTGCCAGCAACATATCTGAGGAAAAATGCTTTGTTGCATGCAGGCATAAATTAGCAGAAGGCGAACATTCGTTTTGCGCTTGGTGTGAAAGCACCATTCGTCAGCGATTCGCCTCACGTTTTCGCATCGTGCTCAGTGTGGAAAGGCCTTAAAGGAGTAGTTCACTTGAACAAAAATGTACAGATAATGTCCTCACCCCCTTGTCATCCAAGATGTTCATGTCTTTCTTTCTTCAGTCAGAAAGAAATTGTTTTTTGAGGAAAACATTTAAGGATTTCTCTCCATATAGTGGACTTCTATGGTGCCCCGAGTTTGAACTTCCAAAATGCAGTTTAAATGCAGCTTCAAAGGACTCTAAACGATCCCAGCTGATGAAGACCCTTGCCTTATCTAGCAAAACGATTGTTATTTTCTAAAAACATTTACAATTTATATACTTTTTAATCTATACACAGAATACACACAGAGCTAGACAAAACGAGCATTTGAGGTTAAAAAGTATATAAATTGTAATTTTATTTTTTTAGAAAATAACCCATCGTTTTGCTAGATAAGACCCTTCTTTCCTCGGCTGTGATCGTTTAGAGCCATTTGAAGCTGCATTTTTGGAAGTTCAAACTCGGGGGCACCATTATATCAAGAGAAATCCTGAAATGTTTTACTCAAAAAACATAATTTCCTTACGACTGAAGAATTAAAGACAAGAACATCCTGGATGACAAGGGGGTGAGGACATTACCTGTACATTTTTGTTCTGAAAGTGAACTACTCCTTTAAAGCTCTTGTGTCACTCTGCAAGCCTTGGATTAATCTGCTCAGTCCATGTGGACTCATTTTATGACACCTTTATGATGTTTTGGTGACCTTTACTTTCAGAAATCTCTTGGTTTTCATTAAAATGCGAGTAAATGATGACAGAACTTTCAGTTTTTGGGTGAACTATCCCTTTAATGGAAAAATACCCTGATGTTTATCAAGCAGTGCACTGAAAGACTGTGCAAATCCCATGTACGTGCAGACATATTAATTTTGATGCAACCCTTTGTGTAGTTGCAGGGATGGGAGGCATGGCCCACATTGACGGCGAGCACATCGTAGTGTCGGTGCCGGAGGCCGTGATGGTGTCAGATGTGGTGACGGACGAGGGCATCATGTTGGAGACCGCTCTGGAGGCTGAAGTGGTGGAAGGGCCCGACATCTGTCACGAGGACGTCATCACCACTGAGGGAGTCATCATGGCCGAGTCCATCCTGGGGGCCGAGGTGGCCATCCAAGAGGCTCTGGGCGGCACCGCTGACCTGATCGAAGAGACGGTGCCCGATCAGGTGTTTGTGGCCGACCTCATGTCGCCTCACGATCAGAGCCCGCTGGACCACGACCTGGTGTCCGCAGAGGTCATGGTGACGGACACAGAGACGGTCGTCCAGACGCACGACACCATGCCGTCTGACGTCACTATTAAAGCGGACGAGGAGGAGGAAGAGGAGGAGGAGGAGGATGTGAAGAGCACTTCGGAGGACTACCTCATGATTTCCTGTGAGTGTGCAGCAGTGTTCATTTCGTTGATGAATAATTTTCAGCATAATTTTCATCAACAACGTTTTTTCACAGACGAAAACGAAACGAAAACTAGCTTTGAATGACAAAAACTATGACAAAAATCTATTGACATTTTCGCCAATGAATAAAAATGAGACGAAAAGGTTAGGGAGGGACGATTTCAGTAGAGATTCATTCATAACGAATCTGCTGTGTGGTAAAGAGGTTAGATGCGTACATAGGAACTGTATCATAGCCTATTGGCCTATCCTGTGGGATAGATCTTAAACATAAGCTGGCATACATCTGCTGCACGTCTCATAAAACATTCAAGAATGTCAATATCTGAGAGTAAGAGAAGAGCAGACATATGGGTAAATTTGACAACACAAAAGAGACGTTAATTCGGTCCGGTTTTCTGAGCACCTCTCACACAGCACACGAGTAAGTTACTCTTTCACGTCTCATGAACGGAGAAATACACAAAAAATGATGTTGACATTTCTGTTTTGATGAGTATTCATGTAAACAATCAGTTACATCTTAGGTAAACAATTGGGAGACTATCAGACGTGTATCATCAGTACATTGCATTTGTGTGTTCGGTTTTAACCCTTGTGCGACCTTATGGACATTTTTGTCCATTTCAGTTTTGTTTTTTGTTATAAGTGTGCATGTGTTAAAGCCAACTGCATAAATCTTGGCTCAGGTGTGTATTTTTATTGAAATTTTTATATTTCACCCTCATTTCCTTCAAAAAAATCAATTTTACCCTCCGTACAAAAAATACTCACACTCAGGACCTTAAGGACAAAAATGTCCACATTGAAACCCATTAAAACGGCAATTTTTTAACCCAGGGCCATTTGACTATAAAATGATGCAATATTTGCTAATAGGCATTCATTCTATTGGCAAGGCTTCAAATTTTAATTTTTTACCATTTTTTACTAGATTGTGCCATTTTTTTTTTTCAAATTTGGCATATGAAAGAAATACTCGTTTTTTGTGTTTTCTGCTTATGCATATTATAGCCTATTATAGAGTCAATTGGAAAAAAAATGCAGCTATAATTGTGTGGGTATGTTGGTAAGGATGTCCGAGTGTGGTTTGCATGTGTTTACTGAACATTTTATGGGTGTAATTAGTTTGAAAGAAATTACATTGTACTGACAATCAAAAATCCCACTCCATGTATATGAGTCCTACCCTTGGCGGGGTCATAGGGCCATGTGAAAACTATGAATGAGGTCAAAGGAGGTTAATGAGCAGGGGTAGATTTTGTACAAAGTTTGAGTGTTTGCACAGCCCAGACAGGTATTCCCACAGCCAAAACTATACATATTTGGTGCTTGAGGGCTTGGTCAGACGTTACTCAGCAGAGGAAGCTCTGGAGCTAGTGTTGCCCACTGACAGCGAGCATTATGTAAAGAAACCAGTTTTTAAAGCATTACAATTCTGAAAATGAATGAATGCTTGATAATTATGAATAGAAGAGATGCTGATAAAAAAACAGCAGTCAGTGAAAGTAGAAAAAAATATTAATATATAACATTTATATGACAGTTTTTTTACATGGACATTTTTGTCCATTATGGGCCTAAGTGTTAGTTTTTTAAAAAAAATCTGACACTACATAAAAAATATAAATGCCTCAAAATTAATGTTGTTGTTCTTCATTGACACACCCAAGAAGATAATTAGCAAAGAAAAAAAATTCTGCTTATCATTTAGTATATGGAAATTAACTACTATTTTTCATCTTTTCATAAAAAACACCTGTGCCATTATGTAAACAAACCAGCATTTAAAGGGTTAAAATTTTGAAAATTAATGAATGTTTGGTATCCATGGATAGAACAGATGCTGGTTAAAAAATCTACATCAGTGAAAGTGGAAAAAAAATATTAATAAATGATATTTTTATGGCAGTTGTAGTGGACCACGCATTCCAGGGCCCAGTTTATGGCGAGGGCCCCTCCCTGGCCACAATAGTGGACAAAGGTTTGCTACATTTTGATTGGATCTTGGTGGACTAACATAAGCAAACTGTCCAACGCCATCAGATAAGGATGCCAGGACAACTGCCAGACACCTCTTAGAGGGCAAGAAGAGACCTTTGGGACAAAAACCCAGGAAGAACAGAACTTCCTATTGGTCAAGACGCAGTTTCTGCCCTTCACCCACCTTGATACTGTTTCCTAAGGTTTGGCCTGTGGTGGCCATAAAAATTCCTTAGGATCTCCAGACGCAGCACGCAGTGGGGGAAACAAAGAGAGATCACAAAGATCCATCCAAATCCATTCATAACTATGTTTTCAAACCTTGAACTGATGCGAACCATAACACACACATCTTATACTTATTCAGAGAAATAAGTATTCTCACTGACAGCGATGTGTAGTGCAACATCTTACACAAACTCAGCTGTTAATGGACAAATGAATGCATGCATGACAGTTCAATCTTTTCCCATCATGTTTGGACTTAATGTGTTCATTACATGACCAAATGTTTTCTGATTGTGTTTTTGAAAATGAGAAACGCACCAGTAAAACATTATTGCACCTTTTTTCAACTTTGTGTTTGGACTATGCAAATGACTTCCACAAGAGGAAAGAAGGGTGGGCTACCCCATGTCCCCCGCTCTGATGGAACCAACCAATCACAGCATGGAAATGGAGAAGCACCAAATTGCAATCTCCTCCTCATCGGAAAGTTATAATAGGTACCTCTCCAAAAGACACTCCTTGTACTGAGTCTGAGTCCCGTCGGGGAAAGACATAACAGTTACACTAAGTTCTGAGTCTGCGGCCTGTGAAGGAAGAGACACTAACAGAGCAACAAAGTTCTGAGTCTGCGGCCTGTGAAGGAAGGGACACTAACAGAGCAACTAAGTTCTGAGTCTGAGTCCCGTAGGGGAAGGGACACTAACAGAGCAACAAAGTTCTGAGTCTGCGGCCTGTGAAGGAAGGGACACTAACAGAGCAACTAAGTTCTGAGTCTGAGTCCCGTAGGGGAAGGGACACTAACAGAGCAACAAAGTTCTGAGTCTGAGGCCCAGCAGGGTGAGACACTAACAGAGCACTAACAAAGTACTGAGTCTGAGTCCCGTCGGGGAAAGACATAACAGTTACACAAAGTTCTGAGTCTGAGGCCCGGCAGGGTAAGACGTTAACAGATCAAACTTCGTCCTGAGTCTGCAGCCTGTGAAGGAAGAGACACTAACAGAGCACCAAAGTTCTGAGTCTCCAGCACGTCCAGGGGACGGTAACAGATCAAACTTCTTTCTGAGTCTGCGGCCCGTTACTGGGAAGGCAGCAACAGATACCTCCATTCTGAGTCTCCAGCTCCACAAGAGAGAGACACTAACAGACACAACCATTCTGAGCCTACTGTCCAGAGAGACAGAAACAGACGCTCCACGCTTCAAGTCTCCAGCTTTGAGGCAGCAGCAGATACGACCACGTTCTGTCTGTGAAGAAAGAGATATTTTCCACGTTCAGAGTCTTCGTCCAGCGAGGCAACAACAGATGCAGCACGTCCTAAGTCTCCATCCGAGAGAGACAAAGCGGATTGAACAAGTTCTGAGTCTCTAGCCCAGAGAGGCAGAAGACCAACAGACATTTGCAACAAGGTTGAGCTCCAGCAAGCAAACCTTCACTTCAGGTACCTTTGCTTGCGTGTTCCAAGCTAAGGGCCTTCAGCACCTACACCAGGGCCACATCTGCGTGTTCCAGATCTTAGGACCCTTTGGTGCTCCAGGAGAACAGCATCCTCCAGCGCTTCATGCTCAAGGCTGTCGAAACGGATTCCTGCTCCTTTTCCCACTGACTGCTCCCAGCACAACCAGTGGAAGAATTCACCGCTACCGGACTGCTCAATCAACCACAGAGAACGTAAATATCACTTCCAATCCTCTTCCAGAGACCTTGGCATTGTTGTGTACTATCAGTATATGATTTTTCTAATTTACATTAGATATTGTATAGCTGATTGCAGTTGATAACAAATAATAGCTCATTTATTTGTTTGATGCAAAATAAGGTTCTTCACCTTATTTGTTTCAGAGTAGCAACAGTTTATCTTTCCATAAGATAACATAGCTATGACATAGTAACACCCAACTGAATCACATTTTATGCATCTTATGCACTTTATTCCTTTTGCATTTATTGTATTCATTTAATAGTTGATTACTCTTGTCTATCATTTGTTAATAAATTTATTTTATTACACTTGTGTCTTCCTTGTGTTGATAATACAGTGAGAGGTTCTACAAGCTAGATATCCCACCAATCTTTCTTATGTGATGTACTCATTACCACACATTAAGTGACATGTGATCCAAGAATCATTACGTCATCTGTGACGCGAGTACCCATCACTACACTATTTCGCTTTTCTAGTGGGCGAAAGCAGAACTCACTTCATAATTGGCGTCCCTAGGTGGACCAAGTTAAAATGAGATGAGTCTCCTGTAAAATTCACTACATAATTGGCGTCCCTGGGTGGGCTAGCTTAGAATGAAATGATCCTCCTGTTTTATCAACACAAGTCAATACACTAGAAGATAACAATAGAAGTAACTTTAGCAGGAAACTAAGTCTTTCGCTAAGTCAAAACCAATTGCATAGCAATAGTGTTTCCCTCTAAGCCTGATTTATAGTTTCCCTGCTCAACTCTGGTACTATTTATGAATAGGATTGGTTGCAAAGTGTATAGAATAGTGATTCTTATTGCTGCATAGAACTTGCAGATATTTTTGCCCAAGTTGTAATTGTTGATTATAACTAATTGCTACTAGAAATATAGCATAGGGTTCCCACCTTGTAAGTCTAGCATTGTTTCTAGAATTTTTATGTGATCCTGTCAGGTAAGGGTAACGCCCTCTGACGCGTGCTAGAATTCGCACCCCTTGTCTGTGTGTGACATTCGTTGTCCTAATAGCTCAGAGCTACTCACACTTGTGGTGAACTTTAAGAGCTAACTAATACAGGTGGTGTATTTATTTATTATATACATACACACAAGTATTTATATACTAAATAAATATGGCTGACTTGACCACTGAAGCAGTGAACCAGGCCTTAAGGGGCGCTTCACTAATAAAGCTTCTGTCCAGCCTAGCACTAAACTGGCCTATCCAACCAAACCAGGCCATAGACAAATTATCCCTTGCCCATGACCAAGATAAAGATAGGGATTTAAAGTTTCAGGAACTCAAAAACGAGTTGGCTGAGTTGCGTAAGGACAATTTGAAGTTAAGAGCTAAAGTATGCAGATTGTCTTCAGATACTAAGTTCTTACAGTCTTTTACTGATAGTCAGGAAGTAGAGCTGAATAAGCTGAAAACTGACGTGGCCACTCTGCAAACAGAGTTGACCCATTCCCATAAAGACATGTCAGTACAGACAGAGAGATTAAGTGCAGTAAGTACTAATCTGAGTGAGACCAAAGCTGAGTTAAGGTCAGCATTGCTTGAAATTTCTGAGCTGAAAAGGCAACAAGAAATTAGACGCAAGAATTGTGATATGCTCACGCAACAATCTTCTAACTCGAACGTTACTCAAGTCCAGCATAGGGAACAGTTGAGTAGAGTACGAGCTGAAGCTTCAGCTAGAACATCTGTGTTAGCAAACAAAGATGGCATTGCAGAACAGAGATGTGAAGTAATAGGAACAAGGATGAGTGAATTGGAAAAACGCAGGCACCTCCCCCACAAGCAACCTGAACCACAGAAGGTGCATACCCACTCCACCAGTTCAGCTGTGAGGGAACCCCTGGTGAATCTTTCACAGGGACAGTCTTACCAGGAAAATGGTAATTTTACAGCCCCTAACAGCCTCACCATGAGTGCTGATTTCACTCACTCCTATAATGCAGCTTCTAACTCCACCCTAGGTAGAAAAGCTAGCTATTCCTTACCTGAGTCTCCTAGCACACAGCCATCTAGAGACAGCCGCCTGCATATTCTTAGAGAATTAGCACGTGACATAGATGTGTTTAACCCCGAGACTTCTGATAACAACATAGAGTTGTATTTGAAGGATGTTAATGCAGCTTTGACATACTTCCCTGAGGCACGTATGGCTGACAAAGTCTTTCTTCTGAGAAAGACCACCACACGAACCGTCCATGGTTTCATAGATAGACAGAGCCCAGCTATCGCTAACAATTATGACGAATTGTGTAAAGCCCTTCTGTCAGAGTATACTCTGTATCAGAACCCATCTGCCTCTCGTTTCTCAGCTTTCCGAATCAAGCAAGGCCGTCATGAGTCTCCCAGAGAGTACTATGAGCGCTTGAGGAAAATGTATTTTGCTGGTAGAGATGACCCCAGGGCAGAGGAGGATGTCATGTTTAAGAGTTTGTTTGTGAGTAATCTATACCCAACTGTTAGAAAACCACTCATACTTCTGGTAGATGTTGACCGTATGTCTGCAGGAGAACTGAGACAGCTTGCAGTGCGAGCATGGGACAGTGAGAGGGTAGGCACAAACAGGAAAGACAGAGAGCCAGATACATCTGTGCTCGAACCAGGAAATGACTGTAAGGCTCCCCTGCAAATGGAAGTGTCAGAACTTCCCAGGAACAGGTTTGTCCATTCCAGCAATCTCCAGCAGAACAGCCAGAGCCCTAGGTTCTCAGGTTACAGGGGACATAACAATCACAGACATGCCCCCAGAAAGGAGAGCAGGCAGTGGGAGGACAGAGAGCAAAGACAGAAGAAGGGTAGAGATGGCTATGAGAATGGCCACAAACATTGTAGTAATTACAGAAGTAGGAAATCTAGAGGAACTGAGAGTAAGGATGCTGAGAACTTAGCAGAGATCCAGCACCTACTTCGTAAAGCCCTCAAAGACCTCAAGTCAGAGGAGAATACCTCCACTGACAGACACCTGGTCTTCTCAGCATAACCAGGTTGGGGCCCCTCCCCCTCCACCTAACATCAGAGTGTTGACAAGAGACATGGGGAAAGGGGGGTACCCCATAGTTGAACAAGGTCTATCCGTGTCAGCAGACACCCAGTCCTTGTATCACACAAGACATCACCTTCAACCAAAGAAGGGTTCTTTACTTTCCACTTCAGTTTGTTTCTAGTTTAGACTTTTCAGTCAGTGTCTATAACCTACAAGGTTATAATTTTGTATGCCCATGACAATCCCTTTGGATGTCAGGTAAAGGGGGGTCAAGCCCCTATGAGACTACTGATCAACTAGTTTACTTGCCACATGTAAAGTAAAACATTGCAGATCACAGTCAGTGTTGTTCTAATTTGTTGTTGTCAGTTCTAACCAATCTCCCTTATAAGGCATCCTTCCAAAGAGAACTATAGTTGATTGGACCTGTGAGGCAGCCCTCTAGAGGCAGCTGCAGATTTTTGACAGAACACTCAAATTTACAACCTCCACTGCTGGTCAATATACAGCCCCTTGAGCCGCACCATTCACTGGGTAGCCAGGATAATGAATGTCATACAACATGACCACTCTCATTAATTGGTCTGTATATTAATGCAATATATACTTATGATTTGAGTGAGCTTTGCTCCCAATAATTAGACAATATAAACAATCTTGTCATTTGTGGTACCAAGCGAACAAGTTGAGGATTCTCTATTCAGGCATTGCAAGGAACTATGTAAACATTGCAGGTGCACGTAGCTTACAGCTTCAAGAGTGCCATACCAAATTATGTCAATCCAGACATTTAAGGAATTGGTTTCCTGCTAAATCTGCCCAAACAGTTTTGATGTTTACTCTTACCTTGATACTTCTTTAGAGATTTTAAACATAGCCTTTAATTATCTTTAGGACAATTTTTCCTTACACCTATAAGAACCTTCTCCAGAATACTTCTAACCTGTTTAGAAATGATTCTCATGACCCACTTATTTAGTTAATTTAGCTCTATATAGAACATATTGAGCCAAATTGTACTTGAATGCCAATGGTCAGATGGAGGAGGTGGGGTGTGTGTGTTTTGTTCCTGCTGTTCCTTTTAGTGCATCGCCCAGATCAACGACTTCAGGTCCTCGATCAAGCCGATCAGGGGGGGATGTAGTGGACCACGCATTCCAGGGCCCAGTTTATGGCGAGGGCCCCTCCCTGGCCACAATAGTGGACAAAGGTTTGCTACATTTTGATTGGATCTTGGTGGACTAACATAAGCAAACTGTCCAACGCCATCAGATAAGGATGCCAGGACAACTGCCAGACACCTCTTAGAGGGCAAGAAGAGACCTTTGGGACAAAAACCCAGGAAGAACAGAACTTCCTATTGGTCAAGACGCAGTTTCTGCCCTTCACCCACCTTGATACTGTTTCCTAAGGTTTGGCCTGTGGTGGCCATAAAAATTCCTTAGGATCTCCAGACGCAGCACGCAGTGGGGGAAACAAAGAGAGATCACAAAGATCCATCCAAATCCATTCATAACTATGTTTTCAAACCTTGAACTGATGCGAACCATAACACACACATCTTATACTTATTCAGAGAAATAAGTATTCTCACTGACAGCGATGTGTAGTGCAACATCTTACACAAACTCAGCTGTTAATGGACAAATGAATGCATGCATGACAGTTCAATCTTTTCCCATCATGTTTGGACTTAATGTGTTCATTACATGACCAAATGTTTTCTGATTGTGTTTTTGAAAATGAGAAACGCACCAGTAAAACATTATTGCACCTTTTTTCAACTTTGTGTTTGGACTATGCAAATGACTTCCACAAGAGGAAAGAAGGGTGGGCTACCCCATGTCCCCCGCTCTGATGGAACCAACCAATCACAGCATGGAAATGGAGAAGCACCAAATTGCAATCTCCTCCTCATCGGAAAGTTATAATAGGTACCTCTCCAAAAGACACTCCTTGTACTGAGTCTGAGTCCCGTCGGGGAAAGACATAACAGTTACACTAAGTTCTGAGTCTGCGGCCTGTGAAGGAAGGGACACTAACAGAGCAACTAAGTTCTGAGTCTGAGTCCCGTAGGGGAAGGGACACTAACAGAGCAACAAAGTTCTGAGTCTGCGGCCTGTGAAGGAAGGGACACTAACAGAGCAACTAAGTTCTGAGTCTGAGTCCCGTAGGGGAAGGGACACTAACAGAGCAACAAAGTTCTGAGTCTGAGGCCCAGCAGGGTGAGACACTAACAGAGCACTAACAAAGTACTGAGTCTGAGTCCCGTCGGGGAAAGACATAACAGTTACACAAAGTTCTGAGTCTGAGGCCCGGCAGGGTAAGACGTTAACAGATCAAACTTCGTCCTGAGTCTGCAGCCTGTGAAGGAAGAGACACTAACAGAGCACCAAAGTTCTGAGTCTCCAGCACGTCCAGGGGACGGTAACAGATCAAACTTCTTTCTGAGTCTGCGGCCCGTTACTGGGAAGGCAGCAACAGATACCTCCATTCTGAGTCTCCAGCTCCACAAGAGAGAGACACTAACAGACACAACCATTCTGAGCCTACTGTCCAGAGAGACAGAAACAGACGCTCCACGCTTCAAGTCTCCAGCTTTGAGGCAGCAGCAGATACGACCACGTTCTGTCTGTGAAGAAAGAGATATTTTCCACGTTCAGAGTCTTCGTCCAGCGAGGCAACAACAGATGCAGCACGTCCTAAGTCTCCATCCGAGAGAGACAAAGCGGATTGAACAAGTTCTGAGTCTCTAGCCCAGAGAGGCAGAAGACCAACAGACATTTGCAACAAGGTTGAGCTCCAGCAAGCAAACCTTCACTTCAGGTACCTTTGCTTGCGTGTTCCAAGCTAAGGGCCTTCAGCACCTACACCAGGGCCACATCTGCGTGTTCCAGATCTTAGGACCCTTTGGTGCTCCAGGAGAACAGCATCCTCCAGCGCTTCATGCTCAAGGCTGTCGAAACGGATTCCTGCTCCTTTTCCCACTGACTGCTCCCAGCACAACCAGTGGAAGAATTCACCGCTACCGGACTGCTCAATCAACCACAGAGAACGTAAATATCACTTCCAATCCTCTTCCAGAGACCTTGGCATTGTTGTGTACTATCAGTATATGATTTTTCTAATTTACATTAGATATTGTATAGCTGATTGCAGTTGATAACAAATAATAGCTCATTTATTTGTTTGATGCAAAATAAGGTTCTTCACCTTATTTGTTTCAGAGTAGCAACAGTTTATCTTTCCATAAGATAACATAGCTATGACATAGTAACACCCAACTGAATCACATTTTATGCATCTTATGCACTTTATTCCTTTTGCATTTATTGTATTCATTTAATAGTTGATTACTCTTGTCTATCATTTGTTAATAAATTTATTTTATTACACTTGTGTCTTCCTTGTGTTGATAATACAGTGAGAGGTTCTACAAGCTAGATATCCCACCAATCTTTCTTATGTGATGTACTCATTACCACACATTAAGTGACATGTGATCCAAGAATCATTACGTCATCTGTGACGCGAGTACCCATCACTACACTATTTCGCTTTTCTAGTGGGCGAAAGCAGAACTCACTTCATAATTGGCGTCCCTAGGTGGACCAAGTTAAAATGAGATGAGTCTCCTGTAAAATTCACTACACAGTTTTTGGACATGGACATTTGTCCATTTTGCACCTATGTGTAACTTTTTTTTTTGAACGCACAGGGGTTAAAGGGACAGCAGCCTAATTTAGTTGCTATTGTCTGTGGCATTGATCTTAATAAAGCAACAAAAGAAAGAAAGAAATTCACTCACTGCTCTTGACTGAGTCACTTTAGTGGCCCTAATAAAGATTAATCTAAACGTGTGTATCTAAATAAATGTCTGATTGAAAGAATAAAGAATGTGGTTTAAACAAGTTGTTATAACTAATGCATGATTAGCCTATATGTTCTATACCTTCTTGTTTCTTTATGAGAAGTGGTTTCATTTAATTTTAATATAAAAGCAAGTTGCATATCACAGCAGTTAAATCTGTCTATCATGATAAAATGAAACCTACATAATGAGTTTGGTGATTTTAGAGAAATGTTTAATAAATGCATTACACTGTAACTAAACCCGTTAGATTTTAGCTGAATAAATCTACTGTATAAAATCTTATGATATTTAGTCGACTAAAACTAGACTCAAACTAAAAACAATTCAGATGACTAAAATATGACTAAAACTCAGTGGCATTTTAGTCAAAAGACTATGACTAAAACTAAATCCAAATTGACACTGGTGTGCAGTTACATTGATTGATTGATTGGATTCAGAGCAGTGTTTAACGTTTGGCCTGTCTGCAGTGGATGAGGTTGGGGAGAAGCTGGACATTGGAGACGCGCCTTTAAAGATCAGTGCAGATGTGGTTCAGGACGACGACGGCTCCAAAGAGGATGAGTTCAGCTCGGAGGTCATCAAAGTTTACATCTTTAAGGCAGATGGAGATGAAGATGTGGAGATAGGTAAGGAACATTTCTCATCTTTGACTCAAGCTGATTGCATACTGCTGCTCGTGCAATCACTGTTATTGTTGCTTATTCTTCAAGTTAGGGATTTGGAAAAGCACCAACAGAACAGTAACTCAATATTTTTGGTGTGAACACTAAAGTGGGCAAACAAACAGACAAAATAAAATGTATATGTACATTGAGGGAAGACCGTATTAGAGACCGGTCCAAGTAGAGCTGTTGAGTTCCTCATGGTGAGAAATACATAGAAGGATAGGGCCCTATGAAATGTTTTCTTTTTTCTTTTTTCTTTTTTTTTTCCTCCAAATTCCGTTTTAATTCTGTATAAATTATTTTTTTCTTCCATTTTAATTTTTATGCATTTAATTTTTTTCTGTTTTCATTTTTCCACACGGTTTTAATGGTACAATAAATTAATCAAAAAGCATGTCTAATCAATTTAAATATATATATATATATATATATTTTTCAAATTCTGTTTTAATTCTGTAAAAAAAAAAAATTTTTTCCTTTTAAATTTTTTAACAAAAGGCCCTATGAAATATATATTTTTTATTTTTTAACAAAAGCCCTATGAAATATGTTTTAGTTTTTCTCAAAATCACTTTTAGTTTTACCAAATTCTGTGTTTTCTATTAATTTTATGGACACCATTTTAATGGTTTCATACAATTTTAATAATCAAATCTCTAATTAGTTGATTTTATAAATAAAAATGATTGATTTATTTTTAGAAATACTAAACACTAGTCCATATCGCATTTTGATTTAAGCATATTGACTAACTTTTGATTTATTTTTCCAAAATTTGACAAATTCTATGACATTCTGTGTTATACAGTAAATTCAGTTTTTATCTCATGGAAGACATGCACTGCACTTCTAAACAGTCTCTCACTGTCGGTGCTTGTAATGATTGTTGTGTCTTTCTCGGACCGTTTTAAATGCTTCCACACTGTCGACATGTTTGCTACATTAGTGCACCTCTATATGACCACGTCACGTCATTGTTCACTATAATTTGTTCTGCAATTTCGGTTGCCGAACATTTAGTGCATAAAAATATAAAGATAACCATATAATAATAATAACCATATAAAGTAGGTATGTAATAGAAAAAAAAGCAGTTCCCCTATGTGTTCATGCAAGAAACAAACCACAGGAGATTTCCATGTATTACACCATCACCACTGACCAACAGCAGCTAAAAAGTGTTTCCTTGCATTTCCAGCAAGTTGTTTTGAACTTTTTAAACTCTAAATGAACTTTGTTTTGGCCTCAATATCGCATTAATTATATCAGGGCCTTTACATAAAAAGTGTACTTTGTGCTTAAAATGTGAAGTTAGCTTTGATGTGTGAAACTTGCAGTATGTCTTAATTATAGAGTAAGAACATTTTGATTTTGTATTTCATGGCCTCTTGAACATGACTCTGTGTGGATCGTGTCGTAGGCAGCACGGAGGTGGTGGCAGAGAGTGATTTTCCCAACGGGCACGCGACGCTGGAGCCGGCAGGTTCAGGCAGGCTGCCCAGAGAAAAGATGGTCTACATGGCTGTGAAGGACACCAGCCAAGGAGAGGAGGATATCAGTGAGTTCCTCGTCTCTCTTTAAGAAGAGATACATGTGTAGCAGCAAATCAGAAATGTGTGTTATGTCTATGCTGTTGTCTGTCCTGAATGTAGACTGTTCGGAGATGACTGACCAGGTGTATATGGAGGTCATAGTCGGGGAAGAAGAGGCTCCTGCTATCACTGAAGCGCAGCTGGAGGACACACCCGTTAACAAGACCTTCGTTCCTGCCGCCTGGGCGACTGCTTATGGTCCTTCACTTTGCTTATATTGCAGACAGACATAGAAATTGCTTTATATGAATAGTCCACCCAACTCAGTATAGCCAAAGACTATAGAATACCCAAGACATGTCACTCGTGTAGTTTTGAATGGGGAAAAATGCAATGTTCATTATGGCCGCGAAGCCCCGCCTTCTTAGTGAAAGAGCCAATCGTTGATTAGTAAAGTCAGTACGCCACTGCAGCTGCGGTTAGAAGTCCCGGTTGCTATAGAAACAATAGGCGCTCTGAGACGTGCGCTCAGTACTGCGCATGCGCACTGGCTCTTCTAGCCGGAAAAATAAGCGTTTTTTAACGCTATAGGAGCACAAGGAACCATATTTATGAGGCAGTTCTTGTTAGATTTCATTGGTGATTCCAAATAAGAAATTTAATCCTAAATTTGGCAAACAGTTTTGGAGAATTTGATGTTTTCCCATTCAAACAGATAGGAGCTGCACTTGGATGCCCGAGAGGCGTTTCAAAGATGGCCGCCGAGTGACATGACTTGCCCTAAAGGGACTTCGGTATAGCATATACCGTTATAGTCTAGTATGGTACTCTGAGTGTGACTATACTGAGTCTTGTGAAGCCATATAATAGCTCAGATTCAGATTTCTGTCATCTCTTTGACAACATTCAGGGTGAACTTCAAGAAATTATGTAAGTAAATATTTGTATAATTTAACAGCACATGCATGTTCATGGTTCTCTGATGATGCTTAATGGTCACATGACATGCAGGAAAACAAATTCAGTTTTTAGGCTTATTTTGATCTGAATTTTAGAATTTAGAATTTTTTTTTATAATCACAAAAGACACTACTGCTAATTAAAATAGTGGCTTTTGAAGATGTTCACACTTGTTCAGTCCTTTCAAAAACCAACCAAAAAAATCAAACAGATAGATAAAGACTTCTTGCATTGGTATCGTCTTTTCAGCCTTTTGCAATTTTATTTATTTATTGCAGTCCTATATATGTATTTTATTTTTAAATGTTGAAGTCTGAATTATTAGGTTTTGCAAACCCCCAATTGGGAGCCCTGCAATAACAGATGACAGAATTTTCCTTTTGGGCTATCAGTCACTTAAACTCAGACTTAAGATTTATATGAAAGTTTTAATAAAAGCAATATCCTTTGCTTAAAGTGCATTTATAGAGTGCAAATGTCCAAACCCCTTAATAGTCATGGCTTTCCCACAGGAAGCAGTCTAGAAAGTAAGAATGGAGCCGCCACTCCCTACCTGCAGATCACTGACAGCATCAGCACAAACAGAGCACTTAAACAAAAGATCAAGAAGAAGAGGAGAGGGGAGACGCGCCAGTGTCAGACAGGTATGATCTGCTGCTACTGCAAGAAAAGGTAACATGAACTTAAAGGTTTAGTTCAGCCAGAAATGAAAATTCGCCCATTATTTACCCACCCTCAAGCCATCCTAGGTTTATATGACTTCCTTCTTTCGGACGAATCCAATTGGAGTTATATTAAAAATTGTTCTGGCTCCTCCATGCTTTATAATGCAATGAGCGGGTGTTTCTCTTCATCAGTCCAAAACAAGTCCAATAAAGTGCATCAATGCATAATAAAAAAGTGCCTCACACAGCTCCAAGTGGATAAATAAAGGCCCCCTGTAGCGAAGCAATGCATTTTTCTAAGAAAAATATCAATATTTAAAACATAACATAATAACAGTTGTACACGGAAGCAGCTTTGGGTGAGTGATGTAGGAGTGCCGATTGTGAACGTGCAGTAGAGAACAGAACAAAACAAGAGCAAGAATTAGAAGTACAAAAGAGGTTTTCGATGTAAGCCAAGAGGAGACTGATTTTCCTTTGCTAAAGTCATCCACCCGGAACTGTTTGCACCAGCTAGGAGTAAATAATGGGCTAATTTTCATTTTTTGGTGATCTAACCCTTTAAATTGACCACATATGTTCTTGGGATCATCAGTGTATGCTATTCCAAAAAGATAAAAATAAATGAAATTAATGTTTTTCTGAATAAATTTTTGCCGTTGTTTTCAGACTGCCATTGTAGGTAAAGGTAATACTGCAATTTAGGTAAAGGTAATACTGCAATTTAACCCTTTGAAAACCCTTTTGTTTGTTGTTCATCTTTAGCACAGTTCTCCTTTTCATGCATTTTTAAGCATTGCCAGTATAAACTTAAATCAATTTAAACTGTTCAAGCGCAATAAGACACAGTAGATGCATTCATTTGGTTGTAACAACCTTATTTCCCTATATATTATTATCGTATTATTATTATGTGTTCATCTCACACAGAAACAGAAATTGCAGTCAGATTCTTGTGTGTTGTGGGAAATTGTAAATGTTTTATTTTCAAGTGTGGTGTTACGATCCATTTCAGAATTTTAGATTCCGTGTCAGGGCTGCCCAACCCTTTTCCTGGAGATCTACCTTCCTGCAGAGTTCAGCTCGGACCCTGATCAAACACGCCTGAACCAACTAAGTATGATCTGAAGGAGCACTCGATAATCACAGTGTTTGATCAAGGTTATAACTAAATTCTGCAGGAAGATAGATCTCCAGGACCAGGGTTGGGCAGCCCTGTTCTATGTGGTTTAAACATATTAAGTGAAAAATAATTTAATACCTTGATTTCAAACAAATGTTGCAGTTTGCTTCGCTGGGTGTCTGAGCATTAATGTTCATCGATAATAGTACATAATAAGGATGGTTTAAAAGTTCTTTGATGGTGAACTTGACTCCCTCAGTCTGGTCCAAAAGCCTCCTCAAAAGTGAATGTTTAAAAGGAAAGTTGTCCTTCCATTTTTTTCATGCTGGATATCCTGTCTTACGCTGAAATACGCTGCTGAAGTCAAATGTTGTCTGCTTTCAGCATGTTCTCTTTCTTTGTTCCAGCCGTAATCATCGGTCCTGATGGGCAGCCCCTGACCGTCTATCCCTGCCATATCTGCGGCAAGAAGTTCAAATCTCGGGGCTTCTTGAAGCGCCACATGAAGAATCACCCGGACCACATGTTCAAGAAGAAATACCAATGCACCGACTGCGACTTCACCACCAACAAGAAGGTGAGTTTCCACAACCATCTGGAGAGCCACAAGCTGATCATCAAGAACGAAAAGATCCCGGAGTACACCGAGTACACGCGCCGATATCACGAGGCCAGCCCGCTCAGCTCCAACAAGCTCATCCTGCGCGACAAGGAGACCAAGCTGCACAAGTGCAAGTACTGCGAATATGAGACGGCCGAGCAGGGCCTCCTCAACCGCCATCTGCTGGCCGTGCACAGCAAAAACTTTGCGCACGTCTGCGTCGAGTGTGCCAAAGGCTTCCGGCACCCGTCGGAGCTCAAGAAGCACATGCGGACACACACGGGCGAGAAGCCCTACAATTGCCAGCACTGCGACTTCCGCTGTGCAGACCAGTCCAACTTAAAGACTCACATAAAGAGCAAACACGGCACCGACCTGCCCTTCAAGTGCGGACACTGCCCTCAGGCCTTCGCCGACGACAAGGAGCTCCAGAGGCACACCGAGATTTTCCAGGGCCACAAGACTCACCAGTGTCCGCACTGCGAACACAAAAGCACCAATTCCAGCGACCTGAAGCGGCACGTCATCTCGGTGCACACTAAAGACTTCCCGCACAAGTGCGACGTGTGCGAGAAGGGCTTTCACAGACCCTCCGAACTGAAAAAACATGCGGAAACGCACAAGGGGAATAAAATCCACCAGTGCCGGCACTGCGATTTTAAGACGTCGGACCCCTTCACGCTTAGCCGCCACATTCTGTCCGTTCACACCAAGGACTTGCCGTTTAAGTGCAAGCGGTGCAAACGCGGATTTAGGCATCAGAACGAACTCAAGAAGCACATGAAGACGCACAGCGGCCGCAAGGTTTATCAGTGCCAATACTGCGAGTACAACACTACGGACGCTTCGGGTTTCAAGCGGCACGTCATATCCATCCACACTAAAGACTACCCGCACAGGTGTGACTATTGCAAGAAGGGTTTCAGGCGGCCCTCGGAAAAGAACCAACACATAATGCGGCATCACAAAGAAACCCTTCTATAATGCTCTTACTTTCATCCCCAAACAAGCTCCAGCGCTCTGCTCATTTACAGCCTCTTATTTAATGTTCTGCTTACGTGCGAAGAAACGTCAGTCACAGCTGAGATGGGTATAAGTGGCTGACAGTATGGTCTTGGGCTAAATGATCATGTCACACCTTTCAGTCTTCATTCAGGGTCTCAAATACCTATATTTTTATACCCACTTTGCTTAAATGCTGTAAGAAAACCGCATCCTTCATATTAAAGGAATAGTTCACCCAAAAATACAAATTGTCATTATCGCCCTCATGTTGTTTCAAATTATTCACCTTGTAGGCTTCAGAAAGAATGAAAAAGCACCTTAAATGTCTCATTAAAGTAGACTTTGTGTACTTTCTGTGCTCATTTTGAACTTGTCAAGCAAGGAAGAGAGATTTTGTGCTCCATGGAGGGTTTGGAGTAACATGAGGGTGACAGTTTTCTTTTATGGGTGATATATTCCCGGTCAGAGCATCATCTTAGATCTTAGTCAGGATAGACGACATATTGAATTTCTCAAAACAAAGCTCAACGTACAGTCGTTATAATGGCGTGTGCGGTATAAACCAAGATCGCGTGTCATTTCAGAACTGTTTAATGTCAGCTGTACAATCAGTCTACTAAACACTATTTCTTAGCTAATTCAGCGCTGTCCTGACTAAAGTCTATCGGACGGACACGTTCCTGCTTTTCTCTGAAGTCATTAAATCGTTAGATGTATTTTACCAGCTGGTATGTCCAGGTTTTACTGTCCCTTTTACCATTTGACACCCATCATGATGTTAATTTGAGCAGTTCTGGTGTGGTATCTGAAACTGTGCGTTTTTCCCGCGATCCCGGTGTCTTGAGCGTTCCCTAACTTTGTGAATACCACTACAAAACTTAATGTTTGTGTAAAACGAAACGTTAACGACACGGCGAACACGCACATACTGCCAATTCTTTCTGATCTCTTGAGTCTTGCCTTATGTATTTGTTTTGCACTGAATTCAAGTATGAATCGATTGTGAATATTTTTAACAAGTTTCAGTTATGCTATGATAGATGTATACATTAACAAATGCAAATCACAAGCACCTTTTGCTTTTATAATGTCACTTTTGAGTTATTTATTTTTTAGCGGGTGGGTAAACGGACCCATCCTAAAGCAGAAACCATCCTTCATCCCCTTCCCAGCAGTATTTGCGTGTGTAAAAGACCTCAGCGATTCAGGCATGCCTTCATATCTAGCTCTTTTGATCGGCGTAGCTATCGACTTCTGATATGACTGTAGTTCACAGCAACTCTAGTACTCACAGCAAACCGCACAGGCGCTGTACTTCCTGTCAATCATGTTCCTGTAAAACATCCTAATGTAATGCTCACTCCAGTGTCGTCAAACTTTTGTCATAAGCTCCATCTCAAAAGAAAAACGAAGTCGAAAGAGTGGGTGTTTTGCAACAGCTGTAAAGCCTTTAATTTAGTAATAATTCATTTTCTTAATCACAAAATCATCCAGACATCATACAAAAATGACAGTGCAAATGGACAAAGTAGATTCTGCTTTATTTACCGTTTTAATTGGTTGTATTAGGTTAAAACAGTGTTTAATTGATCATGTTTTCAAATTAATCATACATTTGATCCCTGGCTCTCATTCATGAACCACAAGGAGAACTCAGTGTGTGTAAATAGTTGAACCGTTCTTCCATAAATCGATGCACTGAACAGACACAGTTCACGTAATCGTTTATGGATGACTCTGGTGTTTTGTGAATGAGGTTTGTGGCTTGATTTCTTGCAGCCTGTGCAGGCGTTTGTTTGGCAGACGTCACGTCAGCGATTAGACGTATGCCAGCGGTCTAGATATTGCTGTGTTTGTTACAGTTGTGGTTGGAGACTAACATTCTTCATGGAAAATATAATTCATGCATTTCAGTTATTTTCTGACAGGTGGACTACTGGTAAGAAGGAATCAAAATAAATATTTCTTTCAAAAAGCTTTTCTTTTGTTTTCACACTCAGGTATTTCCTTGACGTTTAGCAGATAGCACTTTTCAGATGTAAGTAATTAACACAGTCTAAAAAAATAATTCAAGGAAAATCATTTTAATCTGCTTATAAGTGTTGTATTATGCCATTAAAGTGGGTAATAATAACATATTGTATTCTGTTACTGTTCTATGTGTGTCTTATTTAGTTCCCTAGTCCAGTGTTAGGGCACTCATCAGTGAATTCAGCTGTTTTAAAATAATTCACTTCCAGAACAAACATTGTCATCCAAGATGTTCATGTCTTTCATTTTTGAGTCGTAAGGAATTTTTATTTTATTTATTTATTTATTTTCAGGATTTCTCCATATAGTGGACTTCTATGGTGCCCCCAAAATGCAGTTTAAATGCAGCTTCAAAGGGCTTCAAACGATCCCAGCCGGGGAAGAAGGTTCTTATCTAGTGAAACGATTGCTAGGTTAGAGACTTTTTAACCTTATTCACTTGTCTTGTCTAGCTCTGCATGAACTTTGTATTCCAGTTCAAGACAGTTGTCGAAAAAATCTAATTTTTTCTACATGGCTGCGGAAGTACCAACCAAGTGTTTACAAAGTGAACATGCAAAGAAGATCAAACACCCTTTACAAAAAAGGGTAAAACAGTGATGTAGGACAGTTTTGAAGTTTTTTGACATGCCCTGATTGCCATTAACTAAAATACACAAGAGTTGACGCAGAGCTAGACAAGATGAGCGTTTGAGGTTAAAAACTATATAAATTGTAATTTGAAAAACAATAACCAATCATTTCGCTAGATAAGACTCCTCTTCCTCGGCTGGGATCATTTAGAGCCCTTCAAAGCTGCATTTAAACTCAAATTTGGACGTTCAAACTCCTGGGCATAGAAGTCCACTATATGGAGAAATCCTGAAACGTTTTCCTCAAAAAACACAAATTTCTTTATGACTGAAGAAAGAAAGACATGAACATTTTGGATGAGTACATTATCTGAGAAGTTTTGTTTTGGACGTGAACTACTCCTTTAAGGGTTTTCTGAATCGCAGAACCCTTCTAGTGCACTAAAACATTCAATCCCTGAAAATCCGCCACAAAAATCACTCTGTCAGAGACTTTGATCAAACAAAAATTGCATTAGCCAGCCTAATAAACATTTGGTATAAGATGTAAACTAGACAAACTGCTGTTTAATTATACTGAGTTTCTGTGGGTCTTAAAATGCCTTCATACACCCTTCCTCAAAATTCATTAAAACTGATTTGAAAATCTGAATTTAAATGTTATTAAATGCATTAAATGTCACATGCACAGCACAGCAGTGAATATGTTGACATTTGGTGTTCCATTCAGTTATTTGTAATTACAATTCAGCTGAAATGTTTCAGGAATATAATAAAATTTGTTTTCCATAACATGCTTTAAGCAGCATAATAATCAAGTCAGGAAGATATTAGTCCTGCCTGTTGTTGATAAATATCAAGTCCTCAGTGTCTAGTGAGCCATACTTTACAAGTGTCTGATGATTCACACGTTCTCTTTGTGCTTTGAGTGCTTTTGTTTCATACACTTTCAACAGACTTTAGTATCATCTTTAAGCTTCAAAATGCATTGAACACCCAAATGCGGGACTGTTAGCCAGTCTAACCAGGGCATCTTCAAAGCTACATCAAGGTTATTTAATGAAGAGCATTTGATACTGTGTACTTAAATACATCTGATTTACTTTGTACCTACATGTGAAGAATATTTTGTCTTTCTCAGTAACAGCAAATGTTAGTCTTGCAAGACTTACACTGTGTCAATGTTAATTTAATTCTAAGCACAAAGTAGTTAAATTACACCTAAACTGACCTTGCAGAATAATAAAGAACTTAAGCAAAAAAATGAAAGATTCATGCTATTTCAAAACAATAGGTTACTGTTCGTAACCCCGGTTCTCTGAGACATCAAGTGGAGAGATTCATCAGTGGGAAGGGCATCGGTGCCTGACCTCTTCAGAAGCATCCAATTGCACCAAGTCTGGCTCGACAGACAGGAGCGCGTGTCCACTGGCAGGGAAGGGACTGTCCCTTAGCCAAGTGCATAAAGCCCCCGCACACACTACCTATCCCCAGTGATTAAGATCATCATTATTCACTTCTGGTGCAACAAGCGAAGCAAACTTGATGGATCTTTCCCCTCTATGTTTCAAAGAACTAGGGTTGCAAACAGTAACCTATTGTTCTTTTTCATCATCTCGTTTACAAGATCCACATCCACTTATGGGAGATATGGACAGCTCCCTTGTTGCACAATACACTCACAGTGAAACCCTGTAAGCCAGAGGATGAAAAGGCAGTGCTTGACGCGTATCAGACCATCCACAAAGTGAAAATGCAATACCAGCCATAAAGGAAATGACATGAGGTAACTTGCATACGAAACCTGACAACACCGCTCACACTGAAGGGATAAACAGAGTGTCTGCAAATCACTGACATGTTTGGCTGACGCCAAGGCCAGGAGCAGAAAGATAGAAGCTTAAGGGAAATATTTCCCAGGGGCTGTTGAGACATAGCCTCCAGCACCATGGAGAGGTCCCGTTGTGGAACTACCCTTCTAGTGACTGGAAGGGAACAGCGTGCACCCTTCATAAATCTACGAATAAGGGGGTGTTGCCCTACTGTAGTGCTGTCAACCCAACATGACATGAGTTATAGCGATGGCCGCTAAAGAGAACTTAATAGTGGAGAAGTATCTCCCACCGTTGACAAGATCTTGGAAAAAAATGCTAAATGCAAGGACTGAACACTGATGTGATACCAGCTGGCACCCCTTGCACTGCTTAAAGGGATAGTTCGAGCATTTAAGACATGAAGTTGTATGCAATCCTTATCAGCACTATAGTGTATACACACTGACCCACACTGCGTTCACCTCCCTGGTCAGAGTTCTGGCCGCTGGAAGTTTTTCAAGAAAGTAGTCACGGTTAGTTTCCGGGGCCTCAAAACTGTGCGTTTTTACGTGAAAAAAATATATGCGTTTCAAAGCTTGATTAATTTACATCACAAAAAACACTCCTGACAAAAATCATACCTCAGTTTTAATCGGCACTATATTCTTTCCGTTTCCATCAATCCGCGCTGCTGTCAGTTCGCACGTTCCCATCAGCTGTTGATAGCGCGACTCGCTGACAACATGTCTGACTACGAAACTTCTGATGATGAAACCAATTTTAGCACAATGTCAGACGGAACAGACGATATATATTTTTATATTAGACCTCGTTTCATGTGATTTCCACAGGAGTCTAAACATCAGATTGTTTACTGTACAGTTTAGACATGGGATCTCCAGTCCTCGTGAGCTACTGTCTTGCTGGTTTTAGTTTTTCTCTGATGCAACACACCTGACTCAAATCAACGGGTAATTAGCAGGCTTGTACAGAATGTCTCATTTGAGAAAGGTGTCCTGTCATAGGAAAACATCGCGCTGCAGGAATGTAGCTCACGATGACCGGAGTTGGAGATACCTGGTTTAGACCTACCTGTATGTGACTTCAAGCACACTTATAAACACGATGATACCGACACACGTTCCGCATAGTTACAGACCATAACAAATATAGCAAAGCATCATATTTTGTTGTGTTATATAGATTCAATTAAATTCATTAGTGATGACATTTGCCGATTTTCTCACCACATAGACAGTCGATTATTGTCGATGCTATCACTGCCCCGGTTAGAATATTCTCAATGTGACGTTAGCCTAAAAACCGACGTTAGCTTCAAAATAAACCTGTCGTATGCGACATGAAGTTAGTAAATAGAGCTTACCCGTGGTACTGGTACAGCAGAACTCTTTAAAATCCGTTTTTTGATTTTTCCTCCTTGGTTGGGGATGTAATCGTCTTCGCTGAAGTGAGCACTGCACACACGAAAATCCTTGATACTGGATATTTTATTTCCCGCAGAGTAGCCGATGGCAACCAGCCAAAGCTGTCTCATAACTATATCAGAAGCAGGAAAATGATGGAATCTGAACGGCGATCCCTGCACATTCTTGTGGTCACAACCTGGGAATTTACAAGTTCGCACCATCGTTAATTTTCTACTTTTTACGTCGTTGTCAATCGAGTGTGTAATGGAACAGCTGATCGGAACATGCGAACTGACAGCAGCGCGGATTGATGGAAACGGAAAGAAAATAGTGCCGATTAAAACTGAGGTATGATTTTTGTCAGGAGTGTTTTTTGTGATGTAAATTAATCAAGCTTTGAAACGCATATATTTTTTTCACGTAAAAACGCACAGTTTTGAGGCCCCGGAAACTAACCGTGACTACTTTCTTGAAAAACTTCCGGCGGCCAGAACTCTGACCAGGGAGGTGAACGCAGTGTGGGTCAGTGTGTATACACTATAGTGCTGATAAGGATTGCATACAACTTCATGTCTTAAATGCTCGAACTATCCCTTTAAGAGACATGCCACTCGCAGTCATAAAGGGAGCATGTAGAAGAGACTCTAGCATTCTGAATAGTAGAAACAATGTGGGGGGAGCCCCAGTGTGTTTAAGTTATGTCTAGGTGTGGATGTAGATTAGTCCATTAGTGGGCCAGTGCGTCCATGCCTAGGGGGCATCTTCGTCCCATAGCAAGAAGAACATTGACATAGGCTGTTTTTGTTTGAGGCAAAGATATCGAATGCCACCTGACCGAACCTCTTCCACAGCCCGAGACATGGGTCGCCCGTAAGGACAGAGAGTGCCGCCTGCTCCATACTAAGCTTGTGAGCTAAAACATGAAGTTTGAAGGAGCACATCCCAGAAAATATTTCAGTGCACAGGCAGAAAGTTAGAGGGCTGAGAGCCAGCCCAAAAGGTAAGTGAATTTGTAGAACACACCTTTAAATACAGGAATAAGAGGGACAAAACTGGTGTCCAGAGGGCTGGTTGCCTGTGAACTTGGACTCAAAGTCTGTGGCCCTACATCAGGCTGGCCCCTAGCATTTTGAGTCAGGAGGAGTAGGGTTTTGTTTGTTTTGTTTTTTCAACGGCAGGATGACACCCATGACCCATACGACCCATGCAGACGATGCGCCACTTGTAACGATCGGCCTTATCGGAAGATGTTACACTGATTTAAAATGGGGTCAGATTATACTGTGTGAGCTTAAAATAAGTGTTTTAAAAGGATGAGACAACGACAAAAAGTAAAGTGATTAAATAAGTGTATTTCCAATTTCACAAGGAACTAAAACAACACAATAAAACCAGAATAACTTAGGCTGTTAAAAGCAGATTGTCCATTTAAATCATACCCTAAAACAGTCCTTAAGAATCCTAGTAGGTTGCAGTTCCAAGTTAAAAGTGTCCACCGGTGTATATACAGTCCAAGCAAGTGCAATCCAATGAAAGTGATGTTGGAATGGAAAGTCCTTGTAGAAACTCCTCAATCCAGTGTTTGGTCAATGACCCAGATTGTTTGCCATGCTGCCTCCTTTATACTGTTTAGTTCCTGATTTCTGTCATGTGACTGATCACATGACAGGCAGACCCAGACTCATTTAAAGACATACACACATTAAAATGTTTAAGAGGAATAAAATGGCTAGGACAACATGATAACCTATTATAACTCAAATATACATAAAATCATAATATATCGAGCAGGTTAAAACATGTGTCCTGTGTGACAGTGTCACACACTTTTCGCTGTCAGGGGAGACCAGAAAGTTTGAGCCACAGCGCATGCTCTCCAACCACCGAAACTGACATATAAACCCACATGCTTGGGCAGCCTGACAGGCATTACGGAGAACGAGTTCACTTGCCTTCCAGAGATCGGGCAGTAGCAACCCTTTCTCCAGTTGTTGTCCCATGTCGACCAGGAGTTTGCGGGGCGGAGACTTTGAGGGCTCTTACTGCTAAAGGCGAGGCTTTATAAGGGACCTGTTGAATGGACTCTGAGACACGGTCTATCTAACAACACCGATTTGACCAATTGCAACCAAGACGGTTTGCAATGTAGGCCGCACACAAATTCATGTTAATGTTAAAGACCAAGGCTAGTAAATGTCTCCTATTATGGTGAAATTAGACTAGCACTTAACCATGAACACAAAAGCCACACCACACAAATGGCTTTTAATTGGTTTATTTCGTTAGCAAATATGTAACTGAAAGGACCGACTCACTGGCACGAAAGCAGTCCAGCGATCTGGTTGAAGGTTTACTGCATGTTCGGTCTTTTTACAGCGCTTCAAGATTTAGTTTCAATTTTGATCTGGCTCCATACTAATCTGACTCCAATTTTTAATTGATCATTAAATTTAGACTGTATTTCCAATCAAAAGGTTATCATAAATATAGACTATGAATTAATTTGGGAATTTGATTATTCTAGACATTCCATCTTTTCAATTATCCGTTCATCAGGGACCCAATGTCGCTTTTATGTCTCACGTCGGCCTTTACGTGGATCATACGTCACAAAATCGCCAGTCTGATAATTAATCAGAGGTTGTGGGAGACTAATGCACTCTTGACCAGCCGCCTACTGCTTGCTTCGTACAAAAGTGTAGTTTACTTAGTCTTTCCCATGCTCAACTTGTTAACTTCAGTGATAAGCAGAAATCAGGAGGTCTTCAGAGGATGTGCCTACTGCTTCATCCGTTCCCGCGCCTCCAGTTTGTCTAATCCTGGTCTTATTTTGTGGTAACATCGGCCTCCATGATTTAATAGTTATAATGATTTCAGGACGTATCAGAATAGCAAAATTTAACATTTTATTTGTCAGGTAAAAATGTATCATGCCAATTACACAATTAAACAATGAGAATCCAATTCAGTTTCAATTTAGATACATACATAACCTCAGTAACTCAAAGAAGTATCTAAGAGTGAAAAAGCATTCCTGACTATCAGAGAGACACACTGCAGCATGGGAGACTTGGAGGTTTAGCTCCAGAGACTCTTGTATACAGTGGGGTTCATTTGGCTACAAAATCCCCCCGTACTGTTTCACCACTTGCCTTATATACCAGACCAACACAAACATATCTTCTAATCAGTTGTAAAAATACAAAGACCTTTTGGTCTTTCAGGAGTTCTCGCAACCCCAGGCTCGCACCTGGTTGGGGGTTCACATTTGCCCCTAAAGGGAGAACACACCCAATGGCAACAAACCCAATTCTATGGAAGTTTTCAATCTTTCTTACAGTATATGTGACTGCTATGAAATTGAGACCATTTTACCAAACACACAGAGACCATTAAAATGATATCAAACATGAAGGAGAAAAACAATATATTCACAAGATATATCTTACTGATTTCCAGCAAAAGCTTTTGGGAAGAAAGGTGAGAGAGTGGGAGAAGAGAGGGGGGTAGGTCAGGGTGGGGTTGTTTGCTTTCTCTTTGAAGATCGATTCTCCTGATTCCAGTAGTTTTATTGCTTTATTGCATGGCAGCTGTTTTGAGTTTCTGTGTTTTAATTCCATGAGGAGATAATTTCACTCCTTACAGACCTTCCCTGGCCCCTTGGGACAAACTCTGAGCAGCTCCTGAGGGGCCAAAATCAGATTATCTCTGAATGAGACTACTGCCAAAGTCTTTGATGGGTAGGCAGTATTAGTTGATAAGTGCAGGAAAAGAGTGGTCATCTGCACTGGCTGTACTGGTAATCAGTCTGTAGAAATTACTGTCGTATCAGGTTCGCTGAGTAGATCACACCTGAGTTGAAATTGTCCTTCTGTTCTGAAGAAGCATTTGTGTCCAGTGCCATCCTCCCCAGGATGTTTACATGTCCTGCTACGAATCCTTTCGTTGCCTTTAGGTAGAAGGTGTAGTTTGCAGGGTCTGTCACATCTCCATAGGTGAAGGAATTATTTAACTGGTGGTGCTCCAATGTATGAGAGGCAGCTAGACAACTTCTGAGTGACCATGCAACACTTTAACACTGATGACTTTGGTGATATTGTGGAATGAAAGAAGGGTTATGAGATAAACAAGAAAATCATGTCAAAAGTGCGAGTGGTAAATAAGGTCTCCATCTCTTAGAGTCAAATATTTAACAAACAGGTCTCATTTGGTTGCCAAATTGTTTATGTAATGTAATTTTGGATTTAGGTACTTGGTCTGGATGAAATAAGGAAAGTAGCAAAACCAATATAACCGGTATGTTTACCAGTGTTATACATAATCAAAATATGTCACATAATTAAACATGAAAATACACAATTTCATAATTACAATCATAAAATTGTCTGTTACTTCTTCTACAATAAATTCCTTGATGCAGACCTATGGTTTTTATCAAGTCAGTTCAAGAATGACATTTACAGAAACAAAGATTTCAAATCTGCTGTATAGCTTTTCAATCATTCTTTGTGAATTTGATGTGCAGGCTTAAGTCACACTTGATAGGGCAGATTGGTTGGAAATTGTATAATTGATTTATTTTTATAAATTTGTATTGTCATTAGACATATGCTGTAAACTAGTGGGCCCCCTAGTTTGCAACAATGCCAATGACTGGACATAAACATTTTGTCCTAAGAGACCAGTTGGATTGATGAATAGGTCTCATTTGAATTTTCAAGTAGAATTTGAATTCTACTTCTGCATTTAGATTAAATTAATGTGTGACTGCAGCCATGCATGTCCTATACGCATTACAGTACTTACATATAAGTTCATTAGACCATTACATTTGCAAGACTTTAAGATTGCAAAAATGTTTGCTATAATTGAAATGAAATTATAAAAAATAATTTCCTTTGACCTATATGTATGAAGTCAATAATGTGTGATAGATTAAACTGAGTCATTTAGACCTGGATATCCTTTTGAATTATGCCAGGTAAGGATGTAGTGTGGTCATTGTAATAAAGTGTGTTTGTATGTTTATGTTTAGGAGATGGGTGGAGTCTAGTCTATTATAATCTGTGTTGTATAATTTAGTTCCAGTGCTATACTGGGAGGTCATGTAACTACTTGCGGAGTGTTATGAGTGTGAATGACCCCTTGAAGTATCTCTACCCCCATCTCCTTGTTGTGTGTGTAAGTTGGTGTAGGTGGGACCAGACATCCTTGTGGAATTTGTTCCTCAGAACTGGCAGCAGTCAGTCTGAAAGGTAAAAGACAGAGAGGAAAACAGTTTAATCTTGGACCTTTTCACAAATTGTTTGGAAAATGGTGGATCTTACTTTTCCTGTGATGGTCACAGCCACAACTTTGTTACAGGTGGTTGTAATCTAGGATTGCATACCATCCGCACAAAATTTGTTTTTGTTTACAAAGACCTGCATCATTATTGTGATCATACTTTTGTAATGAAAAGGTCAAGATAAACCAAGTGTCAATGGTCAGCTCAAAGAGCTAGTGTTTTAACACAATCTAAGCATAGTGTACCTTCAGCTGTTTTCACAGGCTGCTGTATTGCATGAATTTTGTCACCCAGATCTGCTGGGAAAATCTCTTCAAATGATACTGTTTACACTAGTCAGATCTGTGATCATGGCATAAGTTTGCCAGTTTAGGTGCTGTACTGTTAGCTTAGTAATTGTGAATTTCATACACTATTCATACCTTGACCACTTCCATCTCTGTACTCAGTAGAGATTTGTAAATCTCTGCCTGATTTTATCCCCTGATTTTAGCATTACACACAACTTCAATCACATGCCAAAGTAAAATGAGCTCTCTGATCAGATTTTGAGTTAGCATTCCCAGAGAGGGGTGGGTCAGTTTGTTAACACTTGCACCCCACTGTGTTTGTGGTTTTGTTGCAAGAAGAAAGACAAACTTGTACCTTCCCTTGTTAATGGGTTGCATGTCAACAGAATCAAATTTAAATTATCTTATGGCCTTGGATGAATTTGGCCTATTCAAGATATTCCAATCAGATTGATCATTTTATCTGGTAAAGCTTAGGTTATGTTAACTTTTCTTCATTGAAGATTTTTGCATAAATAGAAGATCAAGAAGTACTTTCTCACTAGTTTGATCATTCTTCCTTTCACTTCTCTTTCTTACCCATTCCTGCTTAAACCACCTTCCCTTGATACCTTTTCCTAGCACTAGTAGTGCTTCCAACTTCTTACATACATGTACATTCTTCCTACATTCTGATCATTTCTCTCATTTTCCCATAACTTTCTTTTCTCTTCTAAACTTATGCTGAATCATCATGAGACTAGAGGCCATGCTTGGCCATTGTAATATAGTATATTATAAGATTGTTTTAATATGGGTTATATTACATTAAAATAGTATTAATTTAAATACTTTTATCACTGGTCTCTGGAGGGCCTCCTGAGCAACTTGCTTAGAGTAATTGGTTATCATCTCACTGATCTTTTTAAAGATGCGTCTTTGATTTGGACCTGTGACCACAGCAGTTCCAGCATATGCATCATGTGCACAGCAACAAGCCAAACTGGAACCCAGTTATAGCTTTTGTTGTCATGGACATTGAATGCCCGCAAGCACATACTGAAATCAGGAGTCAAATCATTGCTCAATCTAAACATTTTGGGCAACGCTTTACAACAAGGTTCATTAGTTCCATTAACATGAACCAAGAAAACAATACTTAAACAGCTTTTATTAATCCTAATTCATGCTCATTTCAGCACTCACTAATGCATCATTAAAAACACAGGTTGTGTTTGTTAGCATTAGTTAATGCCCTATGGACCAGCATGAGCAAACAATGAACAACGACACAATTCCCAACAATTCCCCTTAACTGTATTCTTGTTGAACACAGACTAAAAGATACCATAAGAAGTGTGTTGTTCATCGCTTATTCAAATTAGCCACTACACTAACCAATATCAATAAATGACTATTGTTGTAAAGTAAAGAGTTGCCAATCTCTGTGACTACAATCTGGGATTGGTCAAATTTTTCTTTTAGTTTTGAGCTGTGCTGTAACTAACTGTATCCTTTTAGGAATCTCTTTGAGTGTGAGAAAGTTTGGGGGTTGGGCAAACCCTGAGCAAATGCAGATTACATTTCTGTTGATTACATCATTGAATGATTAGATCAGTGTTCTAGATTCAGAGGTCTATTCATGTTTGTCTGTCTACTTAAAGACAAAGACTCATACAAACTTGAGGTAATTTTGTCAACTCTAAATTAAAACCAAGCTATAAACTATAGTTATTTAGATTGAACTTTAAAATCCGCTGTTCGGAAAATATTTTCTTTGTTAAGACAATTGTAAGATCACACTGCGGCCACATGGCAATTCTATGTTCCTACACATGGATCACTGCAGCTATATTGAAAATAGCAGAGTTTACCAATTAGGAGACAAACAAATTCATTATAGACACACATTCAACTTGAAATTGCTATACAATTCCAGTTATTCTATTTTTAAACAGGACACCTGGTCTAGTATGCATGTAGCATCTACAACCTTTACCTAAGTGTTTTACACACTTACAGTAAAGCAGTCATGTTTTTAAAGAATAAACTCAACTAGCCTATGTGTACATTTAGTAGCACAAACAACTATGATGTGTGGTCTATACACACAATGTGTTTAACACAATTACAAACTTGAAAATACAAGCAGGATCATTTTGTCAGATTAGAGTTTCTTTTCAAATCCTCTAAGCTTTAATTTTATTGCCCTGTCCTGCCCAACTTCACTTTCACAAAAGGATTTTAGAGAGAACTTGTACATAACTGTTTGCCTTTCCAATGTTGCTCAGTTAATGTAGCCACTAAACAATGGTGACAGGAGATTGTTCATTTCAGAATTTAGATTCTAATTTACAGCCCTCTGTTGAGTACCAGAATAAATGTGGATGATGTTATTCCATTTTAAAATTTTCTTCTCTTACGAGATTCTGATTTTGGCTCAAGAGACTTCATTCTTTATCTACTCTGCTGCTATCATGTCCCTGTTAATTCATGTGGTTTCGTCTAATTCTTAAACACCACCGGATTTCTACGTCTCCGGTCTAATTTATGAGTATTCCGACTCATTCTACAAATGTGTATATATCGGGTGCGTCTAGGCTTTCCCTCAACACTTCTAAAAAGGTAAATAAGAAATGACTTACCGCAGCAGATGAAGAAAGGGGAAGGAGAAGCTCAAACCTCTTTCCGGAGCACATTCGAATATTGCGCTGAAAAACCCTCGCCTCATAATGGGAGATCACTAGGGAATGTCACCAACTGAAAGGACCGACTCACTGGCACGAAAGCAGTCCAGCGATCTGGTTGAAGGTTTACTGCATGTTCGGTCTTTTTACAGCGCTTCAAGATTTAGTTTCAATTTTGATCTGGCTCCATACTAATCTGACTCCAATTTTTAATTGATCATTAAATTTAGACTGTATTTCCAATCAAAAGGTTATCATAAATATAGACTATGAATTAATTTGGGAATTTGATTATTCTAGACATTCCATCTTTTCAATTATCCGTTCATCAGGGACCCAATGTCGCTTTTATGTCTCACGTCGGCCTTTACGTGGATCATACGTCACAAAATCGCCAGTCTGATAATTAATCAGAGGTTGTGGGAGACTAATGCACTCTTGACCAGCCGCCTACTGCTTGCTTCGTACAAAAGTGTAGTTTACTTAGTCTTTCCCATGCTCAACTTGTTAACTTCAGTGATAAGCAGAAATCAGGAGGTCTTCAGAGGATGTGCCTACTGCTTCATCCGTTCCCGCGCCTCCAGTTTGTCTAATCCTGGTCTTATTTTGTGGTAACATCGGCCTCCATGATTTAATAGTTATAATGATTTCAGGACGTATCAGAATAGCAAAATTTAACATTTTATTTGTCAGGTAAAAATGTATCATGCCAATTACACAATTAAACAATGAGAATCCAATTCAGTTTCAATTTAGATACATACATAACCTCAGTAACTCAAAGAAGTATCTAAGAGTGAAAAAGCATTCCTGACTATCAGAGAGACACACTGCAGCATGGGAGACTTGGAGGTTTAGCTCCAGAGACTCTTGTATACAGTGGGGTTCATTTGGCTACAAAATCCCCCCGTACTGTTTCACCACTTGCCTTATATACCAGACCAACACAAACATATCTTCTAATCAGTTGTAAAAATACAAAGACCTTTTGGTCTTTCAGGAGTTCTCGCAACCCCAGGCTCGCACCTGGTTGGGGGTTCACATTTGCCCCTAAAGGGAGAACACACCCAATGGCAACAAACCCAATTCTATGGAAGTTTTCAATCTTTCTTACAGTATATGTGACTGCTATGAAATTGAGACCATTTTACCAAACACACAGAGACCATTAAAATGATATCAAACATGAAGGAGAAAAACAATATATTCACAAGATATATCTTACTGATTTCCAGCAAAAGCTTTTGGGAAGAAAGGTGAGAGAGTGGGAGAAGAGAGGGGGGTAGGTCAGGGTGGGGTTGTTTGCTTTCTCTTTGAAGATCGATTCTCCTGATTCCAGTAGTTTTATTGCTTTATTGCATGGCAGCTGTTTTGAGTTTCTGTGTTTTAATTCCATGAGGAGATAATTTCACTCCTTACATAACTACAATTAAATTAAATTTCTTATTTTCACGTTTAAAACATTTAATGAGGTTAACTTTCAGCCTACTTGTGGTCAGTCTGCACAAGATCGACATGCTTGTTTGCTTTGCGGCCGCTTTAAATACAAGACCAAGCGTTCGATCGTCAGAGCGTCAATGAATCTTTCTACAGGGTTGCTGGCAGGGCGGCCAGAGCTAATTTTGATGCTCTCGCCGGCGGCGGTGTGAACGCACAGTTAGGCGGGGCGAGCAGCCCACCTTGAGAGGGGTTAAGTTGGGGTGCGAAGAGTTTTCCATTGTACATGTCCCTGTCCTGGTCCGAAGCATTCTGAAGTGTTGTGCATTCGATATTGAGGTGAGATGTCGGGATGGCTTCCTCGTCACCCGAGCTCTTGAGAACGCCTGCTTCATCCTCTTCCTAAGAGATGGGCGCCCTGTCGATGAAATGGGGATCAGTAGACAAAATATCCTCAAAGTGTGACAGGTCACATTGATCGGCCCAGCTTTGAGCGGTCGCACTGTGGGAGGCCCCCTGGATCACGCCTGAGTCATTTTTTCCCTATACGACTCAGAAAATCCCAAGGATAAAGCTCTGAGTAGCAGCCACCTTCAGCCTCCAATGCAATGCAGTTCTCCAGGAAATCAATGGCATGTTTAAGACCCATGTAGACAACACAGAAGAGATAGGGATCCCTAGTGGCAATGAAGGTGCCACGGTTGTCAATGGGGTTGGCCGGATTCGATTTCGAAAGAGTCATGAAATGCGGACAGTAGATGGAGTAAGGAAAGGCGTAGAAACAGGTGGGCAGCCTATTAACGAGTGCAAGTGTAGGTGGCTTGCAGGAAAAGAACTGACCTGGTAAAAATGACAAACACGTCTGGCAGAGGCTGATCCTAAGATACGTCTTTCTGTAGACAATGGGGAAAACAACCAACGAGCTGTGAGTAATTCCAGAGGTCATGAGATGCGAATGTTAAATGGCGATGAGTAGCATGTGCTCGGTTTAAGAGCGGTCCCTTACCTGCCATTAAGCCCGGGACACACCAACCCGACGCCAACCAACTAGCGTCGACGAAAGCTGACCGTCTTCTCGCCTCTAGTCGGCTGCATCTACGGGCGTCTGGGCAATTAAACTGAGCTCGAACACACCGAACTGACGACACCCGACTACAAACTAGAAGGTGCTTTCTGCGCATGCGTGAGGAGATATACCGTTGATGGCAGTATTGTATATAGAATTGTGCGAATTGCAAAATGATGACAGCAAGCCAGTGATGTGTGGGTTGATCCAAAATGAGCGGTCACCCGCGGTTACGAGTCATCCAAAAATATTTTTTATGATATTCGGGTCGCGGTCGGTTGGGTCGTTTGAAATAAAGATGCCAATTAAACCTTTGTAATTTATATAGTACTAGACACAATTTTCTATGAAATACACAGACCTACACTTTATTGGCTGAATAATATTTACCCTTTGAATGTTGAGCGTTATAAACTGTTGAATGAATGCTGACGCGGGACACAATGCCCGATTTCCAACACGTTGAACTGAGCAATGCCATTGTACCATTTTATTAGGCTACTTTTAAACGCATATAGCTCAGTAATGTCAGCTTAATGTATTTTCTGAGAGGGGGTGGAATTTTTGTTTGGAAAGTCGCAGGAGAGACGCACACTTCGATTAGACTGATAAACACATGCAGCATCTTAATCGTTAAGAAAATGGTATTCCTAATAAATGTCTCGAATATTTTGATTATGTCCAATGCTTCTCTTTCTTTTTGGAATTATTAGACACATTTCACTTTGTCTTTTCTAATGCCTAGGTCTGTTTAATTTCCTTAATTATAAAATTTCTAGCACTATTTGTAAACATTTATTCAAGCAATAATATATAAATTATCTCATGTATATGCTTGTTTAAAACCAGGGATTAAAAATGAATTCCAAGTAAAAACTGTATTTTTTCTTTACATTTCCAGAGAGTGAAACGAACGAAATTAAACATTATTTAATAAATTCACGGCACTATAATTCCCTTATTCATTTGATAACTATTATAGCTATACAATTAATATATATAAAATAATATTATTTTGTCATTTTCGTGATTCATGAATTTATAAATGAAAACTTCGTTTTGAAGTGCATTCGTTCGTTAGGCTAACAAAAATTCCTTAACCTAGCCTATTAAGTTGATTTAATATTCTTGATAATTTTTAGAAATTAAAAGTTAAGAAAAAAGGAATTAGCTTGTAGTCTATATATTTAGGCCTACATGATCTTTTTCTTAACTTTTATTACACTGTTGTCACAAGGAAGGTCAGAGACGTACGGATCCATTTGCAGCATTTATTGAAACAAAACAAACACAAAGGGGCAGGCAGAAATCGTCGTCAAAAAACAGGCAGAAAGGTTGGGGCTGGCAGCGAGAATCAAACACGGGGAGGAGTCCAGGAATCAAAACACAGGGAAAACAAACTCGGGAAGAAACGCTCGGAAATACAGACCATACGGAACAATAAGACTTCGCCAAGAGCTGTGTGTGTGAGTGGCTTAAATGCATGAGAGTCAATGTGAAACAGATGTGTGCAGCAATCAGTGCAGTGGGAAACGAGGAGCAGCTGTGTGCAGTGATTGGTGCAGTGGCTTATGGGGATTGCAGTCCAGAATGTGTGTGCAAGAGTTCATGATGACAGGATAGACCAGATATGTGACAACTGTAGATCGAAATAAAATAATTGTTGATCATATTTAACATCGGAGAATCACTGACATAATTTAGAGTACTTCGAAAACAAAACTATTTAAATCTGTATAAAGGAAAGACAAAATAAATCACAACAAGAACAATCTGTGTTTTTCTTGTAATCAAGAACATTGCTTTTGACAAAATACCCAATTAATGCCGAATGATGTTTGACAGTGAACGCATCTCCACCGCATAGCTGCATATAATCGCTGCTGTCAGTCGCAAATATTAAACATGCGGGTCAGGAAGCGGGTCGGGTACAATATTTACTTTTTTTTTGCGGTCCGAGTTGCGGGCGGGTTGAAAACGTCGGTCGGGTTTGGGTTGTTTATACATTGACCTGCGCATCACTGCAGCGAGCCGGTTCTTCCTTTGCTTGTTACGTCACTTCACATTCAAGTCCTCCATGCGCACTGATTTGACGTCTGAATAGCCAATCAGAGCGCTCTCTTTCCCAGACAGACCCGACAAGCCCGACGCCGATTCAACATGTCGAATTGGGCAAACTTTGGGTGACTCAAGCCCGACGAGAGCCGACGTGCGGAACACACCGAACCGACGCCCACCAACTGCCCGACGAGGTGGTAAGTGTATTGATCTCATAATCCTATACAAATGCTGCTCTACCGACAATTAAGTTGTTAGTACAGTGCTGTACTGGATGACTTTACTGCCTCTTTTTCTTTTTTCCTCTGTCCTGGTCTTACTGTTGTTGGGTCCACCATGAATTCATGTTATATTATCTAAAAAGTACCTGAGGAGATGTGCAGCCATTAGTCAGAAATCTGAAGCTAAACCCACATGAAATGTTTTAAAGGAAAGGATACAACAAACTGCTTAATTCAGATCCTGGTGAGGAGTGGGCAAACATTCCTCCAATTGAAGTCAACCCATTTTATCTTAAAGAGAAAATGTAGTATTGTGAGAAGCAGGTGATGAGCTGCAGATGGAAGCAGATCTTAGCAGGGCTCTGCAGGTTGTTTGGTGGAGAGAGCTTAAGTAAGTGGAATTAGTGCTGTTAGTCATTTCAGAGATGGAGTAATATTGTTTGCAGTAACATGCACAGAATAACTGAGCCACATGAGACCAGGAACATGAGTTAAAGTAGACATGGTCTCTGGATCCACAACTGCACCATGATAGGGACAAAATAATCTGTTTGCTCTGACACCAATGCAGAAGTAGCTGTGTGTATATATATATGGAAATGTAGAAATATTAAATATTTGGCCTGTGGATATTGTTTAAGTGTCTTCAGCTCCAAAACTGACTTTATGGCTCAGCTGATTGGCACAAAATCAATCTGAGAAAAAAAAAAAAATGAATCAAAACCACAAGCATATGATTATTTTGGGGCATTCTGTGCCAGTCACACAACTGCCACTGAGATGAAAGCAAACAAACAACTTTTAGACATATTTTCCACAGCATAGCATATAAATTTATTTATTTATTATTACTACTATTATTATTTAATAACCCAATAAATAGACCTTTTTTCGCTTGTATCGGATAACTGGAATGTCCTTTGTCATTCTAAACTAACCTAACCAATGTATTTAAAGCTGCATTCTGTACCTTTTGCCTCTTTGTCGCCATCTCTATTTAAAATCTTGAATTGCAGTTATTTGCAGAATTATTTTTACATGTCTTGTGCAACGGCACGGCTCCTCAGCGTGGATGAATCTGATGTTTTGAGGTGTATATGTGGGTTGTTAGTCAACATTTGTAACATTATTTCGGAATTACAGATACTACCTCTTTGAAATATGTCCAAAGTAAGAAGTTTTTACTGGAAAATGTCATCTAAACAACTAAGTAACATGTCTGCCAGTTTTGTTCTGACCAACTGAAAAAAGATAGTTTTACAATAAATCGCACTACCAATGCTGATTAAATCTAACGATCACAAAATCAGCTCAGATCATGACAAATCATGCAAATTACTATAATTATTAAGTTGGCTTGAGAAAGTAACTTACTGAAATGCTACTTAAACTTACAGTTCTTCTTCTTCTGAGACTAACATTTCTGACTGCTCCTCCTCCTCGAGCTTTAACTCTACAAACTCCAAACTCAGACCAGCTCTTCAGACTGATCTGACTCCAGTTGTTGTATATTTTCTAACTGATCGGACTTATGCTTTTCCTAAAAATGACGATTAAAACTGGGAAAAATCACATAAACTAACTAACCAAGCCTAGCAGCTAGAATCATGTTACTGACATGCTAATCAGGCTAGAAACATGTTAACAACATGCTAATCATGCTAGTAACTTGCTAATACGCTAACAACAGGCTACTAATGCTAACGTCATGTTAACGAGATTCTAAGTATGCTAGTAACATGTTAGTAATAGGTTAATCATGTTAGAAACATGCTAATCATGCTAGTAACATGCTAATAACTTGCTAATCATGTTAGAAACATGCTAACAACATGCTATTTAGGTTAGAACATGTTAGCAACATGCTAATCAGGCTAGAAACATGTCAAACTTGTTAATCATGATAGTAATGCTAAAATCATGCTAGCGACATTCTAATCATACTAGCTACACGTTAATAACATGCTAATCATGTTAGAAACATGCTAACAACATGCTAATCATGTTAGTAACAGGCTTATAACTTGATAAGTATGCTGCAAACATGTTAACAACATGCTTATCATACTAGAAACATGCTAACAACATGTTAATTAGGTTAGAAACATGTTAAGAACATGTTAATCATGTTAGTAACATGCTAATAACTTGATAATCATGCTAGAAACATGCTAGCAACATTAATCATGCTAGAAACATGCTAGGAATATGCTCGTAACTTGCTAATCATGCTAATAATGCTAGCAACATGCTAGTAATTTGCTAATCATGCTAGCTACATGCTAGTAACATGGTAAATAAGTTATCAACATGCTAGCAACATGCTAATCATGCTAGCAACATTAATCATGCTAAAACATGCTAGCAATATGCTCGTAACTTGCTAATCATGCTAATCATGCTAGCAACATGCTAGTAATTTGCTAATCATGCTAGCTACATGCTAGTAACATGGTAAATAAGTTATCAACATGCTAGCAACATGCTAATCATGCTAGCAACATTAATCATGCTAAAACATGCTAGCAATATGCTCGTAAATTGCTAATCATGCTAATCATGCTAGCAACATGCTAGTAATTTGCTAATCATGCTAGCTACATGCTAGTAACATGGTAAATAAGTTATCAACATGCTAGCAACATGCTAATCATGCTAGCAACATTAATCATGCTAAAACATGCTAGCAATATGCTCGTAACTTGCTAATCATGCTAATCATGCTAGCAACATGCTAGTAATTTGCTAATCATGCTAGCTACATGCTAGTAACATGCTAAATAAGTTATCAACATGCTAGCAACATGCTAATCATGCTAGCTACATGCAACCTTTCTTGGACTGAAAACCACAAAATTTCTACAATTTCTAAAACTTTTACAACTTTTTAAAACTTTCTGATCAGGTTTTCTCAAGCCAACTTTTATCTAGTTATACTTTGCTCTCAAATCAATATTGCGTGGATATGTGTATTTAGTGTGCATTAGCTATAGATTTCAGTTTCTGCACACTCTAATCTCTAATTGTCTCAGTAGTCCAATGTCATCGAAAGAAATTGTTCTTTTACCCTCCAAAAGCAATTTAATGTTCCTTAGAACTAATTTTCTTTTAAATGTTTTATAAGTGCAGTGTAATCCCACACATATGTAATCAGATGCACATTTAAAACAGGAATATAATCTAATTTCAGTCACTTACCATCATGCACTGTTTAAGACTTTTGTCTCAAAATGACAAATGCAATTATTCCAGCTGCTACAAATGACTCACTCGGGATATAGCCGAATAGTCGGGACTCCATTCTTTATGTACAGACATGACAAAGACAACCATTCAAATTAGCAAACATTATTACAAACTTACCGTTTTGAATCAAGATTGGTTATATTCTTGCTCAATTGATTTTGGATCATTTAACCAAAAAGTTACGGAATGCAGCTTTACACTCAATGCTTCACGATGCCATAAAAGAAAATGGTTCTTCTATGGCATCACTGTGATGAACCTTTCAAAGCACCTTTATTTTTAAAAGTGTAACAGTGTGATAATGTGATTATGTATTTCACATAGCCTTCAATGTTGGCCTACATTTGAGTACATATGGATGTTTGCGGACAAAAAACCATACAATAATTATGTATCAACAGCATCTAAAACGTAAATCATTCACATACAGATGTACAAATGCTTATGAATCTTTACTTAATATTGTTGATCATAAATTTAATGTACATATGCATTGTACTGGCAGCATCTAAATGTAAAAAAAGTACCTTTTTGTAAATGTTACATAAATGCCTACATATCAACAATGAAATCAGTCTGATTGTAAACCAGTAAAGCAACTATTAATGGTTCATGAAATCATTCAAAAGTTATTAGTAGTAAAATGTTAATGTATGAAGTGAATTACTATTACTAGTTTATGTTTAATAATGGTAGGTTTAAAGCAATTAATTAATGGCAATTCAGTATTTTTCATGACCTTAAGTGAAACCCAGTTACTCCTTATAACCATTAACAACTCTACTACTGGTTTAAAATACTGTACATTAGTTATGCATGGTTAACAAACGGTGACAAACATGATCTAACTCTTTACATTTGAGCTAATTAAACAGTAACAAAGTGTTAATTACAGTGTTAATAAATGAAGAACTCGCTATTTGTATTTAACTAAACAACTACATTTATGAAATAACTATAATAGTTAGCAAATTATTTAAAAGTGTGTTTAATTAAGTGTTACCAGTAAGGGTGTATATAAATAATATAGACATTTTTTTCAGAGCACTCATTATGAATTCGATCGGTTGATTCAGTTAATCTCATAGCCAAAACTAAGCTGAAAAACTTTTAATAGTCTTTATTGCTTTAAAACATGACCTTACACACAAAAGACCACAGTGAAGCAAAAACACTGACAAGAACACAAAGAACTAAATATGAACACATACAACAAAAATGAAGCACAGTGACAAATCTCATTTTGGCAATGCAACTAGTCTTTGACAGAAAGTATGTCTGAGAAAAAAAAAAGTATAAACATGAGGATATTGTTTATTATGTATTTTATAAAAATAAACATGTTCCATGCTATATTATACTCTAAAATATAGTAACTATTTGTCTCTGGTACATACTACTATAAATCATAAGATACAGGTGATCTCTCTTTAAAAAGAAAAAGTTATTTTGATAAATATTTGCAATGTTAGTTATTCTCAAAATGATTCGAAGCTTCACAAATATCTCATGTTCTTTACAGTATTTTTGTTGAGCGTAGAATAATTATTACACTAGATTGTATCTGTCCTCTAATTGACCTTTTAATGATATAGGTTAATCTAGATCCAGCATTGAACAGTCTCTCAGTTGCTGGCTTCTCAGAGCCCACTTTATCCAATTCTGTTTTAAAGTAACATGCAAGACACCAAAATGATGATGATAATTGTTTAAATGTCACAGTAGCAGAGCCTTATATCGATTATAAGACCATTGATATCCTAGATTGGAAGAGGAGACAGAAAAGTTTTCAGACATAAGACAGCAGTTGGTTTTATTAAAATACATATAAAACTATTCTGTGTGTGTGTGTGTGGATGGGGACGGGGTTATGTTCTCAAGAGAGCACAATGGATGACTTCACATGAAAATCCAAAAATAAAGTTTTCTACATAGAAGACATTTCAAATAATGAGATAGAAGTAAAACAATGCAATATTCCAAAAAATATTGTGAAACATTGGTTATCTGTGTACTTATATAGGCTATACGTGGAACGCAAATGGTTTTGTTTTATATACACAAGCAGTAGCTTAGTGATTGCGCTAAATTATGCAGGTATCATGAGCTCAGCCCACTCCTCCAATATAAAAAACGATGCCACTGTTTGCCATTACATGTTTGAGGTATGGACCTGGATGAGTTTGTGGGGGTGATAGCGAGAGTTTTTTTTTTTTGTGTGTGTGTGTGTGTGTTAGCAAACAGGAGCGCCTTTTTTCATCTTGGTCTCAGCTCAACCATTGTATCCTTTTAATTAATATTCCAGTGAATTTAAATTTGCTACATTGTCTGCCCTGGGCAGGTGTTTCCTTCCACTATCTTGTTAGTGGGCTCTTGTGTTCATAAATATTCATTAAAAAAAGTGTCAGTTCAGACGCTTACAGAGATACAAATCCAGAAATTGTGAATGCGATATTGTGAAAAGGGAGTATTTCATGTCACAACAAACAAAATTGAAAAACAAGCACATTACCAAATAACCAATTCTCTCTCTACCTAATTTACAAAATCTGTTACCATTTAATTCTCTGTCACATATATTTTGCCACCCTCAGGGCATGTGTTATAGATTATATAGCTATAATGTCTCTACAGCAATTGCAATAATGATAATATAGTTTTTCCATAATATACTGTATTATATAAACCATTTTTAGGACACAAAATAACCCCACCAGCCCTTCCCTAGACAGTCACTTTGTTATGTAAATATAGGAACAACTAAATATACAAAAACTAAGTCCATTTCACAGTACCTTTTCTCTAAGAACATGAGAGTGAACAGCCCTGTTGTTCATCTATAATGCACAGGATCAGCTGTATTTTTTTCCTCACTTCTGTGCACATATAATGTAAAAGATCCTTTGTTGGTACAAGTTGGCACCACCTTCATTAACATATAACAGTAGATAGTTATGCGGTCATAGAATTTAGCCGTCGACGAACAGAAAGGCGAGGAAAAATGTAAACCAATGAATGATTCCTGCCGGAGGGTCTTTCCGGCCTGCCCCGCAATCTCATGTGTGAATGAGTCATCACTTGCTGGGCAAGGTTTTGATAGAGCGATTAAGAGAGCCCATGTTAGTGGATGTGTGCAGTTGAGGACTTGCGCTCTTATTGGGGAGGCTACTTGAATGTCCCATTGCCTCTTCAGCAGCACGAAGAAGAAGGGTGTAGTTAACAGCTACCTCCTCTACCTTACGTAAAAGCTGTAGTTTTTGAGTTTCAGATCGAACACCCCTGACCAGCCGAATGAATGTTTGAGTAAGGTTGCACAGCACCTGGAAACTAGCTGTGACAGCACTTAGCATTCGTGAGGGACTTTTCTCAACGCTTGCCACTCGTCTACACGATGCCCTGAACTCTTTAAAACGGACTGCGAGTTCTTGCTTGTACTCTGCCAGTTTTGCAGGAGGGATACGAGGTTCACCCTCGATTTGGGGACTGTTGGCACACTGCCGTAAAATAGAGAGCAGCTCATTGCCATCAAGTTGTGCATTTAGGAATCCATCAGGTAGCGAGAATGTTTTGCCCTGCAAGGACTGTACCCTTGCCAGGCTTGTTTCCAGGTTCCCACAGGCTCGCAGATCAATCCTCTGTGTTTGTGGCTCCTCTTCTTCCTCCTCCTCCTCCCCACTGCAATCCTCTGCATCAAGTACCTGAAGTGTTTTGCTGACTACTGGCATTGCCCTTGAGTCTAGGTGCATTCCAGGCAAAACCTGTAGGGGGATGGAATAAGATAGTTCATCTTTTTCACTGCTCTCATCTGCAGCTTCACATTTGCGATAACAAAAGCAGAAGGAGCAGCATTTTTCTCTGTCCTCAGTATCCTCACTTGGCAACCCCAGAACCTCAGCGGTACCCTCACGACTTTCCTGAATAAGCTCCTCTCCCTGAATAAAAAATATCCCCTTCTTCTTTGCATCCCCATCTTTAGTATGTACAGGCTCCACTGGAGTTGGAAGTCTGAGTCCAGTGGCCCTGACTCTTTCCATTTCTTTCTCAAGGCTCTTTGCTTTTGTCGTTTTAACCTCAGCATACAGGGGGGTGCTATCATTATTATCAATCTCCCCTATGCTATATCTCCTTTGTAGCTTTTTGTACTGTGGCGCACCCATGCATTCTGAACGGGTAGCGCACGTAGGCAAACACGACGTGGGTGTATCTCTGGGTTCCCTTGACTCTAGGCTTGTGGAGCGGATTCGAGTGGTTTTGATTTCCAGAGTCTGGGGTTTTCGTTGTTCTCCTTGAGCATGTGGAGACTTTGGAATTGTTGGGGGTGTTTTGGAGACTGCCCTCTCTCGTCCTCTCTGGTCTGCTGCAGAACCAACAGCTGTATCCGGGAGACGCATTCCGCGGCACATTCTCTTGCAGTCACAGCTGCGTCTCTGTTCTCGTGAGATCCCAGGAACTTTCTGTACAGGACTCGTGCGCAGCTGGCAGGCACATGGGGTAAATGAGGGAACAGGAGAGGACCCCTGTGGTATAAACTCTCCTTGTGATGTTTTAGGCTTTAGAAGCTCCTCCAGGAACTCCAGCTCATACTGCCTGACCTTTTGAAGCTGAGCTCGACGCTCATCTGTCTCTCTGCGCAAACGTGCTGGAAAAGTGGCTGAAATTAAGTTCCTAAAACTCAGGAAGGGAGTACTACGCTGGGATTTGCCTTTGTTATTTGCATGTTTCTTATACTCGGCTCCTGGGATAGTTGCACCCTTTTCCGCACAACTTAGGACAAGAGCTGGGTCTACCAGAACAGGCAAACTTTTAGCAGGTTTCTGTGGTTCCACAGGGGCTTTACTCTGGGAGTTCTCTGCCTTTGACTCTGACGTCTCTTTCCGTTCTACTTTAACAGGCATAACTGGTGAGTACTTGGTAGGGGGCAGGGTGCTGGGCTTAGCCAAGCTTGCATCAGGTGTCTTCGCAGCGTTCTCTTTGTTGTTAGCTAACTGAAGTCCTTTGGCACGGAGACGCTCATCATCTGTGGGTGACGATGAGTGAAACACCACCACTTTTTGGGCTTGTGGATCTTTCAGACGCACCTGCGGGCCAGGCTCTGGTCGTACAGGACAGGTGCAGAACAAGTCAGCAGCTGGCAGAAGGCCCTTTGAACTTGAAGGCTTAGTGGTCTCACTTGAGGCATTCTCGGCATCTTGGCACATATTTGTAGGACAAATCTTAGCAGATGCAGTTCTATCCACAGGCAAGAGAACAGGTAAGGCTATACTGGTTTCTAGGACGACTGTACCAGAATCTTTTTCCTGGATACCTTCTGAGGTAATGGAGCTTGTTTTTTCTTCATCAGCTAGAGGCAACTGATCGATGATGACTTTGGGAGCACTCTCTTGTTCTGATGCTTTGAGTTCCTCAGATGTCTGCGGCTCAGGCTTTTCCAAGCACTCTTTGACAGGGCCTTTTTCTGTTTTTTCTATATCCTTCTCACTTTTTGTTTCATGGCTCTTCTGCTGCTCCACAGAGTTGTCAGAGGGACTAATTCCTTGATTGGGACATACTTTCAAGGGCACAGTCTTACTTAAGATGACAGGCTTTGGTGGACACCCGCTACGGATCTGACTCACTGAAAAAGCCCCCCCACCAATTGCTTGTGTGGTACAGCCTGGGATTGTCAAGGGGAAATCTCGCCGACTGAAAAGTCGCTCTTTGTTGATATGGTGGGCAAGCAGATAGGCCTGGTTCTGATGCTGCTTCATGGCAGACACCATCTCAGACACATCAGTCAGCTCTGATGAATTTGTCTCATGTCCAGAGTCTAGGGATGATTCAGGGGTTATGGCAGCAAGCACAATCAGCCCTGTAAGGGAACAGAAAGAAAACACAACCATGCTCATTAGAAATCTCATAAGGTCACTTCAGGTAAGCAAACTTATAAGGACAAAATGCATGTTCTAATTAAGAATTATAAGTCAAAATTTAAATAAAAAAAAAAAAAACCAAATGTTAATACACGGATGCAGTTTGTTATTTTGCACTGATAGTTGTTTTGGGACCATGTAACTTTGTATGTTAGGCTTCTGTAATTTTAAGATAATTAAGTGTACAAACAACCAGTTTTTAATGACTACAGTTTGCTTGACTTTCTAAAGATTAATTTACTCATAGACATGTAAAGAACCAGCACTTTTAATAGTACGTATGTCCACCTGCTGTCTGTGGTGTCTGCTGGTGATGGTGTGGGTAATCCTCCGATGCAGCTAGTGCTTCCAGCGCCTGGAGGGTGGACACTAATGCATCGTCTAACTCCTGAGCGTGGTCTTGAACCGTCCTAGCGCTCACGTTATCAATCAGTGTTACAGGGACGTCCTCTCGACCCTCTGCCACAGCAGCAGAGGCCTTGAGTCCTTTCCGACCCTTTTTCGGGTCATCTTCGTCAGAGCTGTTATCGCGAAACCCCGGAGGTGGTGCCGCTATGGCAGGAGGTGGAGGCTGCAACTTTCCTCCTCCATCATCCATTTCCTCGTCTTCTTCATTCCCAGGTAGCGGTAAGGCAATGAGATCAACAGCCCCTCCTTCACGGGAAGAGCATGCATTTGTGCACTGCTGCAAAATGAGCCTTCCTGCCTCCCCCATGTCTGAGATCAAACCTTCAGCTTGGAGTTTTGCCTTGCAGGAGTCACAGAAAAACCTCTGCGAAGGCTCCATTGTTTTTGCTCTGTTCCTGAAGCTTGAGCTGTCATCAACGGGACCGTCTTGTTCAGCCACTGACTCGCTGCTCTTTAGAGTGGGGTCTGACTTTGTGCGTGAACGACTCTGTACCTGCGAGATAAGGTTCTCATTAATGTCAAGCTCCTGTTCAGCTTGTATCTGAAGCTCTTGCAGCTGTTGTTGCTCTTTTAAATGGATGTGACACAGGCCAAGGTGCTGAGATATGGGTGATGCTGATGCCTTCTGTGTTGCCTCTCTGGACGACCCCTCTCTCTCTTCTCGCCGACTCCCACTTGACACAGTGGCTCCGGAGCGGAATTGGGCATGGGAGCTTCTGGAATCTAAATGACAGAACTGTCTGAGTGGTTGAACGAGTAGAAAACATGATGGATGGCAATGAGTCCAGATGACAAAGGTGAGTCTGTTGAATAGAGTTCTCAGAGATGGAAAAGAGCCTTGTGGGATGTGATGGCATGCTGTGATCTTTCTCTTTGGCAGACCACAGGAGATGCGAACATCCAATACATGGTTTAGTTGCATGATGCAAAATATAGTCAACTTCCGGAAATATGAATTAATCTTGATCAGCATTTCAGTTACGCTTGCATAAACTGACTCAAGATGAGGATGGAGAGTTCAAAAAGATGGAGGGATCAAACTGGAATTATGAATGAGTGCCATGATAAATCCTTATAATATATCTTCAGAGATTCCTTTTGATAGCAACTTGATCAAGTCATTTTAATGAGCGATTCAATTTGTGTTTTATATTTTAGATGTCACCATGGACATTTTCTCACCATTTTTACATTTGATTTATTTTGAAAAGTCCCAAACTGCATATGCAATGCAACATATTTGACTTTAGCTAGTCAGTGAAAGATGAAAAGCAAAGCAAATGCACTGTCAGAAAATTACATGGAATGACTTTGTTGTATTGTAATGAAATTACAACAATAACAATAAGATTTCTAACATACCTGCCTTGATCATGTAAGGCTGACCAGGTACCCTGCAGTAGATTGTCCTTTTAGGGTCCACAAATAGCTTATAATAGCCAGATATCAAACAGGCAAAGTTTGAGGCATCTGGCCACTCCATTAATAAGACCAAGGGCTACAATATAATATGGAAACAGATATTAGTATAGTATTTCATTTAAGAACGTTATATAATGCAATAGTGTTTCAGAGCTTTTCTCCACACCTTTGCGTCCAGAATAACCACCTCAACCCGGGCTACTCCATGATGCTCTCTGAAGAGCTGGACCTTGCCTACGCGGCTGAACTCTGCTAAGACGGTTGTTAGGTTGTTCTTCAGATCAATCACATGACTGATACCATGTCTAGGCCCAACCAACAATGTTGTGGCTGACTGCTTCTCATCCTTTCAATAGATAAAAAAAGAAATTTAATAAGAGGAGAGGCAAATTATATTTCTTAAGGGTTGCAACATTTTTGTAAAACCATGAAATCATTGTAAAAATGTCTTGATTATTGTTTGACAAGCTATCTCAGATTCATGTTACCAAGCCAACTGTGTGAAACAAGAAGCCTCCGAATGGTGGAAGGTCATTCAAGACACGCATGTACTGTAGTTTCCCTTGAAGAGGAGAAACCTGCATAGAAACACAGATAAAGAGAAAATAAGAATGGTGAGTTGTGCAAGTGAATGGAGGGTGATATTCTGGCCAGCAGAGGGCAATGTTTTGCTTCTATAAGCTCTGCTTTGTATATCAATGATTAGTATGGAGAATTAATTGCACTCTGTTTTGCATATATCTATTCCAACATTACACATATCAACTATGCTCTTAGGGCATACACAAACACGAAAAAATTATGCATTAGACTGGATTGATAAAAGGTTTCTTTGTTGCATGTTTCTTGATTCACATTTGACGAGAAAGTCCATTTTCTGCCAGGGCATTATCCATTAATTCTACAGACATTTCAGTTAACTCTAAAACATAGCGGAATGTAGTGTAAAATTTAAAATAAATACGGAAAATTCTTAGAAATACAGTACATTGGGTCCCATTTTTAAGGATATTTTTTAGAGTGTGTATTTGCCCCAAATATTCTGTCACCATATATACCTTGTTACCAGCTGGTGGAGGATGCTGGTATGTCTTCAACAGCTGTGAGAGAGTCTTGCAGACGTTTTTCTCCTTGACGGTTGGCAACAGAGTCAAAGGAAGGAAAGGTTCCAAGCCCCATTCTTTCCTAAAGATAATGATGTGGGTTTAGTCTTCAAAGCATGCAACCGGCTGCAAGACTTTATAGTGCTCTTTAAAGGTTTCATGAGTGTCACCTGTCACTGGTTTGAAAAAATATGCTGCTTAGGGTGCTCATCCAAAATCTAATGCATGCTTCTTTGGAAAAGGTTAGACTAAATGCATATTTACACCAACATATATGTTCAACATATGTTCAAATGTTGCTAGAAAACACAAAGACAACAGTGGGCAACTTTGCATTTTTGACACACATTAACTTCCATTCATTCCAAATAAAATGTTTAGTGCGCTGAATTTTCAAACATCCATCTTAGTGTGAACAGATCTTAATTATACTATACTATTTAAAATCTCAAGGTTTAATAAAAATGAATACAATTTCCTTTTTTCAGGGTGTCGTGACTGTTTTAAAGACTTACTCAACGTGCTTTAGAGAAATCTTCTGATTGGGTCTCGCAATCGACACAGTGATGTAGATGTGAAGGGCTGCCAACCTAAGCGTGACGTCAGACTTCCAGTCCACCCCAAACCGCTCCTTAATGACGTCATTTCGGCTCTGTGAGAACAAAGTACACAAAGATTAATATCAGACGACTCATTTGTTTCTAAATATGTAAATGTTCATGGCTAAATCCACCTGTATGTAGAGGTACTCAAATGCAGCGGGGTCTCTCCTCAATAAGTCTGCAGGGTCTTTTGGGAAGAAGCAAATACGGAAAAGACACTTCATTCCCTGGAAGTAGGTCCTGTGAACTACCTGAAAATACAGAATGAAAGACATGTTTGAAATAAAACACTAACAAACATTCCAGTACTAAATTGGCACATTGCATTCCTTATGATAGAAAGGTGATGTGCTGCCAGCAGCCATACCAAATTTAATTGATTATCCTATACAACCACAGTTCTATTAATGTATATTCATATGCAACGGCGTCCATGAGTCTAAGACCACGCTAAATAAAAAATCCATGATTCAAAATGCAGTTTAAACCAACATTTTAGGATTTGGAATAATTTAATTAAATTGAAAATTAAATTTCTGCCACTAATGAAATAAATGAATTAGTGACTGAGCATTTGAACTGCCTTGTCCAGATGGTCAGATGCTCTTGCTTCCAGTGAGGCACGATATGCTTTTTTGGAATATTTGAAAAATCATGCTGGATAACATTAAAATCAGACATAAATATGACTAAATCAAATTAAACTTCTAAATACTATACTGTAAATATTTGTATGATCTCTATAACCCCCGGAGGGTTTTTAACTCACCATAGAATGTTGGTGCAAAGTACCTCTGTGCTCCACACTGAAAGTTGTTTTTAAAGCTTTTGAACTGTAGAGTGAAGGTAAAGCATAGGTAAAGGTAAACTCACATGAGACAGTGGCTGGTTTTCTTGGAGCAGATGCAGCCTCTGATTCTGAGCCAGTCCACCGGACTCCAGCACCAAAGCAAAATGCTCGATGTAGCGTAGAGAGAGGCGATCCTGCAGCGATGATACCACATCCTGTGGCGAATGGGAAAAGGAGAGCAAGTTCTAGCATTCTGTAGTATAGTAACTCTTCTCATGGTTCATGTTTTTGCTCCTAAAGCATGAATTTGGCTGTATTACAATATCTCTGATATTACTGTGCAAAGTAAATGTAGTGAAAAGCAACTGTATTGTCAGAGTGTGAACTACAAGACAGGCTTGACATTTCCATCTGCGATAGACCGTTGAAATCCACACTCTCAGTCACTGGATCCTGCTCTGGAGACAAATGAGGCTTTTTACTGATTAGTGGCTTTGCTTCTGAAATGGATGCCAAATATTTAATGAGGTTTCCATGTAACCAAAGCAAATACTGTGCTAAAGCACCAATGTGTGCTTGTGCGGAGCAGAACGCACTGGCTGCTGTGATGCACTATATACTTTGTGTTTGATGACAGTAACTCCAGCTATGGGAGATAGCCGGATTACTGTTTTGTGTTCTGTCACCGGGATTGAGATAATCTGTTTGGTGATACTGACCAAATGCTGGAAGATATCAGCTCAGGAGGGATTGTGAGAAATGCCAACCACGCTGTAAAACCACCAATGTATGTGAGGTAAAAACCTCACTAGGTTTTTCAATTATTTGAAACCATCAAACCTCAACTACATCTATGCATTCACAAATAAATAAATAAATAGAGCCTTTGAAAGCGATATAATTTAATAAAAACTATTGCATTTCTTTCAGTTGATCGTAGCTCTTGGAATTCATTTTTTAATCTGACGTAACGTAAGATTAGCAGTACAAAAGAAAGCGCTTAGGCTTTATACATCAGAAAGAAAAATCTAATATTGGCTAATGACTTTTCAAAATGATATTACTATATTGGGTAACACTATGGAAAGATGCTCTAACTGCAGAAAGTAACACAGCTCAAATGAATAGCACTACAATAACACTTCAGCTACTACTATGAAACTACTGAACTACTGAAACCAGCTTATCTAATTAGTAAGTCCTGGCAAATTTAGGATGTTATTAGGTAATCAATAATTATTGGAAGAGAACAGCATCATTAAGAACTACTAACTATGGTCAATTATAAAGAATGGCCAGTTAAATATTTATTACAACATTAACACGTCTGATACTTGTGTTACCTAGAATTACTAGTGTTCTGGACCATTATTTTGAAGTTTAAAACATTTTTTTTTTTAACTTTAAAATATGGTCCAGATCACTAGTATTTCCTGCAGAGTGATTAGGTAACATTTGAGTAGTGAGAGTATTGTGAGAATAACATTGTGTTTAAAGAGAAAAGCATGTATTGTCCACAAATCATTCTGAAAGAATCTTTAAAAACAACATTTTTAATATTCTTTGAATTTCTCAGAAGCAATTCTTTGGAAAGTCATATCTTTACAATCGAAAGTGTTGTGTCTGCACCAACGGCACGAAATCCCTTTACGGGGTTCCCAGAAGGCACTATTCTAGGTCCACTTTTATTTCAATTTTATGTTAATGACTTGGTTAATGCACACCCAAATGTCAATATTGAAATTTATGTGGATAATGCAGTATTTTTTACTCATGCAAATGATATTTAAGAAGCATCCTTTAGTCTCGCATCTGCTTACAAAACAGTTGTGTCAACACATTCAAATATGTTTCTAACAGCGTAAATGTAAAAAAATGTTTTGGGGTCACACTGAACTGAACACATTAAACTTCATGTAAAAAAAAACAACAACAACAATATATATATATATAT
>NC_133376.1:3026436-3055770 GCF_049309525.1 Garra rufa
TTGTTTCCTCTAACAGACTGTCAGTTCTTAGGAATCTACTTGGTTTAATTTAGTAACAATAAAGCCAATCCTCTAGTCACCCAGTAAGTCAGTTCCTGCATAGTTTCCTTTGCATGACATCTTCACATTCTTACAGTCAATTGTAAATCTACAATCAGTTTTCATGAGTATGCAAATGTTCACTGTCGTGCTTCGGTGCTGAGAAATCAGATTATTTTACTAACAGTGAAGGAAGTAAATGAAAGGAAGGAAGTAATCCTAAAGGCCCAAAATAAAACAAGACCTACTTTATGTGCTTTATATGAAAGCATCCAGTTTAACAAAGCAAAAATAATGATCAAAGCACTTGCTTCCTTCTTCACTGCTGAGTAATCATTTAAAGCAAAGCACAGACAGACTCTCATGATATTCAACAATACATTTAAAAGCAAGCAAGCAAGAAAGAAAGCAAGAAAGAAATTGACACACTGCAGATGATAAGTAGTATTTTATACTACATCTATATCTACATATTATTGTTGTTGTTGTTTCTGTTGCCTACCGAGTGTACTTAAGTGATTGATCATTTCCGAATTCGCCATTCAATCTAAAAACTCGTATGATAAATCGTAATCCAGTTAGTTTTGACTGACAACGCAATTCGCCTCACGCTCACTCCGGTAATCTGCGCGTCCACGGAAAGAATGCAAGACTCGAGAATTGAGTGGAAGTGCCCAGGTGGAGCAGAGATGCAAAACTGTCCTGTTCAGGACTTCAAACTGTTGTTTTTGATCTTAGATTTAATCTTAGTCTTAGTCTTTTGGACTAAAATGCTTATTAGTTTTAGTCAAATTTTAGTCACTTCTATATGTGATAGTTTTAGTCCAATTTTAGTCGACGAAAAGTCAAAAAGGTTTTAGTCTAGTTTTAGTCAAAAAAGGGGAAAAAGTAGTCTTTTAACAAATTAATGTAGGTCAGTAAGTATTTTGCTGTTGGGTAGTGTCACTTCTGAAAATAGCAGATCTATAGTTCAACACAATGTGAGCTTCCGGATCGACTATTTTCACCAATAATTACAATAATGAAAGAATGTTTTAAAACATAAAAGACAAACAAGGATGGAATGCTAAAACGGCTTGCCATACTAGTATGGCAAAGAGTATTTAATGCTAAAACGGCTTGCCATAGCGGCAGATACGTTTTAGGTTTTGATTGGCATGCACAATAAGCAGAAATGCCATGTATTTTAAACGTCTGATGGACCACTAACATTTTCGTCAATTCTCGTCTCGTCAACGAAAACTCACACACGTCTCGTCATGTTTTAGTCATCAACGAGCCATTTTTATCTCGTCATCGTCTCGTTATCGTCATGAAAAAAAAGTGGCGTCAACGAAATGATTTCGTCATCGTCATCATTGACGAAAACAACACTGACTTCAAGTACTGGTCAGATCTGTAAATAGACTATTGTAGTTTCGTCTTTGTTTACTTAGTTAAGCATTAAACTGCTTGCAAACATTAGCAATAGCAGTCAGTTTGCTGCAAAATTACCAAAATGACATAGCTGTTGTAAAGGGTAGGAATTTAACAGACAAATATTCACATATTTTATAACAGGTTTAGAGGGAGCTAAGGCAAACAGCAATACATCCCTTACAAATATTAACCATGGTTTCACTAAAAACCAAATACATGGTTACTATAGTTAAACCATAATAACCACAAATTAACAATGGTTTTGCTACACTTTATACTGTAGTTTCACCATGGTATTTGTAGTAAAACTCTGGTTATACAAATGGTACTCAATCTGCCAAAAAACAATGCTACTACTATACTTTTACCATAGGCTTAAAAAAAACATGGTTAATTTTCCTAAGGACAAAACATGACCCGTGATAATGCAGAAAAACATGTTCAGTATTAGGATTTCAATAAAGATATATTCGAGATGAAGCTATAATTGTAGGCTAATAATGTTAACATTTAGGCTAGATAAAACAGTAGCACATGGTCCTAATGTAATAAATAAAATGTATACTAATGTAATAAAATAAATGTATACTAAGTCAAACAAATTAGAATGAGGTGGTTGTTTTGCGACACAGTGGTAGACATGTTGAGGAAAAAGTGACAGGGACAAGAAAATTAGTGAAAAAAAAAAAAAAAAAAAAAAAAAACACTCATGAGAGACCGAGAATTCAGGGAAATGAAGAGACTAAAAAGTTAAATGGACGTTCTAGATAACCTTTAATTATTTTGCGTGGCACCAGCCTAGGGATTTAAACTTTTTTTATGTGATAATGATGATGGCCATACAAAAAATATTGTTGTCCATGGTTTCAGAATTTGTTGTAGCTTTATGGGATGGCCTGGATGAGTGTGAGATTTTCCGGCCTGAAATTTTTTCACAGTCCACGCCTGTGTGTGTGTGTATCTATCTCTCGCTCTCAACAGAATGGGTTAAAACAGATAATTAACTGGCAGTTAAAAGCAAAAAAAAAAAAAAAAAAAAAAAACAGAGTGGAAACAGACATGGTCAAGTTATTATACCTTTGTTTAAGTCATTTATAAAATAAAGAATCATTTCAGATATTATCAGAATAAAATCACATGTAATTCAACACTTTTAGCTTCCACTGACAAAAACATTGTACATTTTCTATGTGGTTTTATTAAAGCAATACTTATTACTTGACCAGTAAGTGGCTCCTGTAAACATTTATGGTTGTCTTATGGCATGCCAAAGATCACCGACCTACTGTACAACCTCACTTCCTGAAGTATTTGACATTGAAACATTTGGATTGTTACAGGAATACAGTTTGCAATATTAAAGAAATCTTGATAAGCTTTATTTGAACATGATATGAGCAAATGTTGGGAAGGATTGAATGAACGCTGGAGGATGAGTTTACCTATAAGGTGACAAGAAGCCTAGTTGTTACTAATTTACCAACACTTTCAACAAACAATAACCTCTGACAGTGAACATGGTTAATATAACATGCAATTGGTTTTTAAAAGAATGTTTTATCCATGAATTCAAGTAGCTTCATAACATTGACTGTTTAGCTTTAATTTAAGGTACCAGTTTGGTAAGTGGTATTTTAAATATTGATGTCAAAATTTACTTCAAAAATTCAAGTTTTTTTTGTATTACTTTGTTTTACTTCTTCTGTCTTAGCATATTTCAGAGAGTCTGTCTTTTAAAGAAATCTATTCCAAATACATGTTACCATAGGTTGTATGAACATACATTAGTTAATGCAATGCTTCTCAAACAGCACTGGATATTTTGTTCATCTCCCTTGTTGAAACTCATCAGCTGATTAATATTTGCGAGTTACTGTACAACATTATAAATAAAAATGAATAAAGAAATTTGCGTTTGTTTCCTCTAACAGACTGTCAGTTCTTAGGAATCTACTTGGTTTAATTTAGTAACAATAAAGCCAATCCTCTAGTCACCCAGTAAGTCAGTTCCTGCATAGTTTCCTTTGCATGACATCTTCACATTCTTACAGTCAATTGTAAATCTACAATCAGTTTTCATGAGTATGCAAATGTTCACTGTCGTGCTTCGGTGCTGAGAAATCAGATTATTTTACTAACAGTGAAGGAAGTAAATGAAAGGAAGGAAGTAATCCTAAAGGCCCAAAATAAAACAAGACCTACTTTATGTGCTTTATATGAAAGCATCCAGTTTAACAAAGCAAAAATAATGATCAAAGCACTTGCTTCCTTCTTCACTGCTGAGTAATCATTTAAAGCAAAGCACAGACAGACTCTCATGATATTCAACAATACATTTAAAAGCAAGCAAGCAAGAAAGAAAGCAAGAAAGAAATTGACACACTGCAGATGATAAGTAGTATTTTATACTACATCTATATCTACATATTATTGTTGTTGTTGTTTCTGTTGCCTACCGAGTGTACTTAAGTGATTGATCATTTCCGAATTCGCCATTCAATCTAAAAACTCGTATGATAAATCGTAATCCAGTTAGTTTTGACTGACAACGCAATTCGCCTCACGCTCACTCCGGTAATCTGCGCGTCCACGGAAAGAATGCAAGACTCGAGAATTGAGTGGAAGTGCCCAGGTGGAGCAGAGATGCAAAACTGTCCTGTTCAGGACTTCAAACTGTTGTTTTTGATCTTAGATTTAATCTTAGTCTTAGTCTTTTGGACTAAAATGCTTATTAGTTTTAGTCAAATTTTAGTCACTTCTATATGTGATAGTTTTAGTCCAATTTTAGTCGACGAAAAGTCAAAAAGGTTTTAGTCTAGTTTTAGTCAAAAAAGGGGAAAAAGTAGTCTTTTAACAAATTAATGTAGGTCAGTAAGTATTTTGCTGTTGGGTAGTGTCACTTCTGAAAATAGCAGATCTATAGTTCAACACAATGTGAGCTTCCGGATCGACTATTTTCACCAATAATTACAATAATGAAAGAATGTTTTAAAACATAAAAGACAAACAAGGATGGAATGCTAAAACGGCTTGCCATACTAGTATGGCAAAGAGTATTTAATGCTAAAACGGCTTGCCATAGCGGCAGATACGTTTTAGGTTTTGATTGGCATGCACAATAAGCAGAAATGCCATGTATTTTAAACGTCTGATGGACCACTAACATTTTCGTCAATTCTCGTCTCGTCAACGAAAACTCACACACGTCTCGTCATGTTTTAGTCATCAACGAGCCATTTTTATCTCGTCATCGTCTCGTTATCGTCATGAAAAAAAAGTGGCGTCAACGAAATGATTTCGTCATCGTCATCATTGACGAAAACAACACTGACTTCAAGTACTGGTCAGATCTGTAAATAGACTATTGTAGTTTCGTCTTTGTTTACTTAGTTAAGCATTAAACTGCTTGCAAACATTAGCAATAGCAGTCAGTTTGCTGCAAAATTACCAAAATGACATAGCTGTTGTAAAGGGTAGGAATTTAACAGACAAATATTCACATATTTTATAACAGGTTTAGAGGGAGCTAAGGCAAACAGCAATACATCCCTTACAAATATTAACCATGGTTTCACTAAAAACCAAATACATGGTTACTATAGTTAAACCATAATAACCACAAATTAACAATGGTTTTGCTACACTTTATACTGTAGTTTCACCATGGTATTTGTAGTAAAACTCTGGTTATACAAATGGTACTCAATCTGCCAAAAAACAATGCTACTACTATACTTTTACCATAGGCTTAAAAAAAACATGGTTAATTTTCCTAAGGACAAAACATGACCCGTGATAATGCAGAAAAACATGTTCAGTATTAGGATTTCAATAAAGATATATTCGAGATGAAGCTATAATTGTAGGCTAATAATGTTAACATTTAGGCTAGATAAAACAGTAGCACATGGTCCTAATGTAATAAATAAAATGTATACTAATGTAATAAAATAAATGTATACTAAGTCAAACAAATTAGAATGAGGTGGTTGTTTTGCGACACAGTGGTAGACATGTTGAGGAAAAAGTGACAGGGACAAGAAAATTAGTGAAAAAAAAAAAAAAAAAAAAAAAAACACTCATGAGAGACCGAGAATTCAGGGAAATGAAGAGACTAAAAAGTTAAATGGACGTTCTAGATAACCTTTAATTATTTTGCGTGGCACCAGCCTAGGGATTTAAACTTTTTTTATGTGATAATGATGATGGCCATACAAAAAATATTGTTGTCCATGGTTTCAGAATTTGTTGTAGCTTTATGGGATGGCCTGGATGAGTGTGAGATTTTCCGGCCTGAAATTTTTTCACAGTCCACGCCTGTGTGTGTGTGTATCTATCTCTCGCTCTCAACAGAATGGGTTAAAACAGATAATTAACTGGCAGTTAAAAGCAAAAAAAAAAAAAAAAAAAAAACAGAGTGGAAACAGACATGGTCAAGTTATTATACCTTTGTTTAAGTCATTTATAAAATAAAGAATCATTTCAGATATTATCAGAATAAAATCACATGTAATTCAACACTTTTAGCTTCCACTGACAAAAACATTGTACATTTTCTATGTGGTTTTATTAAAGCAATACTTATTACTTGACCAGTAAGTGGCTCCTGTAAACATTTATGGTTGTCTTATGGCATGCCAAAGATCACCGACCTACTGTACAACCTCACTTCCTGAAGTATTTGACATTGAAACATTTGGATTGTTACAGGAATACAGTTTGCAATATTAAAGAAATCTTGATAAGCTTTATTTGAACATGATATGAGCAAATGTTGGGAAGGATTGAATGAACGCTGGAGGATGAGTTTACCTATAAGGTGACAAGAAGCCTAGTTGTTACTAATTTACCAACACTTTCAACAAACAATAACCTCTGACAGTGAACATGGTTAATATAACATGCAATTGGTTTTTAAAAGAATGTTTTATCCATGAATTCAAGTAGCTTCATAACATTGACTGTTTAGCTTTAATTTAAGGTACCAGTTTGGTAAGTGGTATTTTAAATATTGATGTCAAAATTTACTTCAAAAATTCAAGTTTTTTTTGTATTACTTTGTTTTACTTCTTCTGTCTTAGCATATTTCAGAGAGTCTGTCTTTTAAAGAAATCTATTCCAAATACATGTTACCATAGGTTGTATGAACATACATTAGTTAATGCAATGCTTCTCAAACAGCACTGGATATTTTGTTCATCTCCCTTGTTGAAACTCATCAGCTGATTAATATTTGCGAGTTACTGTACAACATTATAAATAAAAATGAATAAAGAAATTTGCGTTTGTTTCCTCTAACAGACTGTCAGTTCTTAGGAATCTACTTGGTTTAATTTAGTAACAATAAAGCCAATCCTCTAGTCACCCAGTAAGTCAGTTCCTGCATAGTTTCCTTTGCATGACATCTTCACATTCTTACAGTCAATTGTAAATCTACAATCAGTTTTCATGAGTATGCAAATGTTCACTGTCGTGCTTCGGTGCTGAGAAATCAGATTATTTTACTAACAGTGAAGGAAGTAAATGAAAGGAAGGAAGTAATCCTAAAGGCCCAAAATAAAACAAGACCTACTTTATGTGCTTTATATGAAAGCATCCAGTTTAACAAAGCAAAAATAATGATCAAAGCACTTGCTTCCTTCTTCACTGCTGAGTAATCATTTAAAGCAAAGCACTCAAAAAAATGGTTTTGTGCCATTGTTGGTTTTAAATATATATATTTTTTAAAACAACGTGTGTGTGTGTGTGTGTGTGTGTGTGTGTGTGTGTGTGTGTGTGTGTGTGTGTGTGTGTGTGTGTGCCAAAACACTATTGTATTGTGCTTAAATAACTTAAACTGTTTAATTTTCCACTTTACTTAATTATGAATTGTTAAAGTAATGTAAAGGGTTTCATTTGAATAAGATCATGGTGGCAGCTAAAGTTTCTTTGTGTTAACACCAAGTCTTTAGTTTCTGTTAGTGTTAATGACCACATTTCGTGTACACAGCAAAATCCCCAGTGTTAATTTAACACTCTGAGTGTGGACACATATAAACACTGAAGCAGTGTTGTAGTTACTGAGATATTTAGGTAATCAATTAAGTCATGATTGATCATTATTACAGACACCTGATGTTAATAAGCAGAATCACCAAAAGAGAGAAAAAAAAATGTAAGCAACCATTATAGTGGTCAATGTTTGCATTAGTTGGGCTCTTGACCCTTGAATCTTCAATGTTAGATTTTGTTTGGCTGCTTTTTACTGAGTTATAACAGCCAGACAAGCCAAGAACAAAAGTCATCAAGTAGCACTGACTGTATTTAAAATAGCTATCATCATAAAGTGACTTGAGTACTTGACTTACGTTTACCTTACAGATTTCAATAGAACTGTGAACAAAAGATCTGTCAGTTTTGGCTTTATGAGACAGATGAAGGATTTAGACACACAATAGTGTTGAATTACATGTGATTTTATTCTGATAATATCTGAAATGATTCTTTATTTTATAAATGACTTAAACAAAGGTATAATATCTTGACCATGTCTGTTTCCACTCTGTTTTGTTTGTTTGTTTTTTGCTTTTAACTGCCAGTTAATTCTCTGTTTTAACTCATTCTGTTGAGAGTGAGAGATAGATACAGATGTGGTATAAAACACTACTTATCATCTCCAATGTGTCAGTTTCTTTCTTTCTTTCTTTCTTGCTTGCTTGCTTGCTTTTTAAATGTATTGTTGAGTATCATGAGAGTCTGTCTGTGCTTTGCTTTAAATTCTTACTCAGCAGTCAAGAAGGAAGCAAATGCAGTGAAGGTTTGATCATTATTTTTGCTTTGTTAAACTGGATGCTTTCAAATAAACCACATCAAGCAGGTCTTGTTTTATTTTGGGACTATAGGATTTCATTCACATCTTTCACTGTTACTAAAATAATCACAGCAGTGAAAACAATTAAATTAATTGTACGAATGTGAAGATGCAAAGGAGGAACTGACTTACTGGGTGACTAGAGGATTGGCTTTATTGTTACTAAATGAAACCAAGCCACTATCATCATATCAGAGAAAACATTATGCAACATTATATCAGCGAATAATGTTGTTATACTGAACATTAACTCTCCAATGGTAATGAGTTGAATCAGGTGTCTATGATAAAAGGAACAAACAAAATTAACATTAACTAATGTTTATTCATACAACCTATGATAACATGCATCTAAAATAGTTGAAATAGTAACAAAGACAGACTCTCTGAAATAAGTAAGTAAATATGGGTTATGGGGTAAGATTAGTGATCTAAAATATGGTCATGGTGAATAAATCATTAATATGGGCTTTATAAGTGCTAATAAACAGAGAATCAATAGAATTGGTCAGAATTTAATCAGGCTATATTTCTGGAAGGATATATATTTATTTTTCATTTACTCTCATGGATTTCAGTTTTTTTTTTTCAGATTTCTCAAACAGTGAGGGAAGACGAGGAAGAAATAATGTTAGTGAAGCAGTAACAACTACACTTCTTGTCAGCTTAAAGGTAAATTGATCCTCCAGCGTTCATTCAATCCTTCCCAACATTGGCTCAGATCATGGTCAGAAGAAGCTTATCAAGAGTCCTTAGTGGATTCTTAATATTACAAACTGTTTTCCTGCAACACTCCAAATGTTTCAGTGCCAAATATCTATAGGTTGTAGCTTGTTGATGCTTTGCATGGTAAATGTCATAAAAAAACAATAAATGTTCACAGTAGCCACTTCCTGGTCAAGTAATAAGTATTGCTTTAATGAAGTCACTTAAACCATGTTTTTTTTTTTTTTTTGTCTTGCCCAGCAATAAAATTAATTAACTGCCAGTTATATATACATTGTTGAGCATCATGAGAGTCTGTCTGAGCTTTGCTTTAAATTCCTACTCAGCAATGAAGAAGGAAGCAAATGCAGTGAAGGTTTGATCATTGTTTTTGCTTTGTTAAACTGGATGCTTTCAAATAAACCACATCAAGCAGGTCTTGTTTTATTTTTGGACTATAGGATTTCATTCACATCCTTCACTGTTACTAAAATAATCACAACAGTGAAAACAATTAAATTAATTGTACGAATGTGAAGATGCAAAGGAGGAACTGACTTACTGGTTGACTTAAGGATTGGCTTTATTGTTACTAAATAAAAGCAAGTAGATTCCTAAGAAATGACTATCATCATCAGAGGAAACATTATGAAACATTATATCAGTGATTATTAATATACAGTCAGGTCCATAAATATTGGGAAATCTACACAATTCTAACACTTTTGGCTCTATACACCTCCACAATGGATTTGAAATGAAACAAACAAGATGTGCTTTAACTGCACACTGTCAGCTTTAATTTGAGAGTATTTACATCCAAATCAGGTGAACGGTGTAGGAATTACAACAGTTTGCATTTGTGCCTCCTACTTGTTAAGGGACCAAAAGTAATGGGGCAATTGGCTTCTCAGCTGTTCCATGGCCAGGTGTGTGTTATCCCCTCATTATCCCAATTACAATGAGCAGATAAAAGGTCCAGGCTGTATCCGAAATCGCCCCCTATACCCTCAAATAGGGCACTATTTGAGGGGACAGCCATTTTAAGTGGTGTTCGAAACCATAGTGGACATTCTCGAGTGCACTCATTCAATCCCACAATGCACCGCAAAAACGAGTGTACAACCGATGTACGCTCAACAGCTAGAGATAACCCATAATGCACTGTGAGAGTCGCGCGCCGACTGAATTCCTGCGTCTCTCCAGACGATGGCACCCGCAGCTGAATCATCCATCTGTTCATTTTACAACACACTCGTCCACTGCGTAATACAGCGTACAACACAGTAGTAATTTTACTACTCGAACTGTCCGTTTTAAATGATTGTTAAACAGTAAGCAATACTATGCAAAAGCGTCAGTCCTTCCGGTGCGCTTAGTGTCCGAATTCACTCACTCGTTTTCATTCACTCCTTCAAGTGAACTGTACAAGTGGACTAATGTAGGGAATAGTGAATAGGGTATAGGGGGCGATTTCGGATACAGCCCCATTCAAGTGTGCTATTTGCATTTGGAATATGTTGCTGTCAACTCTCAAGATGAGATCCAAAGAGCTGTCACTATCAGTGAAGCAAGCCATCATTAGGCTAAAAAACATACTGACTGTATGTTAATGCATTTTTATTAATTTGTTTTATTAATTATTATTTACCGTTTATTTTGTTCATAATACTGAACATTAACTCTCAAATAGTTAGTTAATAGTTGAATCAGTTGTCTATGATAAGAGGTACAAACAAAATCAACATTAACTAATGTTTATTCATATAACCTATGATAACATGCATTTGAAATAGTTTTGTTCCAAAGACAAACTCTCTGAAATACATAAGTAAGTAAGTATGGGGTAGGATTAGAGATCTAAAATATGGTCATGGCGAATAAATCGTTAATATGGGCTTTATAAGTACTAATAAACAGAGAATCAATAGAATTGGTCAGAATTTAATCAGGCTATATTTCTGGAAGGATATATATTTCCTTTTCATTTACTCTTAGATGTCAGGGTTTCAGATTTCTCAAACAGCAAGGGAAGACGAGGAAGTAAAGCTAAAGGTAATTATAGACAATTGGTAGGCTTCTTGTTTGCTTATAGAGGTTGACTGAAAGGAACAAATGAACCTGTATCTGATTCAACTTAAAAGAAGTATTAAAGGGGGACTTTTCCAAGTTAAACATTAAATGAATGCTTTTAGCAATCAAAGACCTATTGTTTCATAATGGTCAAATACGTGAACAAGTCAAATGACAGCCGTAATAGGTGCGGCTCTTATTAGTTTCTATTCCAAGAAGGAGTTTCTTTCCAGGAAATTGCAACGAAAATAAGACTCTGATGTGTCAGGCTGCATAAGTGTGTTCTTGTGTGCTTATTTGAGCAGGTGAACCAATGACCCTACCCTGTTCATTTATTTTATTTGCCTGCCCGTCTATGATGGCCACAACCTGCCCTTTGAATTCTCAGACTGTGTCATGATGTCTCACCCAGCTGGCACGACATCCCAGAGCATCCTGTTTACGGTCGCATGAATCTGAGAGCACGTCCACGGTGCAGTTTGGGTGGTACACTGGTTTCGTTCTTATTTTTCACCCCACAAGATATTAGTCACTCAGGCTATATTGTGTGCTATGAAGGATGAGCAAAAATGGCAAAAAAAAAAAAAAAAAAAAAATGCTTAAAAAAGCTATTAATAGCAGTCAATTATGAAGTTATGATACATAGAATCTGACTCAAATTCAAATTAAATGCTTAATAATCAATGAGTGAAGTCTTTCTTAAAAAAGAATGAATCATGCATGATTAGTACAGTGAGAGATAAACAGTACAAAAAGGCCATACATAGAGTGCTTTTGGACATTAGTATGCCGAGCTGCTGAGGGATTTTCGATTGTAGTTTTGTGTTGCATTGTTTTTCTATTGTAATCTCTACCTTACAATCATTCTCTGTTGTTTAAACTGCTAAAATATAACTTTATTCTCCTGTTATACAGTGACTTTTCTGTCTCTATGATTTACTTACTCATATTTTCTCTCAAATGAGTCACGTATTTATAAGAAATGGCTTAAATCATATATTTAGGTCTTATTCATCACTTAAACTGAGATAATAGACATTATAAATATTATTTTGTATTTTACACAGCTTTTTATTGATATAGGAATTCCATTTTATCATGTCCTCAATCAAATTCCGCAAGGAATATAATCTGTGAAATCATAAAACATTTTATAATTTTAATAGACTAGGCTAAACTGCTCTAATCATACACTCTTAAACATAAAGGTGCTTCAGGATGCCATAGAAGAACTTTTTGTCTCAATGGTTCCATGAAGAACTTATAACATCTAAAGAACCTTTCTGTTTCACAAAAAGTTCTTTGTGCCAAATAAGGTTCTTCGCATTATAAAAGGGTAAGCAAGAAATGGCTCTTTAAAGAACCTTTGACTGAATGGTTCTTTGTGGAGCCAAAAATGGTTCTTCTATGGCATCGCTTGAAGAACCTTTTGAAGCACCTTTATTTTTAAGAGTGTACATACATTGTTTTGTTTTGTTTTTCGGTTGTAATCATTAACGTGTCCCTAACGTCACCTTGCACCCTGTTAGTATGTACTATGCTCAAAATGTTCCACCCTGTTATGTTAGGTCTATTAACCTAACAGGCTGGAATGTGAAACTAACAGTGTGGAAATTCCAGAACCCAAGCTTGGAGGAAGCCAAATAAATGTGGGTGGGTCCTCCCCAGGGGCACATTAAGGTGGTCAGAGGCCCCTAGGCTGCTCTTTGTGTGAGGCCCACCTTAAGCATTATGCTTTACTCGGAAAATGTATTTAGTGCCATTCATGTTCCACAAAAGCAAATAGTAAGGTGAACTAGCACACACATACATTGAGACACCCAATACTACAGTGTTTCCTCTACATTTCCAGTGCCCCCACCGAATTCTGTGATGTTAACCTGGCTTACACATAACACATTACATTTACATTTACATTTACTCATTTAGCCGACGCTTTTATCCAAAGCGACTTACAATTGGGAATACAACAAGTGATTCATCCTAAGGAGGCAGATCAACATAGGAAGTGCTCAAAAATACCATATGACAGGCGTTGTTAGAAGAGTGCAGGCTAGAAGGGGAAGATCAAGAAAGAGAGGAGAACAGGCTAGAAAGGGAGGATCAAGAAGAGAGGAGGAATTTTTTTTTTTTTTTTTTTTTTTATAGAGTCACATAGTGTCGAAAAAGATGGGTTTTCAGCAGTCGCTTGAAAGCTGTAAAGGAGTCTGCATTCCGGATAGGGGTGGGAAGATCATTCCACCAGGCAGGGACTTTGAACGAGAATGTTCTGGACAGTGATTTAATACCTCTCTGTGGTGGTACAATGAGGCGTCTTTCACTAGAGGATCTCAGACTTCTGGAGGGAGTGTAGATGTGTAGTAGTGAATGGAGGTAGGCAGGTGATTAGCTGGTGGCTGTCCTATATGCCAGCATCAGTGTCTTGAATTTGATGCGTGCTGTAACCGGTAGCCAGTGCAGAGATACGAAGAGGGGTGTGACATTAACACGTTTCTATTATTCAAAGTCATAAAAGGATTTTTAGACTGCAACCCGGAACATTTCCCATATCACCCAATCTACTTGCTAAATGGCATCTATGATAATTTTGGTGTGTTTCATTCTTATTCCCAAGCTGTATCTAGATCCGATGGTCACTGCAGTCACCTAGATTCAGTCCGTATACATTGCAAAAAAATGCTTTTCTTACTTAGATTTTTTTTACTTGTTTCCAGCCAAAATATCTAAAAATGATTAAATCAAGAACCAAGTAAAAATGATTTTCTTGTTTTCAGTAAAAACAAGTCAAAATTAAGTGAGTTTTTGCTTAGAACAAGAAAAATAATCTGCCAATGGGACAAGCAAAAATTTCTTATTTCAAACAGAAAACAAGATTATTTTTCTTAACCCGCTGGATATATCCAGACCAGATGGTGGATCAGCACCTAGATTGAACCTCTAAAGCCCTGAATGTCAGCAGAGACCGTGTCAACTAGACAAGCCCTAGTCAAGTCAAGTCACCTTTATTAATATAGCACTTCTACAACACAGATTGTGTCAAAGCAGCTTTACAGTATTATACAGGAACATAGTGTGTCGATAATATAAAAGGACAATAGTGAACACTCAATTTTCAGTTTAAAGATCCCCAGTGAAGACCTCGTCTGCCATCGGCACAAAACCTGCTGGGTCTAACTTTTGTCGCAGCCTGGAATTAAACCACACCTTGCTGGTTTGTCTGATCAGAGGATAACTGTCCCCAGACCGAGCCTAGTTTCTCCCATGGTTTTTCTTCCATTTCTGTCACCGATGGAGTTTTGGTTCCTTACCAATGTCACCTTTGGCTTTGCTTAGTTGGGGACACAATTCCTGGCAATATTGTCAACTTGATTACACAGACACATTTGGAAGAGAACTAAACTAAGCTGAATGATAATGTCACTAAATCAATGATAAACTGACTTTAACTAGAAAATGTACTGTTGTCTCCAGGCTTTTTCCTGTTTAACACTGTAAAGCTGCTTTGACGCAGTCTGAATTGTATAAAGCACTATATAAATAATGGTGATGACTTGACTATGGAAAAACATCTGACATTTCACAAAAATTGAGAGGAAGAAGAAGGCAATTCACTGGATAAGATCATGAAAGCTGTCATCTTGAAAGTCATGACATCTTATTAGTCATAAGTATAAGTGTGGGAAACAGAATTTTTAGAACATTTGGGTAGATACACTGCAAAAAAAAAAAAAAGGTTAAAAAAAGTCCAAGTCAATGTGATGTGTTCAGCTGTTGTCTTAATAATAGTAATATGTAACATTTTGCTTTATCATGCTACATTTAATTCATTCAGTGCTTCATTCAACCAATAAATCAAAGCAACAATAGATTGCTCAGGAAAAAAAAAATCATTTAGTAACACAATACATTCATTCATTGTTTTGGTAGCTTTATATATAGTCTTACAGGACACTTAATATTTGAAGTGTACTATGCTATCATTGTTTGTGAAGGAACAATCCTTCTATAAATCAAAGACATCCAGGATAAAGTGTTGACCGTACTGTAGGCCTCAAAAGTTGACACACAAACCTGTGACAAACAACAAAGCTCTTTACATCACCGCATAACAAAATAATAGCCAGAATTTAAATAAAGTCAAAAACAGCAACATTTCAGCAATATGAAATTCTTTGTTCAGACTGTGTTTGATTAGTTATGACAATAAATGGGGGAATTATATTAGTCTGACATGGCTAAAAAAGGGTGAAAATTGGGGGGAAATGCATATGTTTGCTGTTTTACACTTATATTATATGTACAATATCAATACCTTCAAAAATCTACATCACTATGATGCACGATTATGATGCACAGCAATACAGTTCCATCTAGTAAATCAATTTAGTACATATAATGACATTATAATCTAAAAATTATTATGAGCTAAAATCTGACCCAGGTTTAAATGAGACCTAATGAAATCAATGAGTAAAAATTGAAGAGGTTAATAATGGGCCAGGGAAAAAATGGCAATATGAAGGGTCTTGAAATGTACTGTAACGTGGTAATATAATGGGTTTCTTTGAAGTAAAAAAATTATGAAATAAAATATGCCACTTCACTGTGGGAAAACACCTGTCACTTCACAAAACTGACACACCAGATTTTCGGATTGCAGGAGGTATTGTCTTGTTTGATGACTAAGAGCTTTGAAATCTACGGAGCCCCTTACGTCACCTGTAGAAAAAATAATAATTAATCCGTGGGGACGGTTTTGCAATTCGTTCCCTCAGTTTATAAACCGTACTCACGAATTCTTAAACTGTTCCCTCGGTTTAACAATCCGTGCCCACGGATTAACAAACCGTACCCACGAATTTCCAATCCGTGCGCTCAGATTTTGTAAACCGTACCCTCGGATTTTGAATCCGTACCCACAAATTCATAATCCGTGCGCACGCTTTAGCAATCCGTTCCAACAGGCCACTTGTTTAGGTGCGGGATGCATTGTATTGCATTTATTAAACTTTATTTTCTCATAGTAGGCTATATGAGACTATGCAACACTGACAAAACAGAGTTTTTAGCTTTATTAAGTTGGCTTGGGAAAGCCAACTTACCGTAATCCTATTTAAACTTATTATTATTATTATTCTTATTATTATTTTTCTGAGCGGAAAATTTTTGGACACCTACTCCTCCTAGACCGTTCAAGCTACATACTCCAAACTCGATTGTGCTCGAATGGTTAACACAGTCATTTCAACATCATCTTTTATGCAATATATAATTGTAACACACTTTTCTGGATCGAAGCTGATATGTACTGTGCATATCAGCTGATATATCAGTGTATTTGAGTAGCTTTTTAAGTTTGTGTTCTACAGTACTACAATACCCTAAATTAACAAATCATCAACTTCAACATACATAAATTATTAGGGCTATTTAAAAAAAAAAAAAAAAAAAAAGAAAGAAACTCTACAGTAACTAGATGATATTAATTAATAATACTCAGTACTTATTTGTGTAATTACCATTCAACCTTAAAAATAAGGTGTAGTGCAATACTTTATAATTTATTTATTTATTTTATGTAAAGATCAGTCCATCGATATAATGTCTGTAGTAATGCTTACTTCCACCCATATGTTTTAGTCACTGAGAAAATTACCTTAATTACTGACTGGATCAAGACAGAACTTGCAGCAGGTTATTTCCCTGTATATGTAATTCTACATATGCCATAATCATAATTAAATAATCATAATAATACATTGGGAAAGGAAAAAAAGCTATTTATAACAATCAGTGTTCAGTCTAGTAATTCTAGTAGATTTGCATATCATGATATCTTTATTGTTAACCGCTGACTCAACTTTAAATAAGACTAATTATCTTTTTAATCAGTGAGTACAGCAAGTAAAACATCACTTAACATTATATTGCATGGAGGGAAAGTACTTCTACAAAAAAGCCTTAAAGCTGCTAGATATGCTTTTCAATTTTCATTGCTATCCAATGCTTGTTTACATTAGCCGTGGCCCCGCATGTGTTTCGACCCTCTATACCGCATGTCAACGGCACAGCTCCAGCACGGCTACCGGAGCAGTTCGTCGACACTTTAGTCAATGCTCGCGTTTATACGAGCCACCTTGCGGCTTGCTGAAGCATCCCAGAAGAGGCTTTCCATGCTACATCACTAAAGTTAGGCGAATCCCCCACCTCGTCCCTCCCCACCCACGATTTTGAATGAATTTCATAGGCAGGATTTACGTTGTGACATCATAGCATCTAGAAAACAAACACTGTAGTTCAGAGGTGTAAAGTTACGAATTACATTTACTTGCCTTACTGTAATTGAGTAGGTTTTTTGTGTACTTCTACTTTTTAAAGTAACTTTTAAATTTTGTAATTTTACTTTTACTTAAGTACGTTTTCATTTAAGTATTTTACTTAACTACATTTTAAATATTATCCGTTACTGAGTAAAAATAAAAAATAAAATAATAAAATAAATGAATTAAAAAAAATGTAAATGTAAATGTAAAATTTTAAATGAGTTACTTTTTACTTTTACTTGAGTAGATTTTTTTGACCAGTACTTTTACTTGTACTTAAGTAAAATTTCATTGAATGAACAGTACTTTTACTTGAGTAGCATATTTTATTACTCTTTCCACCTCTGCTGTAGTTCAAAGGAGCTGTTCATTGTTCTTGAAAAGGGATTTTATAAAAACGAAATATCGCCCTTTGGAGTGGACTTTGAGATTTGTAACTTTGTAGATGTTTTTAATACCCAAACATACACACCACACTCTGGCTAAAATTCTAAAAGTATTAAATAGCATAATAGGACCCCTTTAAACCACACCATGCTGGTTTCGTCAGGCCAGAGGAGAACTAGCCCCCTGACTGAGCCTGGATTCTCCCAAGGTCTTTTCTCCATTTCTGTCAATTGAGTTTTGGTTGCTTGCCACTGTCACCTCTGGCTTGGTTACAGGTATTAAATTTGAATATCGAGGGAAAGTCCATTTATTTCAATAATTTGTTTCAAATAGTGAAACTTGTGTTATATTAGTTCACTACACATAAAGTAAAATATTTCAAGCCTTTATTTGTTTCAGTTTTGATGATTATAGATTAAAGGAAAAAAAAATCCAGTATTTCGCAAAATTAGAATATTTCATGTGACCAATAAAAAAAAAAAGGATCTTAAACACAAGGTGTGTTAAAGGTGCCATAGAATGGAAAACTGTATTTACCTTGGCATAGTTGAATAACAACAGTTCTGTTCATGGACATGACATACCATGAGTCTCAAACACCATCGTTTCCTCCACCTTATATAAATCTGTGTTTGCAAAACACCTTTGAAAAATAGGTCAACATAACACAGACTATTACGCAATAGCCCCGGGATCGTTAATAGTAATGCCCCCAACATTTGCATCGCCCGATCATCAGACGATGACGAATGATTTGCAAATCCTGATCACTGCTGACAGCATCCAAACTTGGCAAATATGATAAGCACTACTGCTGTAGTATAACGGTGCACGGAGCACTCATGATCACCGATCTCAAAAGTGAAACTAAAACGTTATCATGGATTCAAAACGGCAGTTTACATGCCCCGCATATTAATAGCGGTTCGAGCTACGTAATTAAACATATTTTTCCTCCATGTGTTTCCCTTCATGCTGTGTGAGAGCCTAGCCACTCTGTGAGACAGCCAATCAGAGCAGAGCATCTCATTATTATTCAGGAACCTTCCAAATAAGGCAATAACTGATCATTTCATTCTAGGGACAAATCCTAGGGTTGTAAATAGACCTGTAAAACCGTTTCTGGAGTATTTTTACCTTTCCTATACCATATACCTTCTATGTAGATATCAGAGAACAATTTAAAACATTGTATCAATGCATTCTATGGCACCTTTAATGTAATGTATTATGTCCTCAGTACTTTGTTGGGCCTCATTTTGCACTGATTCCAGCATCAAGGCGGCGTGGCATGGAGGCGATCAGCCTTTGACACAGTTGAGGTGTTATGGTAGCCCAAGTTGCTTTGATATTGGCCTTCAGCTTGTCTGCAATTCTGGGTCTCTGTTCCCTCATTTTTCTTTTTCCAATACCCCATAGATTTTCAATGGGGTTTAAGAGTTTGCTGGCCAATCAAGTACGGTTATTCAATGGCTATTAAACCAGGTACTGATAGTTTTGGCTTTGTGGGCAGGTGCCAAATCCTGCTGGAAAATAAAATCATCATCTCCAAAAAGCTTGTCGGCAGCAGGAAGCATGAAGTGCTCTAAAATATCCTGGTAGACAGCTGCGTTGACTGTGGACTTGATAAAAGACAATGGACTCACACCAGCAGATGACATGCTCCTCAAACCATCACTGACTGTGGAAACTTCACACTGGACTTTAAGCAGCTTGACTTTTGTGCCTCTTCGGTCTTCCTCCAGACTCTGGGACCTTGATTTCCAAATGAAATGCAAAATTTGCTTTCATCTGAAAACAGGACTTGGGACCACTGGGCAACAGACCAGTACTTTTTCTCCTTAGCCCAGCACAGGGGCGTAGATTTAGGCTGGACGGAGGGGATGTGTCCCCACCAATATCCTCCGACCATTGAAATGTCCCCACCAATAATTTAATCCACTTAAAAAAAAAAAAAAAAATAAAAAATTGCGCTGTCAACATTAACCTAGACACGCAGAAAGGGATAAATCACGTTCTCTCCTTGAGTCCTCCCACCCCCAAAACACATATGAACATTTTGATTGGCTGTGCCTTTCCCTGCTATCATGTGAGAGCCTATGGCTGCGTTCAGATACTAGCAATGCCAAATGCAGTGGATTTTTTTTTTCCTGTGCAAGAAGGTGTGCTGGGTGACATACATGTGAGGATGGTGGCAGCAAAAAAAAATAGCTGGACATAAGGAGCTTTTTTCAAAGAAAAGTGTAACTTCAAGTTCGCTAGTGAATCCATCAAAGTCCATCAAAGTAACAACAACAGTTAATGTTAATGCTAGTGTTTTTTTTTTTGTTTTGTTTTGTTTTTTACCGCTTTGACACACATTCCTTATAGCAGGGCAGGCTAAACATAAATATGATCCCTGTCAGTTCTCCTAATCTAATGACGACTATTTGTCAGAAATCAGTCTTGTGAAAGAAATCGATATGCTACATACTAATATTGCCATGGCTAGAATTTTGTTGACAGTTCACCAATAGACAATCCCCTTCGCACAAATAGTTTTTAAAATGCATTCACTGACTTTGCAAACATTAATGATTTGATTCGAGATTTGCACACTAAGACTCAGAAAAAGTGAAATAAAATGATTGCTGTTTAATGGCATGTGTTTATCTTTATTAAACTATCTTTTTGTCAGTTATTAAACATTCCTTTAAGATTACACTATTAATTAATTTACCTTAATGAATTGCATTTCGAGTGGATTAATATCAATCGAAGCATTGCTAGTATTAATGTAAAGTGATTTTGCATTGTGCAGCATATTAAAAAAACATGCATTCCGTGGACGGAGTTGGGGGGGGGGGGTTGTAGGGGGTGGAGTCATAGGTCCCCACCAATGTCCAGAGCAAATCTACGCCCTTAGCCCAGCACGTTCTTGCTTCTGACGTTGTTTTTGGTTCAGGAGTGGCTTGACGCATGGAATTCTCCAGCTGTAGATGCTGTCACGCAGACATCTGTATGTGGTGGTTCTTGATGCACTGACACCAGCCTCAGTCCACTCCTTATGAAGCTCCCCCAGATTTCTGAACCACCCTTGCTTGACAATCCTCTCAAGGCTATGGTCATCCCTGTCACTTATGCACCTTTTCCGGCCACATTTTTCCCTTCCTCTTAACACTCTGTTAATATACTTCGATACTGCACTCTTCCAGCTTCTTTTGCAATTGCCTTTTGAGACTTTTCCTCCTTATGGAGGATGTCAATGATGGTCTTCTGCACAACCGTCAAGTCAGCATCCTTCCCCATGATACTGAAGCCTACTAAGCAAGACTGAGACAATTTAAAGGCTGAGGAAACCTTTGTTGGTGTTTTGCGTTATTTAGCTGACTAGATTGAGTCACAGAGAGCCTACAGTTGAACTTTGTCATGATATTCTAGTTTTGTGAAATACTGAAATGTTTTTTAGTTTTTTTAAATCCATAATCATTAAAATTGAAACAAATAAAGGCTAGAAATATTTCACTTTGTGTGTAGTGAACTAATGTAACATACAAGTGTCACTTTTTGAAACTAATTATTTAAATAAATGGACTTTCCCTCGATATTCTAATTTTTTGGAACATACCTGTAGTTGGGGACACAATTTCTGGCAATATTGTCAACTTGATTGTACAGACACTTTTGGAAGAGAACTGAATTGAGCTGGATGATGACGTCACTGAATCAATTATGAACAGACTGGAAATGTGTCAAACCTTTTCCTGTTTAACACAGAAAAGCTGCTTTGACGCAACATGTATTGTATAAAGCGTTGTATAATATTATGAATCACACTTGATAATAGCATGAATAATATCACTTGATAATGATACTATTATTTACCTAACCACACTTCACTATGGAAAAACATCTGACTTTTCACAAAAATTGAGAGGAAGAAGGAAAAAGAAAAATATATATACTGAATAAGATAGTGAAACAAAAAGCTTATCCACTATTCTGGATAAGATAGTAAAAAAAAAAAAAAAAAAACACCAAATACTTATCTGGCATGGATACTACACTGATTTGAATCAGTTTCAGTGGTTTTGAGTGTACACAGATATTTCTGGAGATGATGACGCATTTACATGTTGTTTTTTTTAGAAGTAGGAAGAAAAAAGATCAGATAGGGAAAGCTCTGGCTTTGAGTGAATGAGGCCTGAATCAACCCATTAGCTGGGTTAAATAAACAACCTTTGCTGGGTAAAATTAACCCAAAATGTGTTCTGTCCTATTTACCCAGCCCTTGGGCTAAAAATAACCCAAACTGGGATGCTTTTAACCCATTGTTTTTTAGAGTGCACACTTCAATAAGATTAAGGAAAACAGTCCAACACTGTGGTATAACGAGCATAATCGCACCCTAAAGAGAGCAGCCTAGAAAATGGAGTGCAGCTGGAAGAAAACAAAAATAGAGGTGTTTCATATTGCATGGAGAGTACTTCTACTAACAGAAAAGCCTGCTAGATCTGCTTTCTGTCTCCTTTAGAAAAAAGCAAACACAATTTATTGAATACAGTGTATATATTTAATGCAAAATAAAGCATCAGAACTGAGCCTAGTTTCTCCCAAGGTTTTTCTTCCATTTCTGTCACCGATGGAGTTTTGGTTTTGGAATTTCTGGCAATATTGTCAACTTGATTGCACAGACACTTTCGGAAGAGAACTAAACTGAGCTGAATGATAATGTCACTAAATCAATGATAAACTGACTTGGAAAACTGGAAAATGTACTGTTTTCTCAAACCTTTTTCCTGTTTAACACTGTAAAGCTGCTTTGACGCAGTCTGTATTGTATAAAGCACTATATAAATAATGGTGATGACTATGGAAAAACATCATAATTTCACAAAAATTGAGAGGAAGAAGGCAAAAGAAGGGGATACACTGGATAATGAAAGCTAAATGTCATCTTATTAGTCATAGGTATATGTGTGTGAAGCAGAATTTAAGAACATTTGGGTAGACACACTGCAAAAAAAAAAAGGCTAAGTCAATGTGAAATGTTCTACTACACTACTGTTTTATCAGTTTGTATTTCTTCATTCACTGAATGCAAAATGCTTCATTCAACCAATATATCGAGACAACAATAGATTGCTCAGAAAAAATAATTTAGTAACACAATACATTAATTTATTACTTTGGTAGCTGTATATATAGCCTTACAGGACGCTTAATTTGTGAAGTGTACTATGCTATATATATATGTATCATTCTATAAAGCAAAGACATCCAGGATCCAGGATAAAGTGTTGACTGTACTGTTGGCCTCAAAACTTGGCACACAAACCTGTGACAAACAACAAAGCTCTTCACATCACCGCATAACGAAATAATAACCAGAATTTAAATAAAGTCAAAAACAGCAACATTTCAGCAATATGAAATTCTTTGTTCAGACTGTGTTTGATTAGTTGGGACAATAAATGGGGGAATTATATTAGTCTGACATGGCTAAAAAAAAAGGGGAAAATGCACTTTGTTTGCTGTTTTACACTCATACTATATGTACAATATCAATACCTTCAAAACTAAACATAATTGTACATCTCCAAAAGCCAAATAGTAAAGAAAAAAGCTTAAAAGCCATCACATCAACAATATAGTTCCATCTAGTAAATCAATTTAGTACATATAATGACATTATGATCTAAAAATCATTATGAGCTAAAATGTGACCCAGGTTTAAATGAGACCTAATGAAAACAATGAGTAAAAAATGAAGAGGTTAATAATGGGCCAGGGGGGAAAATGGCAAAGGGTCTGGAAATGTACTGTAATGTGGTAATAAAATGGGTTTCTTTGAAGTAAAAAAAAAAAATGATGACACTTCACTATGGAAAAACACCTGTCACTTCACAAAACTGACACACCAGATTTTCGGATTACAGGAGGTATTGTCTTGTTTGATGACTAAGAGCTTTGGAATCACTACAACCTTACTGAGGAAATTGATTGGTTAGCACAGTCATTTCAACATCATCTTTTATGCAATATATAATTGGAGCACACATTTCTGGATAGAAGCTAATTTGTATATATCAGCTGATATATCAGTGTATTTGAGTAGCTTTTTAAGTTTGTGTTCTACAGTACTACAAATAAATGAACAAATAGTCAACTTCAACATACATAAATTATTAGGGCTATTTTTTTTTTTAACTCTAGAGTAACTAGATTATATTAAGTAATATTACTCAGTACTTACTTGTGTAATTACCATTCAAGGTGTAGTTCAATATTGTATTAGGCCTACTTACATCCACACACTTACACCCACATTTTTTAGTCACTGAGAAAATTCAAGACAGAACTTTCCCAAGACAGAACTTTCCCTATATATAATTCAACATATGGCATAATTATAATTAAATAATCAAAATAATACATTGGGAAAGGAAAAAAAGCTATTTATAACAATCAGTTATGATGCGCAACAATAGTGTTCAGTCTAGTAATTCAAGTAGACCTGCATAACGTGACATCTGTATTGTTAAACTCTGACTCAACTTCAAATAAGACTAATTATGTGAGTACAGCAAGTAAAAAACATCACTAGTTGAAGAACAAAGAGTACATGATTAGAAAAGAACATGCCGAGAGGTAAATGATGGACTGTATAGAAAAATCAGTTGTGGACATGTGTAATAATAATTCATAATGATCCTCTGCAATGTTTTGTCAGTGGTATTAAAGTGGTTTAAAGTGAAATAAGGACCAGAGATGAGAAATGAGAACTAATTAATAAAACACGCATTTACATGTGGAGCCTAAAGTACCTTTAAAAAAAAAAAGGAGTTTTTTTCAAGTGTGCTATTACTATACTTCCTTTACCCCTGGGTTTCTCATGGCTTCAGCTTAGTCCTAGACTAAAATGTAAGTCTGAGCTGTTTCAGCTGAAGGAATCTTGCACTGACTGATTGAAGGCACGATTATGAAAAGTACCTTAATTCTTATATAAACTATGGTCTAATCCTGGTTTAGGCTAATCCCTGTCTATGAAACCGGGCCTTAAACTAACAATAACAATGTCAGTTTTAGCACACAATAGCACACATACAAGTGTACCACTAGTACAATATTAATATACCTACTAAATATATTTGTAAAAAAATACTTTACTTAAGTATACTTTTTTAAAAATTAAAAATTAACTTGAAGTACACTTATTTTTTGTAAGGGTCATTATTTCATGTTAGTTGCACTGTCTGTGTCTTTATTTTTTATTATTGCAAAGATTTAAAAATTATTTTAAAATAGAAAGGATGACTTATGGCTATGAGTGAATATCTCACATTAATTAAAATAGATGAAACATCTAAAGGTCTTACTTTCAGATGCCACACATTAGCAGGTATTAGTGTTTTATGACTAAGAGTTTTGGAATGACTTAGTCTTTATTTAGTAAGGGAAAAGGAAATGAGTTGCATAAAACTTACAGGGAAACAGAAAGGTTCAGTGTGAACTCGTGAGTTTTCATAGGTGTTTACAGAAAGAGAAATTCTAGTGCAAACACATTTGACTGTAAGTTCCTAGCAGAGGCAAACAGTAGTGAAGTATTTTTACTTTACTCAAGTAAATTTCAAAAGTATCAGGAGTTTATCAAAGCATTTTCCTCTGGAAACCTTTCCTTCACTTCCAAAGCATAATGTTATACTTTTTACTGCACTACATTTCATAAATAAGAGTTGTTGTTTGTTTTATCTTTAAAACATGGTTAAAAACATTAAAAATGCAGTACTTTCTTTTAGTCAAGAAAATATTTGAATTACTTTTACTTGAGTAAAAACATACTAGATTTCTAATGTAATCGAGTATTAAATTTACATTTACATTTATTCATTTAGCAGACGCTTTTATCCAAAGCGACTTACAATTGGGAATACAACAAGTGATTCATCCTAAGGAGGCAGATCAACATAGGAAGTGCTCAAAAATACCATATGTCAGGCGTTGTTAGATGAGTATGGGCTAGAAAGGGAAGATCAGGAAAGAGAGGAAAATATTATTTTTTTTTTTTTAATTGAGTCAGATAGTGTCGAAAAAGATGGGTTTTCAGCAGTCGCTTGAAGACAGTAATGGAGTCTGCGTTCCGGATGGGGGTGGGAAGATCATTCCACCAGGCAGGGACTTTGAACGAGAATGTTCTGGACAGTGATTTAATACCCCTCTGTGGTGGTACAATGAGGTGTCTTTCACTAGAGGATCTCAGTCTTCTGGAAGGAGTGTAGATGTGTAATAGTGAATGGAGGTAGGCAGGTGATGAGCCGGTGGCTGTCCTATAGGCCAGCATCAGTGTCTTGAATTTGATGCGTGCTGTAACCGGTAGCCAGTGCAGTGATATGAAGAGAGGTGTGACATGGGCCTTCTTGGGCTCATTGAAGACGAGCCGTGCTGCTGCATTCTGAATCATTTGTAGAGGCCTGATTGTACATGCTGGAAGACCGGCAAAAGAGCATTGCAGTAGTACAGCCTGGAAATGACCAGGGCCTGTACGAGGAGTTGTGCAGCATGCTCTGTTAGGAAGGGCCTGATCTTTCTGATGTTGTGCAATGCAAACCTGCAGGATCGAGCAGTTTTAGCTATGTGGTCTTTAAAAGTCAATTGGTCATCAAAGATTACACCAAGATTTCTGGCTGAAGTCGATGGGGTAATTGTTGATGAACCTAACTGGATGGAGAAGTCATGTTGTAAAGTTGGAGTGGCAGGAAAGACAAGGAGCTCAGTTTTAGCTAGATTGAGCTGAAGATGGTGTTCCTTCATCCATGCAGAGATATCCGCCAGGCAGCCAGAGATCCTTGCAGCTACTGATGGATCATCCGGTTTGAAAGAAAGATAGAGCTGTGTGTCATCAGCATAGCAATGGTAGGAAAAGCCATGTGCCTGTATGATGGGGCCCAGAGATGTGGTATATATGGAGAAGAGGAGGGGTCCAAGAACTGATCCCTGAGGAACCCCAGTGACCAGTTGATGAGTTTTGGAAACCTCCCCTCCCCAGGCCACTCTGAAAGACCTGCCAGAGAGATAGGATTTGAACCAGCGAAGTGAAGTCCCTGTGATGCCCAACGATGAGAGGGTAGACAATAGGATCTGGTGATTTACCGTGTCAAATGCTGCAGATAGGTCCAGCAAGATGAGTACTGATGATTTGGAATCAGCTTTTGCAATCCGCAGGGCTTCAGTGACAGACAGTAGTGCCGTCTCAGTTGAATGGCCACTCCTGAACCCTGACTGGTTAGCATCCAATAGGTTGTTCTGTGCGAGAAATAAAGATAGCTGGTTGAAAACAGCTCGTTCCAATGTTTTTGCTATGAACGGAAGGAGAGAGACAGGTCTATAGTTGTCTATGAGTGAAGTGTTAAGTGTAGGTTTTTTGAGCAGTGGGGTTACCCGGGCCTGCTTAAATGTAGTGGGGAAAGTGCCTGTGAGAAGAGATGTGTTGATGATGTGTGTGAGCGCTGGTAGGATTGTAGGGGAGATTGCTTGGATAAGGTGATGATATTAAATGATATTAAATGATATTAAATTATGTGAAGTAAAATTTTCTAAAGAAAAACACTGATGAAGTACAGACACTTGAAAAGTACTTTTACAGCAGAGTAAAACTACTTCACTACTGGCTTTGTGATGTCTTGTTATAGAGTGTAAATCTTGACTGTATCAAGGATACCAAAGATTATTTGAAGTATCAGGCCATTGTGACAAAGATTGTGTTGTTTTCATTGCAGAGACTGAAGCTTGATAATCATTTTCCTGCAGGACAATCATCCCAAAGTATACATCCAAATCTACTGAAGGTTAGTTCAGGGAATGGTCATAGAATACTCTTGAGTGGACTTTTCAGTCTCCAGACTAAATCTTAAAAAAAGATCTTTAGTGAGATTTGAAGAAGCCAATGAGAGCATTAAAATGATTGTGATCTAGAAGCTTTTTTAAAGGAGAACTCCGGTGTGATTTTGACCTAAAGTGTATTGAATCATGATACCGAGTGTGAACGTACCTCCATATCTCATCTCGGTTTGTGTCCAGCAGTCCGAAATCTGGGGTCAGTTAGCCGATGCTCACAACAGGTTGTCAATGAGAGTCAATAGGGCATCGAAGTAGCGATGTAAATAAATCACTGTTTTACGCCATTTACGAGGCACAAAGTAGCTCCACACTACATTGGTAGACTTCCAAGGGCCCTGACATTTAAAACGAGACATTGAGAACTCAGAAAAAGCACCGGTAGTTTATTTACAAGAAGATTTATACAGACAGTACCTGGAAGAGAAAATCCGGTCGCCGCCATCTTGAACTTAGTCACGATAAGTCGAGTGTCGAGCACCAAGGAATTTATCAGGTTATCAACTTATCAGGTTGTAGTTTCCTTCGTGCTCGACACTCAACTTATCGTGACTACATTTAAGATGGCGGCGACCGGTCTGTTCCTGGTGGAAAATGTCTGTATAAATCTACTTGTAAATAAACTACCGGTGCTTTTTTTGAGTTCTCAATGTCTCGTTTTAAATGCCAGGGCCCTTGGAAGTCTACCAATGAAGTGTGGCGCTACTTTGTGCCTCGTAAATGGCGTAAAACAGTGATTTATTTACATGGCTTCTCCGATGCCCGATTCACTCTCATTGACAACCTGTTGTGAGCATCGGCTAACTGACCCCAGATTTCGGACTGCTGGACACAAACCGAGATGAGATATGCAAGGTACGTTCACACTCGGTATCATGATTCAATACACTTTAGGTCAATATCACACCGGACTTCTCCTTTAAGAGAGGAAAGAGGTAGAACTCTTAAAAGCATCTAAGCCCTTGTAAGCAAGATTCATTTTTGTTAATTTCTGGAACTACATCCTTAGATTCACTCAAATGTGTATTAATAAACTTTCTCTAATAGTTTACTGATGCTTTGGTTGAATTGTTTTATATAGAGTTTTATTCACGTCATCAGAATGTCTTGCAGGTCAAGGAGGTTGAATACTTTTGATTGCAACTTATAACACCATCATCTGCATCCGCAAACTTTCATTTAGTTTTCTTTTTCTTTTCAGACCACACAGGTCTGAACATATTGTTGTGTATTTAATGTATGTAGTGCAATGCATATTTTCTGTTCATTCTTAAATAGTTGTGTGTGTTTATTTTGAATGTTTTGTAAGTTGCTCCTTGTATATTTATTGTCTTTACTGTCTTTGGTTCTACAGCAAACAGCATGAAAGCTTGCTTGGAATATAAGCTCAATAAGCTTTGATTTAAATGTCAGTATTTTATTAGACAGTTCACAATATAAAAATACAAGCATACTTTGCAAAAGTAATATTTAAACGCATTTTTCATTCACTCTGGTTAAATTGATTTCTTAGTGCTTCTATTCAGTGTATTTACTCTTGATCAACAAAGGCATGATCCACTGAAACAGCATAAATAGCAATAAATTAATAAAAATAACAGTTTTGAGAAAGCTTCAAACTTCAAAAGCATTGGCAAACATACAATACATTTACGCAGCTGTACA
>NC_133376.1:3056270-3081972 GCF_049309525.1 Garra rufa
AATATATATATATATATATATATTTTTTTTTTATTATTATTATTATTATAAAACATTTTAATAATATTTTATTATATAATTTTAATTTTAATTGTTATTTTAATTTTATTTAAGATACTGTAGTTATTTTCTTAATTTGTCATGATAACTGACAACTTTATTTTAAAAAGGCAACAATGTTTAAGAGGTTTTAAATAAACAGTAGAACAGTGTAGCATACTTTGTGATTATGCTTGGTCTTTCTTTGGTGCTGTTAAAACCACCATATCAAACCTGTAGCTCTTTTATGAAATAGTAGTAAATCGCATTTTAAATCGCAAATCGCAATTTTGATCAGAAAAATCGCAATTAGATTTTTTCTCCAAATCGTGCAGCCCTACTATGTATTATGAGTGAAGAAAAAAAATAAAGCACTTTGTGAAGAAATATTATAAACAAGATCCAAATGTAACTAACTATATGGTAAGTAATTAGATATTGTTGCCTTCACATTGTGAGTGAAGAATAAAAAGAAAATGCCAAGAACCCTCAAAATTATGCTTTATTGACTCCAAAAGTGGCATGGTTACTTGCAGCAATATATTTTGTGGCTTCAGGGATGTGATCACAATTCATTCATAATGCATTTGGATACATTTACATCCGTTTAAAATGGTCAAGTGACATTTGTGACCCTGGACCACAAAACCAGTCTTAAGTCGCTGTGGTATATTTGTAGCAATAGCCAAAAATACATTGCATGGTTCAAAATTTTAGATTTTTCTTTTATGCCAAAAATCTTTAGGAAATTAAGTAAAGATCATGTTCCATAAAGATTTTTTGCAAAATTCCTACTGTAAATATATCAAAATGTAATTTTTGATTAGTAAAATGCATTGTTAAGAACTTAATTTGGACAACTTTAAAGGTGATTTTCTCAGTATTTAGATTTTTTTGCACCCTCAGATTCCAGATTTTCAAATAGATGTATCTCGGCCAAATATTGTCCTATCCTAACAAACCATATATCAATAGAAAGCTTATTTATTGAGCTTTCATATGATGTGCATATCTCAGTTTTGTAAAATTTAACCTTATGACTGGTTTTGTGGTCCAGGGTCACATTTAATGTTAACGCTATGAGTAAAAGAGGCAAAGTCTTTAACAGTTTACAAGATCACAGATATTTTAAATGACAGGACACTTCCAAGGTTCTTTCCAATGGTCTCATTTCTTCTGTCAAAGTTGGATATGCAGAATTTCGCCATCAAACCTGAGTTTACACGCTTAATGAATTCTAGTCTTTACGCAGTAGCTGTCCAGAAAGACTCCTCACTAAACAGCAACAAAACAGGACAGTACTGAAAACCACCAGACTTACCAGGACAAGAAATGTCCATTCAATGCCATCTCCTGGCAGGGCGCACGGCTAAAGGATGCTCCAAAATAACATTTGCTGCGTCCCAATTCGCATACTATCCGTCCTAAATAGTATTCGAAAATAGAATTAGTATGTCCCAAATCGTAGTATGTTCAAAAAAGTATTCCAAAGATTCCCGGATGGTCTACTACTTAACCTCAGAATTCGAAGTGCGGATCAATGCACACTCTAACGGCTAATATTGCCCACAACACATTGCGCGGTGAACGAGGATTCGATTAGAACTGCAAACACGCATAAAAAGTGTTTTTTTTTAAAAAACTACAAACATGGAGGATAGGCGCGACCAACGGACAGGTAGAGAAAGGGATTTGAGTGATAAATAATCAGTGTGTAACCTGATAAAAAATATATATTTTAAATGTTATCCTCGTTATATTTCATGTGCAGCAACATTATGAACTTTTATAAAGATAGGTTTGGTCATTAACGTTTAAATGCATAATTATGCAAACATGAGCAGAGTTCTCGGCATGAAAGACTCATGAAAGAACGTGCCTCTTCATTTCTCTCTATTACGATAGGAAATTAAATTAAACGAAATGTAGATAATGTTAACTGTGATGATTGACAGGGCAGTTTAAACAGTGACAGGATTCAGGTAACTAAGCAACAGAGCGTCCGTTAAAAAAGCAGTTATGACGAAGTAGTATGTCCCAAAGCTCGCCTACTATTCTGCTACATACTCAAAAGTATGTACTTTTTCTTCACAAAAAGAGTACATACTTTTAGGGCGTAGTATAAGTAGGCGAATTGGGACGCAGCATTTGCTTTCCACTGTCCTGGGACATAAAAGGATTGGGTGTCTTCATAAGTTTGTGTTACGTTTGTTCAAGTGTTTCCGAGCACAGAAACAAAAGGCAAACCATTAAAATAAAATGCAAAGCTAAAAACGTATGCACACGACAGGTGCATTTAAAAGACGTGTGAAAGACCCATTGTTTCACAACTTCGAAATCAAAACAATCATATGAACTTAATTGGTGCTTAAAATGTACGTGCATTTGCATTTATTTCTCAATTTTTATTGTGGTTTGCATTTAGGTCAAAGCTTGAAAATGTGTTTAGTGCTATGTTTAGTGATGCACCAAAATTATGGCAAATATTCAGCTAAAACACTGTTTAAAATGACGGTTTATCTTATAGGTTTGCTGCTGAAATCATTGACAGGAACAGTAATGTTTAATTAGTGCTTCTCTGATGACATGGATATGCTTCAGCTTTTAAATTCTGTCATGACATTCAAATAATATATATATATATTATGCTCTTTAATGTGGCATGACAGTTTGCTGTAGCGCCATGTGAACTGTTTACTAGTAGTTATAACACAAAATAAACGTAAATGAATATTAAAAGGTGCTTAAAGAAACAGTACAACTCACTGAAATGAATCAGGTCTCATGTAATCGCTCACATAAAATTACAAGCACCTCAAGAAAGCCATTCAATGTTCAAAGCTCGTAAATATATATTTTTATAATTTATTTTTCAATTTTTTGTCTATTTATATTTACATGTGTGTATTTTTTATTCTCATCTCATTTCTACTGTCTGTGTGTTGTTTTCTCTATGTACTGGAAGCTTATGACACTTGGCAATAAAGCTCTTTCTGATTTTGATTTTGCTGAATATAATGAATATCTAATCCAGTGCATATACCAGTTTGTGATACGTTCATGATTAATAAATGTTTGAATAAATCTTTCACAAAAACATGTTTTATGACAACCACCAATACAATGTTTATAATGTAATGTACATTTTGATATAAAAAATACCTTTATGTGCAACGTAAATGTTTGTATACAAGTCAGTTAATGAACTAATTCACAGATTATTGGATAAGCTTTAATTTGGGGTTTTGGCTAAATTAAAGTGTTTGGCGTTGCAGTAAACAATTAATTTTGGTGCATCGCTAGCTGTGACTGGTCATGAATCACAAGTGTAAAATCAATGGCTGTCATCACTTTCACCAAACCTGGTGTGATGCATTGTGGATAAGTATACACGTGAATAGGATGACAGTCTCAGTGTACAATCAATTGAATGAACATGGCTCTGTTCCTCACGCCTAACTACCATATGGCTTTTGAAGACCTGTAATGGCAAACACTATGGACTACTTCTTTTCTTTTAGGAGTCACATGTTCTTTCACTCTATGGAAAAGAGCAGCACAGAAACTCTATGAAACATCTCTTATCTTCCACAACTGAGAAAGAGAGTGGAAAAGAGATAACTTTGATTTGTAACTGAAGAAAAGTTTGTAAATTTGACTCATCTGTCAGTAACAACTAAGGAACATCTAGAGCTACAGAATGGAAAGACATAACAGGCGAAATCCGAACACATCGAGAATAATTATTATTAATAATTTTGCTGACATCACACTTAGCCTGTATATTTGCTCAAATAAGTACCTTGTATCAAGCGCAGTCATGCTTTATGTTGACTGAAATTCAACAGCGACTACAACTTTAGCACACAATTATGATTATTCTTCACATCTAGGTTTAAAACCACACTAAATCTGTAATGAAAGGTTTTGATCCACTTCAAATGTTGACTACTATAGTTCCTTCTTTTCATATATATTATTGTTTAGGGTAGGATGCTTTGCTGTCAAATAAAGTCAAATATTATTGATTTCTTACAAAGAACCTGAATGTTGTGTAAAACCTACACATCTAGAGGTTTATGTACAGTGAATTGTCAAAGGAGAATAATTAATGTCTTTCTTTCTTTCTTTCTGCTTTAAAAGGGCATTTTACCTTGACTACAAAAATAAAAAGTTTTAGAGAAAATATAATTGTGACCCTGGACCACAAAACCAGTCTCAAGTGGCATGGAGCAATTAATAGCCAAAAATATATTATATGGGTTCAAATTATTATTTTTTCTTTTATGCCAAAAATCATTTGGATAATAAATAAAGATCATGTTCCATGAAGATATTTGAAAAATGTTGCACCGTAAGTATATCAAAACTTAGTAATATTCATTGCTAAGAACTTCATTTGGACAGCTTTAAAGGCGATTGTCTCAATGTTCAGATTTTTTTGCACCCTCAAATTGCAGATTTTCAAATAGCTGTATCTCAGCCAAATATTGTCCTATCCTAACAAACCAAACATCAATGGGAAGCTTATTTATTCAAGCTCAATTTCAAATTCAAATATACAAATTGACTCTTATGACTCATTTTGTGGTCCAGTCACAATTTATTGTAATTACTTATTTAGAAATATTTCTTAATTATCTCGCTGCAATCTCTATCAACACTCCATTATAGAAATGTCTATTGCTCACAGTTTGCTCTTTCTCACCTCATCGGATTTTGTTGTGATTCTCATTTATTTCTAATTTCAGATTTAAACATTTAAAATCCAATACAATGAATAAATAAAACACTGCTCTATTAGACCACATGCAATGACCAAACTGCCCCACAAAGCACATTCAATTGTATAGTCTTGCAGCATGTTAAAAGTATAAAAAATAAAGGATTTACCAGGAGTGCCAAGCAGATTGTTGTCTCTCATGAGCCGATAGTCTTCCTCGCTGAGATTGTTGACGAACTGGTAGAAGGCCTCTTCTCTGTTCAGACGGTCCAGCTGTCTTCTACGTTGTATTTCAGATTGATCACTGCTGCCCTGATCTGCATTATCCTGACCCTCCATCACTGCGACCAGCTGTCAGATCCAACTTCATACAAAAGCACAAACAACACGTTAGTGTCAATCAGTCAACACACACACAGATATACTGACCAGGCACCATTGTGTTCAACTGTACATGACTATGAAATGTGACAATAATAAATAAACGTAGCAATCATCTATGACGATACAATACCATCACTAGCAAATGGCAATACCGGTCACACAGTTGCTATACGTGTGTCTATGCGTTTTTGTAATGTTACCTGAAACTAATAAAACTGGTTAAACGTGACACTCGCTGACTAGAATAATCTTCTTAAACTATTAAAGACTATCGTAATGTGGTGAGTTGGACTGTGATCTCGAGTCTGTTCAAATATAATTAGCTGACTACAAGCACAGACACTGAAAACAAAATGGCATCAGCGAGCTAAACAGGCTAAAGGCTAAAGCTCGAGAATTTCAAGGAAAACAACCTTTGCGTGCGTCCTTGATGCCACACGCTATTAACACAGTAAATGGATTACCAATGTAAGTCAGATCGTAAATGTGGAAAACAACAAAGCGATAGTACTAATATTACATCAATGGTGTATTTCGCAATGTGTGACGACAAACCTCTCGCAACCATCAACTGAGGAAAAGGGTGAAAGCTAATGCTAGCTGTAGCAAGAGCGCAAGCTGGGTTCAAGTCATGGAGAAACAGCTTTCTTGTTCGTGCTAAGCTAAGGCGAAGCTAACGTTAGCGCGGCTAGGAGATAAAAACAGGCAGCAGTCCGCGAGCTCTCCGTCATTTCGACGATCATAACAACCGAGCCGTGAATTGGGGAAAACATAAAAAATACCTTAATAAATGTGTCGAAGCCTTATCTAGTAACCGTTCCGTATCTGCCTCGTAGATGTTTGTAAATGTTAATCTTGACAGCTATTCAGGAGTTCATTTTCTCGAGCGTCTGTTCAGCGTCGAATCTACTTCCGGTGTGTGGAATTTTGCGGAAACGTAATACAACTTAAAAGTCTTAACAGTCCTATTTAATAGGTAGGCTACACGTGACAGGCTTGACAGAATATCCGTATGTTTAAATTGCAAATATTACGACTCCACTAAAAGAGATCTGAAAGGCAAATTCTTACCCCGTCTTAACCCATTAAACTATTACACAAATTTACACTGACATTTATACAACCGTTTTCTCCAAAATGATGTTTCAAGTGCGGACATTGATTAACTAATTAATATTTTGTTCCAAAACAAAAAGAGAGTAACTTTTATTATGAAATTGTACTGGAACACCGGAAGAACCAAGAGTAGTTTGTACGTTTATAACCAAAAGGTGAATGAAAATCATTTTAATATCTGAACTCGTTGACAGATCTGCTATTCAGTTTGAATATGAGGTTAACATACTTTGTGAATTCATTATAAAAAAAGAGTCAGTCATTATTTTATTGCTAACATTTCCCCTCTTATGAATTTCCTCAGATTTCGGAAAGATAATGAATTCAAGTCGAAATTAAAATGACAGTTATGATATTTTTAATCTTAACAATAGTTCCCTTTCCTATTCTATTTCTTAATATCCAACCAGATTCCATAAGAATTGAGTACAAATTCAAAACTTAATTCCTAATTAAAGAGATGTATGCAGTATATTGTAGAGAACCTTTTTATTTTATTATGATCAAGTGTTTGTTAAAAACGGACAGTGCCTTACCTGATTGTCAGATCATCATTGGAAGTATCATCAATAACCTCAAAGTCCACATGTACAACACAATCTTCAATTTAGGCTACCAACAAAGAAAAATACAAACATACAAACACTTGTTATTCTCAATAAGCAAACATTTTTAGTAGTGGCTTAAAGGGATAGTTCACCCAAAAATGAAAATTTGATGTTTATATAGACGTGGCTGTGTATCAAAGGTAAAAAATGATATAAATACTGTTCAATTTCTCACAAAAAAACGATCGTTTCGTGTCTTAGGACATCAATGTATCATCACGAGCCGCGGGGTGTAATTTGGATTTGTCTGTGCATGTTTTTGTTTACTTTTAAAGGTTTGGTGCCCATCCACCTCCATGATAAGGCTGGCAGACTGCACCGGTTTTCGTTAAAAATCTTCGTTTGTGTTTTTATGAGGAAACAAAGTAACCTACATCTTGGATGCATTGGGGGTAAGCAGATAAACATCAAATTTTCATTTTTGGGTGAACTATCCCTTTAATATTTCAGAAATAGACCTAGAATATCAATCTAATCAGCAAAGATTCAGATCAGCCAGTAAATTTAAAAGGTTGTCTGCCAAACAAAAACCCCTCGCAGATCTAGCTGGTGCCAGTCATTGGTTGAATGTCTGCAAATGGATATTGGGATTGTGATATTGCCTGATTAGATGGGTCATGTGCCTGTATCAGTGGGCCCAATAAAGCTATTCAGAAGAGAAAAGGGCCAAGTACTGAACCCTGCAGTACTCCAGTGGTTAAATCATAGTATTTTTGCACCCCTAACATCTAAGAAACCTTAAAGCAGGTCCAATACTACATTTCACAGAACTGTCTCCCAGCTCAAAGAATAGGCTAAAGCATAGAGGATGGTTGACGGCCCCTCTCTTTTCAGGGCCCAGGACTGTGTTGAAGCCTGACTGGTTGTCATGCAGGTTATTCTGTGACATAAAAGCTTAGAGCAATAATATCACTATATCAACAGCAATTCCAATATCTCTACCATCTGTTTCTCTTATACTGTACTGGGTGGTTGGAAGTGGTGGTATCATACTTGTTGGCAATTTTTTTTAATTAGTCCACTTTTCATGCATTAGATTTGAGATTAAATACATCATCAAATCCCTTTTTATTAATTTTTTTTGAAGAAAACATTTCAGGATTTCTCTCCATATAGTGGACTTCAATGGTGCCCGCGAGTTTGGACTTCCAAAATGCAGTTTAAATGCAGCTTCAAAGACCTCTACATGATCCCAGATGAGGAAGAAGGGTCTTATGTAGCAAAAGGATCGGTTATTTTCTAAAAAAAAAAAAAAAAAAAAAAATGTAATTAATTAATTCAATTAAAATTAAAAAATAAACTTTAGTATGTCGAAAAACTTGCATCTTACTTTCTCCTCCAACTTTAAAATCGTCCTACATCGATCTTCTTTTCACATTCACTTGTACGTCTAGCACCAAAGTGTAAACACTGGGTTTGTACTTCTGTTGCGAAGTAGGATGATTTTGAAGTTGGAGGAGATTTTGCACAAGAGTACGCATGTGCATCGCAGAGCTAGACAAGACGAGCATATATATATATAGTTAGAAAATGACCAATCATTTTGCTATATATTAGACCCTTCTTCCTCAGCTGGGATCATTTAAAACCCTTTGAAGCTACATTTAAACTGCATTTTTGAAGTTTAAACTCAGGGCACCATAGAAGTCCACTATATGGAGATAATTCCTGAAACATAGTTTCTTTACGACTGAAGAAAGAAAGACATGAACATTTTGGATGACAAGAGGGTGAGTACATCTGTAAATTTCCGTCCTGGAAGTGAACTACTCCTCAACACAAAAACAATGTTGCAATTTTGTAAGCACTATATCGATAAATTCGTAGTAATCATGATCAGGGAGTACAAGTAAAAAAAAAAAAAAAAGAAACACTTACCGTATCTTCTGTTGGTAATGTCATTGGCTGTGTGTTCAAACGAATGGCTCAAAACATTGTTCAGATACATTTGTCAGCGCATGTTAAAACGTTTCTGTTTACAGATTTAAGATTTTCATCTCTTCATCAACTTGCTGTAAAGATAATTAATGTAAATAAACAGGTATTTAACGGAAAGGTTTAATGTATTAGAAGAGCTTAATGAAGCACCTGCTAATGTGATTGACTTACTCCCACTGAGATGAACTCTGACACATCCTCACATTCTCACACACAGACTGATGGCATTAACACGAACCAGAACATAGCAGAGGTGCAGGAGCTCAAATATTATTTTAAACATCACACATTACAGTTCACAGTAAAGCAAATGCAATAAACGTGGAAAATGAATGAGACTCATTAAAGTTTCAAATGAGAAAACATACTCCTCGCTCATGAGGTGAAGCTCATCCAGTCTGTGACACACTGACAGAAGAGTGTTTCTCACTTTGTGGAGACATTCATTCAACCTGACTACTGAAGAGAAGATCGGTGATAAATATGGGAATGAATGTGACGCTGAACATAACTACTGTTAATAGCATTTGTGTAAAATATAACTAAATGCGGAGTGTACCGTGGGTGGTACAGCAGAACTCTAACAGGTTAATCAATGTGTGCATAACGCTTACTTGATCAGCTCTGAGTTTGAAGCTCTCTGAAGATTCTCAGCATGTGGGGAAGTGAATCATAATAATAATAGAGAGGTTTATTGCAGTTCTTAAATAGATGTACTTCAATACACCACATGTGCACTGCTAAAATGTGTCCATTATAATCTAAGGACAGCACATGTCTATTAATGTCAGACAGTGTCTTTCAAATGGAACTACAGTAGTCTACATTTGAAGTGGATTAAAAAAGTTCATCAAAGTTGTCCTAAGACAAGAACGGGTATTGTTTTGGTTTTTAATTACTTTGATAAAAGGATTTGATCCACTTTGATTGTTGACTACTATAGTTCCTTCTTTTTTATGATATTGTTTTTTAGGGTAAGATGCTTTGCTGTCAAATAAAGTAAACTATTTCTTACAAAGAACCTGAATGTTGTCCAAAACCTGCCAACACACACTTTTATTACAATTACACGTCTAGAGGTTTGCGAACAGTGAATTTTTTCTTTCTTTCTTTCTTTCTTTCTTTCTTTCTTTCTTTCTTTCTTTCTTTCTTTCTTTCTTTCTGCTTTTGAAAAAAAGCATGTTTTTCTCTTCACTGTCTTGCTCCAATCTCTCTCAAAACTCCATTATAGGAATATTTTATGGCTCAGTGGTTGCTTTTCCTAAGCTCAGGAGACTTGGATGTGATTCTCATATATCTCATATATCATTTTAGTATCAGCAGTGTTTCAGATGTTTCTCCTAAAATTTCTTAGGGGAAATTTAAGAAAACACAAATGAGAATGTGGTACATAGAAAAGCATTGAGATACGGCATTGAAACTGTGAAGCGCTCCAGTATGACAAAACAGCTCAAACACACATATAAGTAAGTAAAAATAACACTGTTGCATCAGCGAATGTGTATTATATCACATTTGCATTGGGTTTGGTGTAGGGGGTATGTTATTTCCCAATACGACAGAGCAGTAACCTTTTAGCATAGAAAAGTGTCTTGAAAGAGATTATAAGAGAATTGTGACCCTGGACCATAAAACCAGTCTTAAATAGCACAGGTATATTTGTGGCAATAGCCAAAATTACATTATATGGGTTAAAATGATCAATAAATAAAGATCATGTTCCATGAAGATATTTTGTAAATGTTGTACCGTAAATATATCAAAATTTAGTAATATTCATTGCTAAGAACTTCATTTGGACAGCTTTCAAAGCGATTGTCTCAGTATTTAGATTTTTTTGCACCATCAGACTCAGACTCCATAAAACCCTTATGACTAATTTTGTCACACTTATTGTAATTATTTATTTATTGTTTATACTTATCTCTTAATTGTCTTGCTGCAATCTCTATTAAGACTCCATTATAGAAATATTTTTTGCTCACAGTTTGCTCTTTCTAACCTCATCAGATGTTTTTGTGATTCTCATTTATCTCTAATTTTAGTCTTAACACTGTTTCAGATGTTTGTCCTAAATTTTCACTCCTAAACTAAAGACTCGAGAGCTCTCACATTTGTCTCCTCTAAATTTCAGAGGTGATCTCAACAACTTTACAAATTGAGTTAAACGTCTCAATATGAGCTTTAACATTTCTACCACGTAATATGTATTAATAATCAAATGAGTCGATTAATAATCAAGACTGAATCATAAGCCACTTGTGTGCCTTTCAGGGTTACCTTTTTTTTTGTAAATCAGTTTGGTAAAGGCATCAGGTACTATTTTCAACAACAAATTATGTGCCTAAGCACTTAAACTTTACCTAAAAAGTATGTTCAACTTGGCATGCTCCACCGAATCTAAAGAGATTTTTGGTGAAACCATTGAGAAGCTATAAGCAAAAATAGCAATTTTTCATATCTCCTGACCACTAGGTGGCACTGTGCCAAAACACTGCAGGTAGCCTCAGGTCATGCTTGCTATAACACACACCAAGTTTGGTCCCAATATGCCACATGGTTGTGGAGATATAGCGTCACATCCATTTTTGTGCACTTTTCATAGAATTCATTTGCGCGTTATTCGAGAAGGGTTTGACTAATCAACTTGAATTCCATAACTTTTTGCCAGCATGGTCTGAAGATAATCTGGGACAATTTTGGCCGTAAACTCTTTTTTTTCTCAGAATGTGAGAGATCAAGCATCTTTAGCTATAGAGAAAAATCTGAGCACAGTGTGATGTTGTTGAGATCTAGCTTGAAACTTTAGAGAAGATAAATATTAGACCACCAAAATCTGAACACAGTGTGAGATCTTTAGATCTCTTTCTTAAGCTTCAAATGAGACAAATGTGAGAGATCCAGCGGCTATAGCTAAGGAGAAAGATCTAAGCACAGTGTGTGATCTCATTAGATAAGTTTGAGAAGCAGGAGACTCCAGCAAAAGTCCACATTAATCTTCAAGTAACCAAATTTCTGTCTAGAATAAATATTTGAGAAGTTAAAGAGATCCCATTTTTGATGTTTTCTTTCCTCTGCATCTGTTGGTCTGAACTGAATCTAATTGCTGTTTGTACCGAAATACAAATTTAACAGAATCAAGAACATAAGGTGATTAAAAACCAACAACCTGTTTAGTCACTGGAAGTTATTCATTCTCTCAAGCAGAGCATACCACAATAACGATGACAGTTGAGATTAAAGATAAAGCTTTCATTAAACCCTAATTCATGTCATATTTACCACTCAGGCATTTAATGCTGAGCTGTATATATAGCACATTAAAATGCCACATTAAGTGTGGATATGACAAGTTTATGAATATACTTACCTAAATGCACTAGGAAAAAGCAATCAGATATCATCTTTAGTCTGGGCATTAACAGTGTAAAGTGATGGAAGAAATGTGACAACATTCAAAAGGCAGCATTCAAAATCTCCTTTTAATTTGTATATGTACTCCATAAACATTATTACAAAACTCAGCAAGTTACCAATATTACATTTCACCATACAGGCTTGATCACAAATATTTAAAACCTTTGCAACAGATACAACATAAAATAATACAAGAATAATTTACATGAAAATCTATAAAACAGCGAATAGTTCACAATTTTTGTCTGTACTTTTTTGCCTATATGTGTTTTCCACGATAACACAACACTCTCACGACAAGATAGGTTTCCTCTTACAAAACTTGCAACAAAATGTAGTGTTTTTTATTTCTTTTCATTTTTTTGTTTCTTAATATTTTGGTTTTTAAAACCAAAAGCTTGTCATTATACATCCTTTTCACTGCCTACAGAGGCACAAAAAAGGTTACTCTCACACGCACACACGCACACACACACACACACACACACACACACTAATACTTCACAGCACTTTCTAAGAAAAATATACACTTACAAAATATCTTACAAATTGGCACAGAGAAAAATATACAAGATTTTTGTGATGTCGAGAGTTAATTAAGAATCCCTCTGGTATCAACTCTAGACAATATTTATAAAGCTCAATAATTTCTCCAACAAAAAGGCAAAAGCAATTCCAATTAAATGACAAAGAATCGTGTTGTGAATACATCGAACAGAACCATATATTGTACATTCATAAAGAGAGCAGTAGGGTTTTGATTCTTATAATCCTTGTGTCATAATTTCTGGGCGAATACAAGTACCCTCTTAGCACCAGTAGGAGGAGGCAGCTTAACAGTGGCACGTTGTACAAAACTTGAAGTACATTCAGTTGACAACAGGCAGAAATGAGAGAAGGCAGGCTAGACGGCCGAGCGGCCCATGTGCGGTTTCCTCATCAGCATCATCCTGCTGCTAAACATGGCCGGCTGGAGGCAGAAGGGGACCGAGTCAAATCTTTCTAAGGTAAAAGCTATAGGTAAGGCATTACTTTACCTGAGATATCCTCCTAGAGCGACTCTTTTAAATCAAAGGTGTCACCTATTCATCGACTTGTGGTAAATGCCAATGGATTCAGTGCTTTTCAAAGGACAAATTTGGTTTCAAAGGTTTTCCAGCTACAATGGATTGAGATGAAATTTGTGACAGTAATCTAGGGGGTGCTAATGTGCCACTAATAAACCTACCCAGGCTCATTGGAATTACATACCGCTACCTACATTTCTGCAAAACTCTATATGTACGAATTGCAGCAGTTTCCAGTTGAAATGAACATTAGAGGAAGTAAAACTCTGCCAACTATTTTTTTTATGATTTACAGGGCCAGCGTTTGGATTAGTAAAGCCTAATTTTCACACTGTTTCTTGCTAAATATTATAACCTAAAACAATTTGAACATGTTGAACGTTATTACATATACAGCTTCATATGTTTGGGCTTTCTAGCGCAGTAAGTTTGCTCAGTGGCGCACCCGATACAGCATTGAACCTGTGAAGTGAAGCGCTCCAGTATGACAAAACAGCTCAAACCCACATATAAGTAAGTTAAAATAACACGTGTTTTATATCACATTTGCATTGGCATCAGGTTGGGTTTGGTGCAGGGGGTATGTTATTTCCCAATACGACAGAGCAGTAACCTTTTAGCGACAATCCCCAGACTTTTGAATTCTGAACCGCCGCAATACGTTCCTGTACCAATGTAATAAAAACGTGGCCATGGTCACATGCATTTACTGGACATTTCACTTTGAAACTGCTGCTAAAAAATGCAATAGCGTACATATTATCAGCATTGCAGAAACGTCACCACAAGCATGTACTTTCAATGAGCCTGGGTTGAATAAAAAAAGGAATAAAACAAAACATAGCACATTCTTATGTTTCATGAAAGAACCACTGGCAAAAACGTCAGATGTAATTATTAGCATTTAACTATTTATGGCAAACAGGAAGGGAAATGTTTCTTAACCATCAAAAACACTCCATTCAACAAATATGCAAAATATGAATCATTATGTTCACAGCTCGTTACAGTAGATTGTGAAATAATTGCTTGCCGACTGATACCAGACAGATGCCATCCTCAATTAACATCATCCGTGTCCACCTTTCTCATATGTCTTCCTTCTGTGATTAGAAGAGTCCATCTTTGCTTCTCTTGAGGTACACTGAATTTGGTAATTAAGGTGACAAAAGTAACACAAAAAAAAAGTTCAGAGTTGAGTTGTTTTGGTTGAGTGGTTGTACCACTGTCAGCTGCAGGTGCTCTTCAAACGATAGGGTCCCCAAAGAAAACAAAAAACTACTAACCAAAAACAAACGTCTTGAAGGAGAACAGCCAGCATTCATCAGGATAGTGAATGAAACAGCCAGTATTCATACAGATTATAAATGTGCACAGAAAGTTTACATTTGGCACACGGATAGAATTCATGTTTTGCTTTAAACAGTGCATTTCTGTACAGTGTTACTGAATAATAATAATAGCAATAATCTGTTAGTAGTAATATATTATTCCCGTCAATAATCATTATCATTCAGTATCATTATTATTGTTATTATTATTGAAATTAAAGTATAAAAAAGAAAGCAAAAATAAAGCGTTTTGGGATTTCCATGGCATAGAAATGTCCCTCTAAGACAATTTCCAGTACAACTCCTGTAAAAAGCATAGTAGATAAGAGAAAATCATAAGTACATTCCAACAGTAAGAAATTAGAACAACATTAATCTGATGTCTTCAAATACAAAATGGTCCCATTGTGTGCTGTTAATGTTTAGGGATCTACCAAGGATGTTGTTATCCTAGACAAGGGGCTGAGCATTTCACACTCAAGTCAGGCAGTAAAAGGGTAAAAAGAGAGGAGGGCATCTGTTTCAGCATACATAATCAAATGGGGGAGCTTGTTTCACACAAAGACATTTTATAATAGCTACATGTTTGAAGAGAGAAATATAATTACATAAGGGCAGCAAGATTCACTGAGAAATGAACAAAAAAAGGTCCAAAAAGAGAATTTGCACTTATCAAAGTTTTTTTTTTTTTTTCTCCATTTTCTTCAGACAAAAACTAATCAGCAACTGCGAGGAAAAAATAGCAAAAACAAGAATGCAGAAGAAAAATGCAGCCATGGTCATTTAAAATCTCAATCAAGCCTTGCACAATCAATCAATAGGTAGTTTGCGAGTACAAGAAGTTTCTCATGCAAGATATCAATATCCTCTTGGGGGGCAAAAACAAGGAGGGTACTAAAGGATAACATAATTCCATGCATCTCTGGTCTTGAGTCAGTGTAGGTATGTCAAGAAATGAGGAGGAAGTGGGAAAGTGAGGAACGTGCATCAGCAGCTAGATATAAAATATTACCTCAGTTTCTCAAAAGAAGCCATTAATGATATGTCCTTATTTGGCTCTTGCTCAGGTCGTGTGCCCTTTAGATTTTCGATGCGAGGGAATTTTGCACTAGTTTTGTGACGATACATCTTTTTGTGCGCAGGCCCATTTATTCCAGGAACGCCAAGGTTAGGCTTGTCGAACATGTTGCAGCCCAAAGCCAACTGAGGGAAAAATGGTACGGTGGCATTGAACTTGGCCTGGTTTTTGCCACCTTTCGTTCCACCTTTTCTGCCTTTTGTGCCCCCAGCAGCCACATTGCCTTTCTTCTTGGGGTCAGAAGAAGTTCCTGCTAGGATTTTGAGAGTCTTTAACTTGAGGCTGTTAGCCTCTGAGGGCAGGCAGATGTTTGCTGTAGGGCCCCATATTGGCTCAACAGAGGCCATCATGAATCTCTGTACTTCGGCCATCCCTGAGACAATATTTGACAAGATGTTGGATGGCTCTTCAAACTCTCGCTGGTCATCGTGGACTTGGCTTTTGCTCTCGGAACAGCCCATTCCTGTCCATTCCTCAGAGCCGCTGTCCTTCAGCGGGTGAGCAACGCCCTCAGTCTGGACTTTACCCTTCTCGTCCAGTAAAGCCTTTAACTTTTTAGATGCTCTCGAAGTCTGACGTGGAATTTTGCCCTTCTCTGTTTTGGGAGCTCTTGGGGCTTTGCTTTTTTTGGTACCCTGCCCTGCAGTTTGTTTGTTGCTATTTTTCCTCTTTGCCTTGGTCCCCTTGATTGCACTCATCATATCACCATCAAAGTCAGCTAGATTTTCCTCTTTCGTCCCCAGGCTCAAGTTGTCTTCACCATTAAAAATGTGCAACTGATAATCGTGACCATCTACTGAATATCTAGCCAGATCTTGCTGCTCGATCATTTTGCAGTTCCAGTCCACATCTTTGGTGCATGGCATCTTAGCCCCATCCTGGAGGTCAGCAGCCTTTCCAACTATCTTCATCTCACGGCCCATAACTTGAGGGGATAAATTAGGCGTCTCTGGGGGAGAGAGTTCTGACAGTGATGTGTGTCTGAATTTATCCGGAGTGAAGTTGGAGATATCCAGCAAGTCTGTAGACTCCCTCAGGGGTGTGATTGCATCGATACTCTGCTGAATCACCAGTTTGGGACTGCAGTGGGCCAGAAAGTTCTCGTTCACATCATCCTCGCCATCTTTCTCGCAGGACTTGAGGCTCAGAGAGCTGTAATTGCTAGAAGTAGCTGACAGCGAGCCAACTGAGTCGAAACTGATGAGCCGGCCGTTGTCGGTGTGCAGTGTGGCTCTTTGAAACTGTGGCTGCCCCTGACATGCCTGAAACTCTGCATCAGGAGGCAACGGCTGCTCAGGCATGTAATTCTTTTCATAAAGCATTCTGTTGCTCTCCAGACTCAGCTGGCTGTAGCCTGACACGGTCAGATTCTCAGACAACGTCATAGGCATCTCTCCAGCGAAGCTGTTGGGCTGTATTGCAGATTCAGCAATATCTGCAGGGGCAAACTGCTGGTTGGGACCAAGCTGGGGGTGCCACATCTGGGCAAGAGTCGGACAATTCTGGGGTGACTGTTGGAGCTCTGATTCTGACGGTGGAGAGAGAACACAACTTTGTGCTAGCTGAATTGAGGTGAACTGCTGCTTTTCTAAAGAGAGATCCAGCGAGTGCTGGGTCTGCTGAGGGAAAAACGGGAGGCCAGCGCTACCTGAAGAATCAGAGGCATCTAACAACGTTTGCAGGTAGCCTCCCGGGATAACGGAAACACTAGCAGCCACATTCTCCGACGACGCCTCTTTATTAGGGGAGCAGGTGCTAGACACAAAAGCAAATTTTTCAGTGGCATTAGCTGTTTGACTCTCACACAAATGGGGACTGTGTGCAGCTGGGCTGACGTTTTTATCTTCAGCACCTCCTACTGCGTCCATATTTTTCTGCAGCGAGCAAACTTCTGTCAGGTCTGTCACGCTCTCACTATTCTCCACAAGGTCTCTCATTTTCTTGCTCCTAAGTCTGGCTTCGCTTCTGAATTTCTGTATTCTGAATATTTTATTCCCTATTCTCCTTTCCTCCCTCTCTTGTGATCTGCTCTTCCGGGCGGCAGTGTGTATGATGTCATTTGGGTCTAATGTGCTTGCACAGCTGGTGGCTATTGTTAATGGCATTCCCATGGAGGCAGTTTCATCTGTAGAAGCAACCTCCTGCCTGGGATCAGAGGCAAAGGGGCCCTGTGTGTTGGGTGATTGCTCCACAGTTTGAATTCTCTGAATTCTAAGCCTGTTTGCTAGCTTGTATTTCCTTTTAGGGGGACTGGAACTAAAGGCATGGTGGTGAGAATTGTGTTTATCTCCTGCTGCCAGCTTAAGCTGTTCCTCTCTTTCTCTCTGTTTCTCCTGCCAGAAATCTTTCAGAGGTGCGAGCTTCTCATATTTGTTGATTGTATCCTCATTTAAGCTTACAGTCGTGTCGGCCGAATCGATTCTGCCCAGCTTCACGGCCATGCATTTCTCTCCTTTGAATCTGTTGACTATAATGTATTTGATTATTACAGGTGGATCCTTGCGAGAGTATTTTCGTCTCTTTTTAGGGCACCAGTCAAGATCCTCTTCTTGCTTTGGACCAATCGGCGGCTTCTCTCGCTTTTCAAAGTTTCTTTCTCCTTCGGTGGACTCGACGTAATACAAGTAGTCGTCGCTATACCTTACTTTTCTCTTGGCACGTAATCCGTAGTTCAGATGGTTGGAGCAGCTTGCGTTCTTTCGTGAGAACAAGTTTTTGGGCCTGTTGTCTTGGAAAGTGTCAAAAGAGGAAACGGTGGAGGAGCTGTCATCACTATACTCCCCTGAGTCATCAGCAGAGTTGCTCGAGTCAATGAAGTAGTTCATTTTGGGGCTGTAATCGGGTGTCTGCTCTACAGAGCAGTCATTTCCATCCCCTTTGCTGTCATTCTGAAATCCGAGCTCCTCTGATTTAGGTGGCAGCTCATCCACGACTCGTTTTACCACAGCACCATCCTTCTTTGTGCAGTTTACCAAGACACTTGGGAAAAAGTTGAACTGGGTTTCTTCTTGCAGAACGTTGGTTTTCTCCCTCATGTTGTCCTGGAAGGACTCGTAGCGGATCTTTAACGAGCACACGTCGCTGCTCAGAGTGGAGTCATCATCGTCATCAAACATGTAATTGTCCACGTCCTCCTCAGAGAAGAGATTTACCGATAGCTCGTTCTTGGAACAGAGATCCAGCAATTCAATCTTACTCTCGCTAATGAAGGACTCGAAGTAGCCCCAGTCCTGATTTGAATTGGTAAGCAAACCATCCTCTCCATTGCATTTGTCTAACAGCAGGCCTTCGTACAGGTTTTTGGAGGCCAAATCATCTAAGTCTGTTTTCTCTGTGTCCTTCTTTTCCACTAGCTGAGTTTTGGCGACAGGAAAAGTCAAAAGCTGATCCGAGAGGAGCTGGTCTCCGTAACTTGCCGTCTCACTTGTGCTCATGCACTGCATGTTAACATCGGAGATAGGGCAGGTGCTGTAGTCTTGGTTCATGTCAGCCATTTTGAGGCTGATGCTGGCCTCTACATTGGACACATCCTTGGTCTCAATGAAGCAGCTGGGACAGGTGCGACTCTGCTGAATCAGACAGTCCTGTGTGAGCCCAGGAATACTCGCGGGTTCGATCATGGTGAAATGGCTCTGATTGTGTTCCTCTTGGTAAGGCTGAGGGGGCTCAAGCCCTTGGCAGCACAGGGTGTGAGGGACAGTGAGTTGTTTGAGGACTCATCGGTTGGGTGGTCCTCTAAAGGAGTTTGTGTTGACAGTGGCCGTGGTAAGTGGTGCTTTTTTAAGGCCAATTTAGCAATGAGGCAGTACGAATGGTCTCTCTTTGTGCTCACTGCAGCAGCTGTGGAGGATGTGTGTAAGGCAGCATCTGTGACACCATTCAGCTTTTGCGGCCACATACAGCTTTAGATTACTCTTCAGATTATGTGATCCTAGGAAAGAAAAACAAGCACAGCATTAATAGTGCAATGCAGTTTTAAATTTTTTTGTGATGTGGTACATAAGTGGGTTATTAACCATCAGAATTTGATTGGATCACCGGTGTTGATATAACTGGATAATATTATTTTTCTTGCAGATGAGGCTTTGGGAGAAAGTTATTACATTTAGATGGGAGATTACATAATCAACATTTTTGCAGAAACACATTCACTGATAAACCATGCAGTTAATTAAAAAATACATAAGATTTTTTTTTCCTTTTTAAAATCAACAATTAATAACAAAAACAGCAGTGTGTTAGAGTTATGAGGCTAGTTTATAGAGAGACTCGTTTTGTTTTGAGAAATTAGTCTATAGCAGCTTAAGCCGAAAAGTTACATACTCAAAGGAAACAGTCAGACCAGTATGTTATAAACAATATTAGCACTACTATATCCACCTACCTACTTCAGTGTCCAAGATGTTCAATTAAAACAGATTTGGTGTGCAACATTCAGAATGAGGCTCTTTAACAAAAAAAAAAAAAAAAAAAATGATTTTGTGCTCACTTGAGGTACAAATTATTCAATTAGGAAGTGTGCTTCCCAAGAAGGGCAAACTATTTGTTCTTCTATTTACACTTGCATTGTTTATTGCTTTGTATAATTATGTATATTTTTTTTTTAGGAATAGTAATGACAATTTCAAGTTTCAGTGCAAATGTGCTAATACTCTTTTGAAATAGGCCGGTTTGGACCAATATGAGTACCTTTAGATGTGAAAACTCTTTAATCAATGGCTCTTTCTGCAGCCCTGTGCTATTATCCCTTCTGCACAGTTGAGAAGTATGTAAAAATTTGTAACTGATTTTTAATGTTACGGAACATCTGCATTCTTCTGTCATTGAACACGGTTTTAATAATACAGCATTTGTCATAAGGATAAATGCACTGTTTTGTCTGTGCAACAAACTATGGTGTTGTTCATTGTTGCCATCATCAATTCAAAACATCTGTGTTTTGTGGCATATATGCCACCTTTATCAGTTTTCCACATAACAAAGACAGCCAATCTGTTCGATGCAATAAATGAGGATGACAAAAGCGTTGCAATAATTACAAAAAAAAAAAAAAAATGGATGGAAGTAAATTCAAAAAGAATTGTTTATTTATGTTCCTCAAAAGTTCTAAAATAGCCATTAATAGAATAATTAAGGAAATGTTAAATCAGAACAACTGAAACCAGAAGCAGTACATTCCTTGAAATTCTTAACTGTATATTTTAAGTTTTATACAACACTAGAATATGTTATGCAGTGTCCACTGTATCAGTCTACAGTGATCTATATATCTCTATAAAGCTCTTTCGGGCAGACAATCCAGCCTCCTGAGCAAAAATATCCCATATAGCAGACCTGAACAGCCTACATACAAAAAGTGGTTACATCATGCAGCTGCAACTGTGATCATGCACCTTTAAAGGTGACATTTCTATTTTATTCAACTCTTCATGCAATTACATTTTAAATCACAATTAACTTAACAAGCTGTTAGTTCAGAAGATACTAAATATGAAATACAATTAAGTTAAACAATTCTTGTTAATTTGCCATTCTTTTGAAATGCTATTACAAAGTGTTAAAAGTAATGCAGCAGAACAGTTTCATATATAATATAAAACAAATTGTAGAAATTAAACTGAGAAAGACTGTGAAAACTTTACTGTTTATCATAATTATTGACTACAGAGAACATAAAAGATCAAAAATCTATTGCATATGCATTTGCAGGATTGTCTATATCAGGGGTTTTCATACTGAAGAGTCCTGGATTGGATCATTATTGCAGGGATTAATTCACCAGCCTTAATTTGTGAAATAGTGGTTCAGTGAGCATGAGGAATCATTTTCTTTTATGAACTGGTACCACAGAGTCCTGAGCTTAACACTATTGAAAATCTTTAGGATGTGCTGGAGTCGGCTTTACAGAGTGTATCGACTCTCTCATTGTCAATACAATTAATGCAACCCTTGATGGAAATAAATGTTGTGATGTTGCATGACTTTGTCAAAACAATGCTAAATCCAAAACACAACGCTATTAAATTTAAACATGGTCCAACAAAATATCAGAATTTGTAACTTTTTTTTTTTTTTTTGGATAGGCAGTGTAAAGTCAACTCAAGCATGTCTCAAAGACTTTTAATAGGGTGGCACATATTGAGCCTGATGAATCTTGACACTGTCATACTGGGATTTAACAATGGCCATATTATCCGACATGGTTCTTTGAGAAATAAAAAGAGGTTTGCGATATGACATGATATTTTTGATCATGGACGATTAAAATGTCTCCACGGTCTGCTTTTAAATAAATATAGTAGCATCGTGCTGCATTGTGCCTTTGTCTCAATATACTGTACAACACAGCATACATTCACTCACGGGACACTGCACTTATTTGCAATCACAACAGTACATTATTTGCATGTGCTTTAAAGCCTTGCTTAAATAACGTTATTCCGTCCTAAAAGCCTATCAAACTGCACCTGATTACCAGACTAAGCTATCTTTGGTGTCTGATTGGCTAATACTGTCAAAAACACATATCCCCGGTTTCAGAGACAAGACTTAAGCCTAGTCCTAGACTAAAACGTAAGTCTGAGCTGTTTTAACTGAAAGAAACTTGCACTGACTGATCTTAAAATATATCAATGCCTTTGTTTTGATTTTTAAGATGCACACCAGTAATGTTTTTTCCTAAGGAATGTTTATAAAAATTACTTAAATGTGCTAATTGAACTATGACCTAATCCTGGCTTAGGCTAAGCCCTGTCTGTGAAACCGGGCCACAAGGATTACACATAAACACAGTTGATTATGTCTAAAGTGAAAGTAAGCAGTTGAGAGAATAATAGAAGTTTGCCTGTAGATATTAGATGCGTGCAGCTCGTAAAGAACAGTCATTAAAGGGACAGTTCACCTAAAAAAAAATAGTCACTCACATGTTGTCCCAAACCTCTATTAATTTTTTTTTTTTTTTTTTTGTGCTGAACACAAAAAAGATATTTTGAAGAATGTGGATAACAGTAGCACTTTGATAGTGGGAAAAAAATCAATAAAATACTATTAAATTAACTGGGGACCAGCAACTGTTTGGTTACCTTCATTCTTCAAAATAAGTTTTATGTTCAACATGTTTTATGCTTAATTTAAAAAAAAAAAAAATTAAAACTTGAGACTGGTAGGCTAATAAAACAAAACACAAAGGACAATCACTCACTGCTCTTGACTGAAGAACTTTAATAGTTTTTTTAATGTCAAAAGTCAATGTATAATTTATGTATATAGTGTATACAGTGTTTTAGTGTTTATAATTGTTATTTTAATTTCTTTCTACTGATAAATACACCTACTAGACCTGAAAATCAAAGCACTGTTTGTTTAATTTGTATATTATGCGTATTTGTAACATGTAGCCTATCTTTGTTCTTACTTTTTTAATAACTAAGATAAAATAATGACAAAGATTGTTATCTTTGCTCACTTAAATATCAGCCATTCTTTTTGACATATATATTGTTACCATGGGTTTTGATTTTAAAACAGGGAAATTAGTTTAGCTGTACTGCTCAGACAACTTGTAAAATAGTAAAACCAACATGACGAAGAATTGTGATAAAATCATGATATTTCTGTAAAAAATTGTGATATGATATTTTTGCAATATCGCTCACCCCTAGCGCTGCATCAGTTTGGATTAAAAGAATTGTTGGCAAACATACAACATATTAAATATCTCAATTAAATATCTCAATCATATCTAATTCCAGATGGCAACTTTTTTTATAATATAATATAATATAATATAATATAATATAATATAATATAATATAATATAATATAATATAATATAATATAATATAATATAAAAAGCAAATTGAAGCATTTAAGTAAGGAATAATGTACAGGCAGCCGGTAGTTATCGCAGAAATAGACAGTGTGATCAGGACCCGACGCGAAGTGGAGGGTCTTGTATGACACTGAAGGGGCTTATTTCGCGATAACTACCAGCTGCCTGTACATTATAATGGCTTATTACACGGCTACTTTCCACATAAGGAAAAAAACTGGACATGAATATGAATTTGAAACATTTTATTGGCATACCCTGTATTTGTTTTAAATTAACATTTTTATCCTTCCGCGAAACGATATAGTACCACGTGACTAACATTCAAACGATGTACGTCCTGATGGCCATATAGCTGGCTATAGACGTTATGCGCAACATTCTTCCGGGTTCTACAAAACAGCCTTAACTACTTCCGGCCGTCCGCTACTGGTACAGCGAAGATAGGGACGTTCTAAAACACTTAACGTGAAAAACGCTTAACGTGGCTTAAAAAACGACCAGGAAACCCCAAATTTATGTCAAACCTTACTTCTAACAAACACTAACTACTGTCAAAAGAACGAGCCCTTATTCCACAGATAAAGTGAATAATATCACGTTAAGCGTTTTCTCCCCCATTGAAGCCCATTATAAGGAAACAGCTTAACGTGGGTTTACCTCAATAGCGATCAGGGAAGACCAAATTTATGTCAAATGTTACATATAATAAACACTTGCTGCTGTCAAAAGAACAAGCTCTTATTCAGCATATAAAGTAATCGCTCCCCTATTCCATTACAAAAAAAGCTTAACGTTAACGTATCTTAACAACGACTGGGAAAAAAAAAAATTATGTCAAATGTTACATATAATTAACACTTGCTGCTGTCAAAAGAATGAGATCTCATTCAGCATATACAGTGAATAATATCACGTTAAGCGTTAATTCCCCTTCCTAGAAATAACAAAAACAATTCGATGCAGTGATGTCCCTCTCACCCTGCTTGGCAGCAGAGTTTAAAAATAAATCTATTGTTGCCAACCGCAGCTCCGTTTTTGTGTGGTCGATTGTCCCAATAGAATAGAATGAATATTTTATTTTTTTTTCTCTACCGTAAAACATTACAAATATCTGGAGAAAGTGTGATGGCACGCAAAGTTGGTCCAAATTCATGACTTCTTTATTATAAGTAAAATTTGACAGAAGACGTGGTTAAAGTACGCTAAACCAGGCTAAGCTGAGTCCTTATAATGGACTTCTATGGGGAACGCATAACTTGATATTATTCTCTTTATGCTGCTCGTTCTTTTGACAGCAGAACGTGTTTTTTTTTGTTTTTTTTGTTTTTTTTTTCTATGGGGAATAACGCGTAACATTATACGCTGAATAAGAGCTCATTCTTTTAACAGCAGCTTATTTTGTAAGAACGAGCAGCATAAAGAGAATAATATCAAGCTACGCGTTCCCCATAGTGCATGGACTCAGGCTGGTTTAGCGTACCTTCTGTCAAATTTTACTTATTATAAAGAAGTCATGAATTTGGAGCAACTTTGCGTACCATCACATTTTCTCCAGAAATTTCTAATGTTATATACGTTAAGCCACGTTATTTCCTTATCTATGGGGGACGCTTAACGTGATATATTCACTTTATATGCGGAATAAGAGCTCATTCTTTTGACAGCAGCAAGTGTTTATTAAATGTAACATTTTGACATAAATTTGGTCTTCCCTGATCGCTGTTGAGGTACGTTAAACCACGTTAAGCTGTCTCCTTATGGGCTTCAATGGGGGAGAAAACGCTTAACGTGATATTATTCACTTTATCTGTGGAATAAGGGCTCGTTCTTTTGACAGTAGTTAGTGTTTGTTAGAAGTAAGGTTTGACATAAATTTGGGGTTTCCTGGTCGTTTTTTAAGCCACGTTTAAGCGTTTCTCCAGTAAGGGCTGGCTCAAACTGCGGCATCGGCATCTCTCAGCGGCACTTCCGGCGGCATCTCGAGATGCCGCTGTTTTACTCCGGCAGGTGCCGCTACAGCGGCATCTCCAGATGCCAGAGCGGCATCGGCATCTCGCAGCGGCATCTAGCAGCGGCATCGGCATCTCACAGCAGCATCTTGCAGCGGCATCTCACGCCGGCATGTCCAGCAGGCGTACTTTCTTCTTATTAAAAAAAAATACATTTC
>NC_133376.1:3082472-3147016 GCF_049309525.1 Garra rufa
ATAATGTGTTTATACTGATGCTGGATCAGAGCATGTGTATGTGTGTGTATATATAGGATCCAGCAGTAAGTGTATATTAATTTTTCATTTTCAGTTCGTTTCAGTGCCAACAAAGTTAGTAGATCACAAACGATAATAAATTAAAAATGCAGTGTTTTTAATGTATTTGTCTATTTCAAATACTGCTTTGAAATGTTACTACTTATGAATATAAAATGTTAATACAGAAATTAGTTTGTTATGCTGCACAAAACATATCGCAGCTCTTACTTTAGCCTAAAATATACTTAGCGTCACTCGTTGTAATTGCATTTTTACTAGTAACAATTCAATTAGAGAGCTCTATAATTTAATTCCTACTAGTAACAATTTCAAATAAAGAGCTCTTTAAATGATATTTTACTATTTACAATTACAATTAAAGAGCTCTCTAATTCAGTTCTTAATAGTAACAATTCCAATTACAGTTCTCTCTAATTTAATTCTTACTAGTAACAATTCCAATTAGAGAGCTCTACAAATGTATTTTTACTAGTCATATGTCTCCATTGACTTCCATTTATTTTTAATTACAGAGCTTAACAACATAATTTCTACTAGTAAGAATTTCAGTTAAAGAGCTCTACAATTGAATTCCTACTAGTAACAATTACAATTAGAGAGCTCTTTAAATCAATGTTTACTAGTAATAATTCCAATTACATAGCTCTTTAATTCAGTTTTTACTAGTAAGAATTCCTTTTAGAGAGCTCTCTAATTCAATTGTCACTAATAAGAACTTAATTAGACAGCTCTTTAATTCAATTACAGAGCTCTGCAATTAAACATATCTTTAATTTGTTTTTTACTGGTAAAAATTTAATTGTAGAGCTGTGTAACTGCATTTTTACAAGTAATAATTAAATTAGAGAGCTTTCAAATTGGAATTGTAACTAGTAAAAACTGAATTAGAGAGCTCTGCAATTGGAATTATTACTAGTAAAAATTGATTTAGAGAGCTCTCTAATTGTAATTGTTACTAGTAAGAATTCAGTTGTAGAGCTCTCTAATTGTAATTCGTACTAGTAAGAATTCAATTGTATAGCTCTGTAATTAAAAATGAATGGAATACAATGGAGACATAGTAGAAATTAATTTGTAGAGCTCCCTAACTGGAATTGTTACTAGTACGAATTGAATTAGAGAGCTCTGTAATTGGAATTGTTAGTAATACAGTTTTTTACAATCGTTTTTGCACTAATAACAGAACTGTAATGTAATTTTTCAAAACTCTAGATACAAAACTCAAAACAGTCATTATTTGTAACACAGGCTCTCCAGTGTTCAAAACTTTGCATATTGCGTTCATATCTTTAAAGAAGCCTTGCATTAGCAGAAGCATTGTTTCAAAAAACTAATTTATAATGAAATATCATAGGAACATTACTTTAGATCACCCATACACAAGTTACAAAATATGTGATACAGGTTTCTTTTTTTTTTTTTTTTTTACTGTAGAATGAGAACAGTACAGACACAGTGGTATCATTGAAATACTGTAATGTGGAATTTACTGATAAAATAAATCTCAGCATAGGTTTTCTAAAGGAAAAATTTGGAATCAAAGTTTTAGCTGTTTTTTTTTTTTTTTTTAGCAGGGTACAGTATACAGTTTACAGTATACTGTACCCTGCTGAAGAAAAACTGCTAAAACCAGCCTAGGCCTGGTTTAAGCTGGAAGTAGATGGTTTAACTGGTTTCCAGCCTGGTCAGGCTGGTTTAGTTGGTGGTTTCCCAGCCTGACCAGACAGAAAAGTGGCCACTGACCAGCTATGACCAGCTAAAACCAGGCTGGCAAAAACAGCCAAACAGTCTAGGCTGGTTTTAGATGTTTTTTTTTTTTCAGCAGGGTTAGTTTGTGTACCAACATTCTTGATACATTCTTTTTTTTCACCAGGGTAGCCATTAACTCATTAAAAGCCCAAAAGCAATAACAATAAAATGACATCTTGCATTCAGTAATGTTGAATATGAAAATGTGTTCTGTAAAAGAGGTACATATAGGGCCATAGAAACTATCTGATAAAGAATGAAATATGACATCCATAGATACACAGTTAAAAAAAAAAAAAGGTACTGCAGAGGTACAATTTTGTTCCTGGGCAACAAAACATATAAAGGTACCTTTAAAGGTACACAATGGGTCCTTATTGTACCCTTGGTAACACCCCAGTGACAGCTACTGGTACCCTAAAAGGTATAGTTTTGTTCCTTTTTTTTCTGAGAGTGTAGTGTCCATCTGGGTCATATTCTGTGGTAACTGGTGTCAAATGATCTATCCTGAAACATGCACTATTTTCCATAAAAGCTATGCTTCAAGGGTAATGCAACAGTTACTTATCATTTTAAGCAGATGTATCAACTGATAGTTTAATCTTTGTAATAAAATGAATGCACACTCATCTCAGATGTAATGTGAGTTGCATTTTGAAATATTAATACTTTGATGTTAAGTTGTGTCATTTTGAAAAGGTGATTTAAGTTCAATAAACAAATTATCTTTGGCTTATGTGTATTGTATCCAAGCATTTGAAAAATGTGTTAAGTGGTTTGACAAATGTGCATTTTGATCATTGGTAGTGTATTATGTGTCTAGAGTTTTGAAAAATGACATTACGGTTCTGTTATTAGTGCAAAAACGATTGTAAAAAAACTGTAATTGAATTAGAGAGCTCTCTAATTATAATTGTTACAAGTAGGAATTTAATTAGAGAGATCTCTCATTGCCATTGGTACTAGTAAAAATTTAATTATAGAGTTCTCTAATTGAATTGTTACTAGTAAAAATGCAATTAGGACGAGTAACGCATAGTATATTTTAGGCTAAAATGACTTGCCATAAAAAAGCATAATATAACACAGGACTGTCATTTGTAAGTTTTTGTCATACATTTTGTTTGTACAGAGTTACCTGTACTAGTATCTATTTTCATGTTACTAGTACTTATTAATTAGATACTAGTACTTATTCTTTAGATACTAGTATCTATTTAATATATACTAGTACTTATTAAATAGATACTGGTACTTATTAATTAGATACTAGTACTTATTAATTAGATACACTATTAATTATATACTAGTACTTATTAAATAGATAGGCTACTAGTACTAATTAATTAGATAGTAATGCATATTAAATAGATACTAGCACGAATTTTTGATTAAATTTCAAAACGGCTTGCCATTGTATGTAATACAAATCATATATTTTATTAAGGAATGTGATCTACTAACTTCGTTGTACTGAAACATAACTGTGATATTGACACATACTTATTGCTGGAGATATAGCCCACACACACACACGCACGCACGTACGCACGCACGCACGCACACACACACACACACGCTCTGCTCCAGCATCAGTATAAACACATTATATGATAAATACTTAAGAAATAACAGTCCTGTGGTATATTATGTTATTTTGTTGAATTTTTTATTTTTTTTTAATAAGAAGAAAGTACGCCTGCTGGACATGCCGGCGTGAGATGCCGCTGCAAGATGCCGCTGTGAGATGCCGATGCCGCTGCTAGATGCCGCTGCGAGATGCCGATGCCGCTCTGGCATCTGGAGATGCCGCTGTAGCGGCACCTGCCGGAGAAAAACAGCGGCATCTCGAGATGCCGCCGGAAGTGCCGCTGAGAGATGCCGATGCCGCAGTTTGAGCCAGCCCTCTCTCCGTTTTTCACGTTAAGTGTTTTAGAACGTCCCTATCTTCGCTGTACCAGTAGCGGACAGCCGGAAGTAGTTAAGGCTGTTTTGTAGAACCCGGAAGAATGTTGCGCATAACGTCTATTGAATAAGTCTGACCGTTCGCATTTTGAACAGATGCATAAAATGATCGTAATACCTTGTTAAGATCCTCTGCTTCATATTTGTCAAAGTCTGTCTCCACTTTTTTCTCTTTTATCCAGTCTTTGAGAAGTTGTATTGCCCATTCTGTATTTTTTTTGTGTGTGTTGGCTTCGTAGCTGTCATGATCTATTTTGTCAAGTTCAGTCTCAGTAAGCTCTCTGTGTCTTGTCGTTGTTTGTTCTTCGTAGTTCAATTTTCGTTTTTTCGTCTTAATTGGGGAGTCATTTGATTCGTCCGAATCTATCCACTGTTCAAACGTTTTGTTTTTACCGTACATGTTAAAATTAATGTCGAAATTTTCCATTGTTAATTGTGGTTGTCCAGTGTTTGTCACAAGATGGCGCCAAACGGTAATCTTTGTTGGCACGGAGGGATTTTAAACATACAAGAAGTACTGGCTATGCGTTATTACTTTGGAGTGGTGATTATTTGAAAAGAACGAACCTGCAAATGTCTCAACTGACCAATCAGAATCAAGCATTCCAGAGAGCCGTGTAATAAACAGATCTATTATATTATTTCAAGAGATGTTTTCTAATCTACTATATAGTGACAATAACTTTGTTGCAGTTGACCTGAACACCGCAATTATTTCTCATTTACTAGAACCAGTGATGGGAATAACGGCGCTACAAATAAACGGCGTTACTAACGGCGATACTTTTTTCAGTAACGAGTAATCAAACAAATTACTGTTTCCCCTGTTACAAACGCCGTTACCGTTACTGACAATAAAATGTGCGTTACTATAACTGAGAACACTGAAGCGGTTTTCATGCTAGCAGCGTCTCTCTCAGCCATTCTCTGGTTGGTTGGTGTGTGTGTGTGTGTGTGTGTGTGTGTGTGTGTGTGTGTGTGTGTGTACCTGGTATTCATCACGTTATGGGGACCAAATGTCCCCACAAGGATAGTAATACCAGTAGATTTTGACCTTGTGGGGACATTTCTCAGGTCCCCATGAGGAAACAGGCTTATAAATCATGCACAATGAGTTTTTTTGAGGAAGTAAAAGTGTGCACAATCTCCTGTGAGGGCTAGGTTTAGGTGTAGGGTAGGTGTAGGGCCATAGAAAATACGGTTTGTACAGTATGAAAACCATTACGTCTATGGAATGTCCCCATAAAACATGTAAACCCAACATGTGTGTGTGTGTGTGTGTGTGTGTGTGTGTGTGTGTGTGTGTGTGTGTGTTCGGGGCGGGACACAAACCAGTGATGATGATTGGTGTGTCTGTAAACGTGGTGTAACTGAGAACGCGATGATTGGCTTAGATTGAGTACATTTCCATTGTTTGCCAATCAGAGGCAGAGTATGCGGGTGTTCACACACAAGCACACGCACGGTCAGTCGCACACACCAACATCCAGGAGTCACAACCATGCCAAGTCCAACAAGTTCAAAGGTAGCTTTCGCAAACTGGAAGTATAAGCACTACTTTTCCCTCGCTGAGGTGAAAGGCAAAAATGTTTATGTAACGTGCAACATATGCCCAGGAAAAAAGAGTCTCTCTGCATCGGTCTGTGCAATAAATATTTAAAGCTGTAAACCATCTATTGTGCTTTATTGTTCCACTATAGCCGGGGACGTCCAGCATTGCGTACAGACAGACGTAGCTTTCAATGAGTGAAAAACGGTGATGGAAAGCACATTATGTTGGGGTTACGTCGCAAAATATTGTAAATATATTTTTTATACTGCATTTTTATACATATTTATGTTTTAAACCATGGAGGTGAGCCAATGGATATTACACAAGCAAAGCAAAAACTGCGCAATATGTTAAAGTGAAAGTAAAAACAGCGCTTTCAGCATCTGACGTGCACATTCTCTCCGAGACAATGATAGACGAATATACTTCATATGCTGATATTAATTTACTTCATATTTACTTAATTTACCCTAATATTTCTCTTGTGCGCCGAACATAGTAGGGAAAAATAAAAAGAAACGTATTTTGTGTAGGCTTAAAGGTTGTTTTTGAAAGTTGGTGTTTAAAATAAAGCTCTTAATTTTCATTGATGACTGCAGTATTATTAGGGGTTAAGAAAGTCTTAATTATGATTTCAGGTGGTCTTAAATGTGGGGACTAAAAGGCAAGAATTGCGATGAAACTTTATAAGGCTATCCATTGAATAAATATGAGCGCTGCACATTTGAAAGTCAGCTGCGGCGCTGCTTTGTGTATCATTCTGATAGCGCCTCCTGCTGGAAGAGAATGATCTGACATTTTTAATCAGCTCGTACCTCTGCTGTTGTCAAAAAGACCAATGTAAAAAAATCAATCCATGTTTTAAGCAGCAAACATGTAGAGTTGTAGATGTGAACTGATGGATCGACAAAATAATGTGTTATACAAATTTAAACAATTAAGGCAGCAAATATATGTTTATAAATATAATTATAAATATAATTTTATAAATATAATTAATATAATACTTGTAATAAATATTTAAATTACACATTTAAATAATTGTTTAAATTAATATGAGAATTGATACTTTTGATTCTTGAAGGCTGGAATGTGAAGTTTATAATTTAAGAAATCTTTTTTGTTTTGTGAAACCTGCATCTGAATTGTAATTCATGCTTTTTACAGTCATTCTAATTATTTATTTATTTCTTAATTCATGTTTTGCTCAGGTCTTTAAAAATGTATTTAAATGTCTAGAATTTAAGATAAAATATGCTGCAGATACCCTGGTCTCGCAAAAACCATAAATAGTTTTTTATATATAATTGTCCGGACCTCGGCTGGTGAGCAGGGTTCATTACTGGACCTCGAGCTGTTTTAGTTGAAGACCCCTGCACTATAGTAATGATAATATTTATAATAATAAGTTGAATTTGATAGTTGTCTCTGACATTGTCCCACAACAACATTAAAATAGTGTAGATTAGTGTACAATGATTTATATTTATTTTATAGTTATACAGTATTAGATTTTTTTTAAGTAACGCAATAGTTACCTTGCCTGGTAATTAGTTACTTTTATAATGATGTAACTCAGTTACTAACTCAGTTACTATTTGTGAGAAGTAACTAGTAACTATAACTAATTACTTTTTTAAAGGTAAGTTCCCAACACTGACTAGAAAACAAATACATGGCTTTACCACACATTTTATTTTTCATTTTTCTGCACAGATGTGACATCTGAACGTGCAGCGCTTACAGGGAACACTGATGGTGATTATGTGTCATGTAGACTTGCATGTTGCTCCAGAATCCTCAGCTGTTCAACAGATCTGCTGTATTTTGTCAAATCGGTACAAGTTAACTAATTGGTTCTGACATTGGATGGAAAACTCATTTTCTCTTTGCAATGAAATATCAGGGACTTTACCAATCAGCCAGCACGTAAGCATACATCTCTGAGGATCCGCTGTGAATCAGATGTGTGAAACGCTGTTATCCTCCTCTAGGATAATGTATCGTATCGGTTGACAACTGACTGGATCACATAAATCCACACGGGGAAGTTCAGGAGAGCATATGGTCTTTTGGCAGGTGTCAGTGCTCTCGCGCACCTAACCTCTGCCAGACTCGCTCTGCCTTTGCTGCAGCTTTAGGACTGGGGTTAACTTACACCAGAGAAGAGGGAAAATATGCCCAAATGGGAATCCTGTTTACAGAGTGCTGTATTATCCACACATGTGGCCTTGAGCTACACACAACCCTCAATAACTGCATTACTGTAAGAGGAACACAGATGGTGAAATTGGATCATGAATATGATTATAAGCCAGTTTTGCTTTTCAAATATGAAAGCCACACATCTTGGACATCTTTGGAAGAAGAAAGAAGGTAGTTGTCAGCGAGATGGCGATGACTCTGACTGTCAAGGTCTGCAATGACAGATTTGATAATGACATGATTTTAATTTAGGGTTAACGATTTCTTCAGTGTGTGCTGTGATGTGCTCTGTCTGCTACGCACACAAACAGAAAGAGCCTTTTTTGCTAGCTCTGATCTCATTCTCTGCTTTACACAATGAGTGCACAGGTTTTTATCAGCCCGCTGGGACAAAATCATATTCACTGTCTGCTACAATGAGGAAGAACTAGTTGCTGCATTTGACAAAGATAGTCAAAAGCTTTGTTTGCACATGATATCCTCAAGGCCAGAGGTACACTCTATTGCTAAAAGTATTGAGACACCTCCCAATGAACAGTTTTGAATACTTACATGAGTACAAATGGTGAATGTCTAGCAATAGTAGCAGCCTGAGCCTGCATAAAGCAGTTGCCATAACATATAATGAGTTTGCCCTCAGTATGTTCAAGTAATAAGACTGTTCTTCCATTCAGAAGTAGTAAGAATCGATTAGCTCAAAGGCATAACTCTAAAAAAAAAACAAAGAAATATGCACTATATTGCCAAAGTATTGGGAAACCTCCTTCGAATGAACAGGTTTGACAATTCCATGAGTACAAATCTTAATGTTAAACATATAAAGATATTTTAGGGTACTGTATAATTTTAATTTTATAGCAACAGTTTAGACAGGACCCTTTTCTATTCTAACACGACAATGCATCTGTGTATAAAGCAAGGTTCAAAAAGAAATGATTGATTCAGTCAGTGTGGAAGAACTTGACTGGTCTGCATAAAGCCAAGTCATAATCTCAGCTGAACACCTCTGGACTGACTTGAAATGCAGACCTTGAGCCAAAAACTCATCACTAAATACCAATGACTTGTACATATGGCTACAGTCATTTTAGACACTTCCACAACAACAACAGAGATGAAAATGCCATTTTTGAAGACATGAATTATGCTTCCATTATTGATGCCACAGTTTTCGAAGTGCCTTTTCTGTTCTAAAGAAGGGGTGTCCCAATACTTTTGTCCATGTAGTGTATGTACAAGTCATTGGTGTTTGGTGATGAGTTTTTGGCTCAAGGTCTGCATTTAAAGTCACACCAGAGGACATTTTTTTTTTTTACCAGGTCAGTCAAGTTCTTCCACACTGACTGTATTAATAGTTTCGTTTTGAATCTTGCTTTATACACAGATACATTGTTATGTTTGAATAGAAAAGGGTCCTGTCCAAACTGTTGCTATAAAATTTAGGGGTGCTCTGGTTGATCAATATATAAATCTAGAAGTTAAAGGATAACTGTTGCCAAAATGCAACCTGGGCTGTTTTTTTTTTTACTGTAAACGAGACAAGTTATATCTAAAAGCATAATTACGACAAACGAGACGTTTTTGAGACTGACCGTGATTTCGTTTTGTGGTCAGTGGCCGGTGAATGGGAGTACTGAGAGCTATCCATCCTCGCATTCGGAGATGGACACTTCTTGACTGGCAAGACGGCCGCGAGCGGAAACTCAAACAGTGAAAGTGAGTTGTTCAAAACCTTTCTTTTTAGTAAACTCTGTGTACACAATGTTCTCAATGCTGGAGTTCATGTGTAGAGACCCAGGCGATACTTCGAGCAAAGTTTCATGGTGTGTCGAGCCTTCTTAGTGTTGGAAAAATATCAATTTTGTTGCGCTCAAAGTTATGCCCCTAGTACTCCCATTCACCGGCCATTGACCACAAAACGAAATCACGGTCAATCTCAAAAACGGCTCGTTTGTCGTAATTATGCTTTTAGATATAAGTTTGTCTTGTTTACAGTAAAAAACAACCAGCCCAGGTTGCATTTTGGCAATAGTTATCCTTTAATGCAAAAGTAAAAAGCATTTAATAATGTGTTGCTTATATTTATTGTGTTTTAGGGTTGGGCGATGTCGACCAATTTGGCATTCGACGATGTCTAACGTGAAACATCGCGATGGACGATGGCATCGTCCGCGGGGGGTGGGGAGAGGGCGGGATGGTTGTTGTTAAATAATTCATTTATAACAAATTAATTAATTGTAGCCTACCGTTTCGACCAGTGCTTAATTTGAGCCGGATTTTTAAAGATCCGGCATTAACAAGTGCATTAGATCATGACAGTGCGTGCGTGCATACAAGACAGAGCAAGCGCGGGTTTATGTAGATGTATTTGGAGGATGTGTGTTGGTCCTTAACATATTTTCGACCGGTCTGCTTTAAGTTCAAAATCGCTCTCATTGTTTGCTTACTGCTTAACCCACTCTCTCCAAACGCATTTAATGAGCAGCGGAATGTTTAGAGAGAAAGTGTAATATCAGAAATAATACCAAATCAAGCGAAATATTATGTATTAACATTATAAACACTATAAACATAGCTATAAGTTAGTTACCCTGACTCCAAAACGAATCATCCAAATGTAACGGTATTCAGAACAGAACAGGAATGAAACAAAATATATAAAGTTAAGAATCCAAAACAAAGCGAAACTAAAAAATAGCAGGCGTTGGGCTCACGTACCTCTGTAATTCGGCACAAATCCAAGTGTTTCCATATTCCCAATGCATTTGAATGATAAACTGTTAATTATAATGTATAGGCTTTGTATTGTACGTTTGTATTTTGATGGAAAAAAATATATATTCTCTTGTTTTTTTTTTCCAAGCTCGGTTCGTTATGGTAAAATCATGAAAAAGGCATATTTGGTGTAGTTTATTTAATCTAATTTAATTAAAATTATTTACATTTTTTTTCTGCTGTTTTTGTATGCCTCATTTATTAATGTAAACGAGTTAAAATAGTTTAAATAAAAAATTAAATAGTTATAGAAAAATAAATAGTTTTATAAAAATAAAATAGTTCATGTAATTCGTTTGGAGTTCACTGTAATTTATATTGTGATCGCTAACAACTTCCTTGTTATTATTTCCTCATAATAATAATAATAATAAAATAAGTAAAGATGCGGAAATTGAAAGCATGCATTTCATCTGGCTATATAGTGTGATTCAGTGTGTGTTTTTCGCGAGCGGGTTGCTGCTGCGGTGGGGCGGGGCGAGGATCGCGATGCTGGCTCAGTGTCATGATGTCTATCGACCCAACCCTATTGTGTTTTAACTCGTCTATGAAATATTACTGTACTGTATTACTGTAATGTGTAAAAAAAACCCGAATCAATGCTGAAAAAGCATTTTCAGTGTTTAGATTTGAAATCAAAATAATGGATAAATGTGTTTGTGGAAATCAGGCTTGTGCTGTGTGTAAGCTATTGCGCAATAATTTCACAATTATAAAAAAAAAATGCACTGCATGATCAAAAATTTAGGTGAGATAAATATACAGTGCCTTGCGAAATTATTCATACCTCTTCATTTTTTTCACATTTTGTTATGTTGCTGCCTTATGTTAAACTACTTTGAATTACTTTTTTCCCACATCAATCTACACTCCCTACTCCATAATGGCAAAGCAAAAAGATAGGTTTTTAACATTTGTGCAAATTTATTAAAAATAAAAAACTGAAAAGATCCCGTTGCATAAGTATTCATACCCTTTTCTGGGACACTCGATATTTCACTATAAATAATTCTACATGATAAAAAGAAGGCTTTAAAAAGATCGGTATCGGATCGGCAGACACCGCTTGCTGTGATCGGCAATCGATGATCGGCCTCAAAAATCCTAATCGGAGCACCCCAATGAAATTGGAAGCACACAATACCCTATATAATATAATTATATTGTCACGACCACACACAAAGGGAGAAGGTGAGTATCTTTCAAGGTATTTATTAACAAACGTGCACAGTTCAACACACGTGCAATCAGGTGAGTAAAGGTCTCTGTGGTCAAATCTTCAAACATAACACAACAGGTGAGTTCAAGTTCATAAGGATCATAGCGTTAGCAACAGTCACTTCCCTCTGACACGATTAACGTGTTTCACAGGAGAACATCAGAGCAATCCACGGGGAGCACAGGAGAACATCAGAAGAATCCACGAGGAGCACAGGAGAGACAACAGGAGGGGGAGAAGATCCACAGAGAAGCATCCATGCAACTTCGATACCAGCCGGTGAGTGAGTGGCAGAGGTAGGTATATAAAGGGTGTGGTGATTGCTGGTGCAGGTGACGGTGATTAGTATTCTGGTGATGGTTCACGGGTGTGCTGTGGTGGTGATTGGCTGGTTGGTGGAGGATCGTGGTGATTGGGGCTGAGGGATCGTGCAGAGGGTGTGACATCACCCCCTCCTCCACGGGTGACTCCAGGCACCCAAGAACGGCGACGGGGACGACCACGACCTCTGGGAGCTGGGCGTTCGGGATGTTGGCGGTGGAATTCCTCGAGGAGAGTCGGGTCCAGGATGTCGTCACGGGGTATCCACGATCTCTCCTCGGGTCCGAACCCCTCCCAGTCCACTAGGTACTGGAGCTGGCCGTTCCGCCGCCGGGAGTCTAGGATTTCTTGGACTTGGTAGATGTTATCTCCAAGGATCTCTGGCGGGTCGGGAGGAGGAGGTGACTCCGATTCTGTGGAGGAAGGGAACAGGGGTTCAGTGTGGCGTTTGAGTAGGGAAACGTGAAACGAGGGGGCGATTCTGTAATGTGGAGGTAGGTTTAGACGGTAGGTGACAGGGTTGATCTGTGAGTGCACGGTGAAGGGCCCTATGTAGCGGGGACTCAGCTTCCTACTGGGCAGCCGGAGGCGTATGTCTCGAGTGGACAACCATACCTGGTCCCCGGGGAGGTAAACTGGGTTGGGTAACCTACGGCGGTTGGCATGTTCCGTATGCCTCCGTACTGCCCGCTGGAGATGGACGTGCGCTGAGTCCCACACCCTCTCGCTCTCTCGGAACCAGTGATCTACCGCGGGCACCTCGGAGGACTCTCCAGTCCATGGAAACAGAGCTGGTTGATAACCTAGAATACATTGGAATGGGGTTAGACCAGTAGAGGTTTGACGGAGGGAATTTTGCGCATACTCAGCCCACGGTAGATACTGGCTCCAGGTGTTTTGATGTTGGGAACAGTACGTCCGAAGGTAGCGGGAGATTTCCTGAATTTTCCGTTCGGTCTGCCCGTTCGTTTGAGGGTGATATCCGGATGACAGGCTGACTGTGGTACCCAGAAGTTGGAAGAAGGCCCGCCAGACCCTGGAAATGAATTGGGGTCCCCGATCGGACACGATGTCTTCTGGGAGTCCGAAGTTCCGGAATACATTGTGGAACAGTGCCTCTGCGGTTTCTAGTGCTGTGGGGAGACCTTTGAGAGGTATTAATTTGCAAGCTTTCGAGAATCGATCGACTACCACTAAAATTGTGGTGTAACCCTGAGAGGGGGGCAGGTCTGTGGCGAAGTCAATGCCCAAGTGTGTCCAGGGTCGGCGGGGAATAGGTAACGGTTGTAATTTACCTTCGGGTAAGCGGCGTGGGGTTGTGTTGACGGCGCAGACCGAACATCCTTGGACGTACCGTTCCACTTCCCTGCTCATGTTGGGCCACCAATATTTCTGCTGGAGGAGCGAGAGGGTTCGCCTGCTGCCAGGATGTCCTGAGCCGGGGGACGTGTGCGTACTATCCAACAGAAGGGGTCTGAGACGGCTTGGGACATAGACACGACCCGGGGGAAGCTCCGGTGGTGCAGGTTCCTCGAAGGTGGCGGCCCGTATATCTTCATCCAGCTGCCATAGTATGGGTGCGAGAAAGACAGATGGGGGTAGAATTGGATCAGGATCGTCAGAAGTAGGTTCAGGTGAGTGCATACGTGATAGGGCGTCTGCTTTGGTGTTTTTATGGCCGGGTTGGTAAGTAATGTTGAAATTGAATCGGGCAAAGAATAATGACCAGCGAGCTTGGCGGGCATTTAGTCTCTTGGCGTGCTGAATGTACTGGAGGTTCTTGTGGTCGGTTATTACGGTGAAGGGGAACTGGGCTCCTTCCAACCAGTGCCGCCACTCTTCGAGGGCGAGCTTTATGGCCAGCAGTTCGCGGTCTCCAATTCCATAATTCTGCTCAGCTGGGGTGAGTTTTTTGGAATAGTACGCACACGGATGGAGGGATCGGGGTTCATCAGACCACTGGGACAGCACAGCTCCTACGCCCACGTCCGCCGCATCTACCTCCACCACGAAGGGCCTTGAAGGGTCGGGGTGCTTGAGGATGGGAGCGGTGGTGAACATTTGCTTTAGACGGTCGAAGGCTTGCTGAGCCTCTGGAGTCCACTGTAGTACCCGGCGTCCTCCCTTTAAGAGGGAAGTGAGTGGAGCCGATAGGAGGCTATAGTTCTTTATAAAGCGTCGGTAGAAGTTAGCGAAGCCTAAGAAACGCTGAAGCTCCTTCACCGTCTTGGGCTCCGCCCACTTGGCCACTGCGTCCACCTTGCCGGCTTCCATGCGAACTCCCTCCGCAGTGATCACGTATCCGAGAAAGGAGATGGAGGGCTGATGGAATTCACATTTTTCTAATTTTAGATAGAGTTGGTACTCACGGAGGCGTTGGAGAACCTGACGGACGTGGTCTTGATGTTCTTTGAGGTTACGTGAGTAAATGAGGATATCGTCAATGTAGATGATTACGAATCGATGGAGGTAGTCGCGGAAGATTTCGTTCATGAAATTCTGAAATATGGAAGGACTGTTAGCCAGGCCATAGGGCATCACCTGATATTCATAGTGACCGGTGGGGGTGATGAAGGCGGTCTTCCACTCATCTCCTTCTCGGATACGGATCAGGTTATATGCACTGCGGAGGTCGAGTTTGGTGAAGACGCGGGCTTCCCGTAGTTCCTCCAAGGCAGCTGGCACTAGAGGAAGTGGATAGGCGAATTTCACCGTGGCGTCGTTGAGCACCCGGTAGTCTATGCAAGGTCTGAGCCCACCATCCTTCTTGGGGACGAAGAAGAAACTGGATGCTGCTGGGGACGTGGAAGGTCTGATGAACCCCTGTTGGAGAGCCTCCTGGATGTAATTCTCCATGGCTTCCTGCTCAGGACGTGAGAGGGGGTAGATCTTCCCGTGGGGTAGTTTGGCGCCTGGCAGCAGGTCGATACTACAGTCCCAGGGCCGGTGCGGTGGTAGTTGTGTGGCCCGTTCCTTGCTGAAGACATCGGTGAAAGACTGATAGACGGGGGGAATGGCGGTGGCGGATTGAGTGGCAGGGCTCTCTATGGTGGTGGCGTGCAGAGGGATAGGACGGTATGGAGACTCTGCATCTGACGAGGAAGGACGGTAGCCGTGGCTCTCACACGTCTTGCCCCACTCCAGGACCTCTCCTGTGCTCCAATCTATGCGGGGTTGGTGCTTAATGAGCCATGGTCTGCCCAGGATGACATCCACGTTGGCTCGCGGGAGTACCAGGAGGGTCAGATGTTCACGGTGGTTGTGTTGGGAGACGAGGGTCACTTTTCTGGTCCGGCGAGATATCTTACCATCGCCCAATGGTGAGTTTTGGATTGTGGTAATTTGGTATGTGACCTCATTTTGAACGGTGGGAATTCGATGTTTAGCAATGAAGTGTGATGAAACAAAATTGCCAGCCGCTCCGGAATCCACGAGCACATAGATGGGGAGAGTACGAGAGTTTACTATTAGTTCAGCGGTAATATGGGGTAAGAGAGACATGGCCGGAGTAATAGATACGGTACTCACCATTGGACGAGGCGGGCGGACTGGACAGGCACTGATGAAGTGAGAGGCTTCTCCACAATATAGGCACAGACGATTATTAATTCGTCGTTTCCTCTCCGCAGGATCCAGGCGATAGGAGTCAGTAATCATAGGCTCTTCCGCATCTCGTTGGGGTGACGGTGTTCGGAGTGGAGGGAAGCTGGGTACAGACTTTGTAGAAGGACACGCTGAGAGATGTTGAGAAATGCCTACTGCCTTCTTAATAAAGGTTTCCAGCGGCACGTTGTCATCGTAAATAACCATATGCTTGCGGATCTGGGGTTTAAGCCCCTTACGGTAGGCTGCTAGGAGAGCTACTTGGTTCCAACCACTGGTGGCCGCTAGGGAGCGGAAGCGCAGGGTGTATTCATGGATATTGGACGCACCTTGATTCAGAGTGATCAGTTCGTCGTGCACGGAAAGGGGAGTGAGCGCAGCTCCAAACACGTCCTTGAAGTGGGCAACGAAAGCATTATAGGAGATTAAAGCGTCGCTCCGTGAATTCCAGAGTGCGTCTGCCCATTGGAGTGCCTGTCCAGTGAGGAGGGAAATCATAAAAGATATTTTAGAAATTTCGTTAGGAAACTGGTGTGCGTTGGCTTCAATATAGAGGGAACTTTGCAGGAGGAAACCATTGCAACCACCCGGGTCTCCGGAATAACTCATGGGGCGAGAGAGGGGCGTGTTGGAAATCGTCGTTGGAGCAGCAGGTAGAGATTGACGAAGGACGTTTACCATACCCGCAAATGGATCGGGGGTGTCTTCGGTGATAGCGGCGCTCGCCTCCATGAGTGACGCGGTGAGTTAATATTTTAAGGGCTGGTATCCTGTCACGACCACACACAAAGGGAGAAGGTGAGTATCTTTCAAGGTATTTATTAACAAACGTGCACAGTTCAACACACGTGCAATCAGGTGAGTAAAGGTCTCTGTGGTCAAATCTTCAAACATAACACAACAGGTGAGTTCAAGTTCATAAGGATCATAGCGTTAGCAACAGTCACTTCCCTCTGACACGATTAACGTGTTTCACAGGAGAACATCAGAGCAATCCACGGGGAGCACAGGAGAACATCAGAAGAATCCACGAGGAGCACAGGAGAGACAACAGGAGGGGGAGAAGATCCACAGAGAAGCATCCATGCAACTTCGATACCAGCCGGTGAGTGAGTGGCAGAGGTAGGTATATAAAGGGTGTGGTGATTGCTGGTGCAGGTGACGGTGATTAGTATTCTGGTGATGGTTCACGGGTGTGCTGTGGTGGTGATTGGCTGGTTGGTGGAGGATCGTGGTGATTGGGGCTGAGGGATCGTGCAGAGGGTGTGACATATATGCTTAAACATTAAGATTTGTACTCGTGGAAATTACTAAAGTAGTCAAACCTGTTCATTAGAAGGAGGTGTCCCAATACTTTTGGCAGTACAGTGCTTTGTTTTCAGAGATATGACTTTGAGCTAATGAATTCTTACTACTTCTGAACGGAAGCACGGTCTTATTATTTGAACATACTGAGGGCAAACTCATTATATGTTATGGCAACTGCTTTATGCAGGTGCTACCACTGCTAGACATCCACCACAGCACAACCATGAACCATATCCAATTCTTATCTCTTGATACCACTGCCATCTAAAAGATCCTTTGCGATGATACTAAGCCGTATCGCAATTGTGATTTTATTTTGACTGATCAGCTGACTAAAAACAGATTTTCGGCATCTTACTGATGTCCTTTCCATTTTCTCATCTCAGTGCCACACACAGGCACTTAAATACCTGAGGTGTGGAAAACAGCATCATAGGAGATCCATCAGCTCACAGACTAAGTCCAGTGCTTAATGGTCTCTGGCATTTGTGAATGGAGGCAAAGGATCAATTTATCTGCAACGGATGTTCCTAATGAGAGCAAAAGAAGCGTTGGATGATTTATTGGCCCTCTATCAAAACCGAGAGCTCAATAAAGCTGTTTTTAGGGCCTTCTTTCAGCACTTATATGTTGATTGTGACAGTGTGGCCGGTTGAGCTCCGGGCCTCAATTCCCTGAGCTGGAACTGAGAGGAGTGTGCTTATGATAAACTAAAACCTGCAGTGCCACTGACAGGCCTGAGTCACAGCACAGAAACCAGAAACCCAACCACAGCTACTGAATGAGAAAATCACTGATCCAAGGCCACAGATGATTCAGGCAGATGTTCATCGGATATGAACAGCATCTGTGACATACCGGTGATTACCATGGAATATAGTGTTTTTTTTCCTTATCAAACAACATGTACAGAACTGATCTTACAATGGAGATTTACAGTATAGGGTAACTGTACTTTAAAAATTTGATTCTTTATTATCACAATTTCTTCATTAAATTAACCCCTGTGCAACATTATGGACATTTTTGTCCATTTTAGGTGTGTTTGTTTTTTTTGATAATGTTGCCTGTGTTAATGCTAACTGCATACATTTTGGCTCAGGTGTGTATTTTTATTGGAATTGTAATATTTCACTCTAATTTTCTTTAATAAATCTATTTTACACTAGGTACAAAAAATAGTTCCTCTCAGGACCAAAAATGTCCTCATTAAAACTGATTTTTAATCCCAGGACCATTTAACTATAAAATGATGCAGTATTTGTTAATAGGCTTTCATTCTGTTGGCAAGGCTTCAAAATAAATGTTTGTACTATTTTTTAGTAGATGGTGCCATTTTTTTTCCAAGTTTGGCATATAAAGCAAATACTCACTTTATTCCTGTTTTCTGCTTATGCATATTATAGTCTATTATAGAGTCAATTGGATAACTTGTGCAGCTATAATTGTGTGGGTATGTTGGTATGGATGTCAGAGTGTGGTTTGTATGTGTGTCCTAAATAAAATGTGTGTGTGCACACTTGTAATGTTTGAAAGAGAGAAATTAATACTGTGTATGCAGCAATATCTTTTACTGGTAGCAAGCACACGCTTTCAGCAGGGTTTCTGCAGTTTTTATGAAGGTAAATTTAAGACTTTTTAAAGAATTTTTGAGTTTTTGAGACTAAAAGTCATTGCACACTGTGTCTGAAATTTTCGTTTGCATTTTTTCTTTTTTTTTTTTTTTCATATCCATCATCCTTTCCTATCAAAATGCTTGCTACGGATGTGAAAACACAAAAAATCGAACCTGATCTGAACATTTTTATGACAGACGAAAGTTTCGGCGGCAGTGAGTAAATGTGACTGACATGAGGTCGTATTTATTTTTTAACGTGTGAAAATTTCGGACTCAGTGTGTAACTTTAAGTAAAGAAAATTTAAGGAATAACCTGAACGGAAAAAATAAATAAATAAATAATATGTCTATGGAGAAACAATGAGTTGCATTTTGCAACACTTCAAAATTTAAAAATACTAATTCCTACTGACATTTTAATTCATTTTACAAAACAAAAGCAAAGCTTGAATTGCTACGCCCCAACCACTTGAATTAAAAAAAAAAAAAAAATTTACTGTATCTTCCAATCACACTGCAAAAGTATTGAAAAGTATTTCTGTATTGTTTTCCAGTGCAAATGTCTAAATTCTTAAACCCAGACACATTTACTTCAGAAGAAAAATGGCATACGTTTATCAAAATGAACTGAGTTAATTATTAAAAAAGAACAAATATCCACCAATTAATTTATTAATTTCATTCATTTTCTCAGAAAACAAGTCTTCATTTTGGATCTCAAATCAATATTTCTTGATTTATAAAAAATAAATAAATAGGTATTGAAAAACAAGAAAAAAATGAGGAAGATGTAAATGTTTAAAATTTCATGCTATGACTTAATCCATTTAAAACCTTTTAAGGCCTTCATTCAAAGGCTGAATTAAGACTTTTTAAGACCTGCAGAAACCCTAATGCGGCGGTTGCATCAAGAGTTTAAATCCCTAAATGAATCTGGCAACCTCCCAATCATGCTTTCTCTTGCATTACATAAAAAGCACTGATGAGTTGAAAACACACACTAAACTGAAGTTTAGAAATCTCTACCGCTCAAATGAAAGTGTCACTAATTTGGCTGTCTGCGCTGTTTGCTACGTGTAAGTAGCAAACGTGTAAGGACTAATTTGTTAAAGTTCACTAAATTTGCTGAAATGTAAAAAAGACAATAATCATGATTAATACTTGTCATTATATTTTGGAGCAAAAGAATCACGATTAACACTTCAACCATTACCATGTAACCCTATATAATGCTCATGTTGTTACAGCAGTGTGTATTTGGAGATTTGAAATGTGTATTTAAATTCTTATGCCGTTAAAGTGGCACTACTTCTAGAGTGTAATTCCAGTGTTCTCTAGTTACGTCACATCTCATTCTGTTATCCTTAAGCAGCCATTTCCCTAACCAGCCAAACCTTAGTCTCAGACTATGTCACGCCTACAGGCCACCCACATTCCCTTCACTGACCGTCTGAGGCATACGGCACACCAAAATGAACACAAGCACTTTCTCCATCTAGTATCCTCTGCAGGGAAACTCAGGTGATTTTATCAGTCTGCCTGGAAACCGGTCGTGTTTACGAGACACTGCATTAATGCAGCAAGAGCGTCCGATGATGGAATAATCACTGGATTTGCCAAGTTTGTCAGGTCGGTGGCATCAAATCTTTGAAAGATATTAAAGGAGTACTTCACCTAAAAATGAAAATTTACTGTTAATTTACTCACTCTCAGGCTATTCAAGATGTAAAACTTTTTTCTTCAGAAGAACAGCAAAGAAGATTTTTAGCTGAAACTTGACAAAACATATCAAATGCAATGGCTACCGTCATTTTGAGAGGCAAAAAGCATATACAGATAACACAAAATTAATACTCCAGGCTTTTGATGATATATTGAGGTCTTATCAAGTGAAACAATTGGTCTGTGCAAGAAACTGAACATCATTTACAGCATTATTACTTGTAATCCAGAGCCTCTCAGGCAAATGGTTTGGAGTGATATTCAGTTCACGAAAGAATCATTCTTTTGAGCCGGTTCTATTTAGTGAAATAGATGAACCAGATCACTAAATTGGACTGAAGCATCTGAAACAGTTCACGGCTCGTGCAGCACAGATCTACAAGTTACTCAATCAAAACTCACTTTCCAATGCCTGAAAGTCAGTCCGACTGAATGAGCCAAAATAGTGGCATATCTGATCCTATAATGAATAAACTCATTCAGTGCTCCAGTTACTCCAACAGTCAATGCACTGAGGAAACAATTCGAATCGAACCATAGACCGATGACTCATTGATATGCACATGCATGAACTGAGCACTTGAATGAAGGGGCGACATTTTTTATGGTTTCTGAAGTTTTTTCTTTCTGAAGTAAACATTGAAAAATTTTTGTTTTTTTCAATGTTTACGTAAAAAGTTGAGCCAACGAAGTGAAGTTTTTTCACTTTATATGCTTTATACATGTAAAATTTCACATTTCACATCATTACTGGGAGTTTCAATAATATAATTGTGTGTATGTTATGTCATTGCATGACCACGTAAACAAACAAGTGAACTGAAGAATTGAAAAGAACTGTCCAAAAAAACAGTTTGTGGAAAAGAACCAATTCTCTGCCGAGGCTCTGGATTACAGGTAAAAATTTTGTAAAAAATATTCAGTTTCTTGCACACCCCAATCGTTTCGCTTCATAAGACCTCAATATATTGTCAGGTATTTATTTTGTGTTGCCTGTATATGCTTTATTCTCAAGGACGGGCAGCCGCTGACGCTCACTCGTTTTGTGGTGAACTATCTCTTTAATAGTTTGGTTTGAAACACTGAGTAACAAGTAAACTTCACTTTTCTGGGTTATGTAAGTGAAATAGGGAATTTTAGTAATAATTAAAAAATTTTAGTCTTTACACATTTCCATTCTCCAGTGGCTTTGGCATAAACTACTGTGCCATTATCTAAATAATGTTGTCCACACTGGTCTATTATTGCAGTATAAGCTATTTTAGATAACTCTAGTGGCAATAAAAACAAAACATAAACTGTGGTCTCTTTACTTTTGGTCAGAATAATCAATGCTAACAGTTTCGGCATCCCAATTTGCCTACTTATGCTTAAAAAAGTATATACCGTTTTATATAAAAAAAGTAAATACTTTCAAGTTTTAGGCATGCTACTAAGTTAAAAAAAATGGTTGCATTTCCATTCTCCAGTGTTTTATGCATAAACTACTGTGCCATTTTTTTAATTATTTTTTCCAACTCTATTATTGTAGTATAAGCTATTTTAACTCTAGTGGCAATAAAAAACAAACATAAAGTGTGGTTGGTCTCTTTACTTTTGGTCATAATAAGCTGCAATATGAACAAAACCAAACGTCATATAAAAATTAAGAATAAATGAAAAAGAAGAAGAAGAATTTTTGGTTGACTTTCTTACCCGTCTGGTCCAGTTCATTGGTTTCTGTTGAGCCCAAAGCCTGCAGGATGATCCAGGCTTGTTTGCTGTCCATCAATGGGAGTCTGTCCTGCTGGAGCGGTGCTTCATTATATCACTCCTGCCTGCATAAAGAAACACAATGACGTTTGACATAAAGTTTACGTATATAAATGAGCAAACAATGCTCCTCTGGGTAAACATTTCCTTTAAATGGTAAACTTACGAGGATTCACTGTAAATAAGAAACCATTTCTCTTGAACAGATCAAGGACTAATGATTTCTCTCTTTCAAACTAATTGTAACCAAGACATTTAGAGTTTGAACTCGAAAGCTGCAAGGCAAGACGTAAGTAACGAACCAGAGCCTCCGTCACCACGGCAACTGCATGCAACAATCTACTATTTTAGGCGCAATTTAACACCCATAGTACAGTTGTTAACCCCTGGAAACTTTGTATGTATATATAGCGCTCAACATATTTGTTTATGCTAATTACTTCAAGCCGTCACGATTTATTCACTGCGGGCAAAAGGAACTGAGTGAAATGACTTCTGAGACTGAAACAACTCGCATGAACGAAGATAAGTGGAGTAATAACATTGGCCACGTAATTTCTTACTCGCTGCTATAACAAAAAGAACTAGGACATATAAGTGTGTAATGGAGTCAAAGATCACACACAGAAATTGAGCAGATACGGTCAACAACCTAGTAAACATGTCTACTGTACAGGCCTACATAGTCAGCATCCTAACAGTACTGAACATTAGTGATTGGGAACACACTATATAAGCAACAGCTCAGCCTTCTTAAATCAAACGAACACACTCTGTGATGAGAAAAAGACTATTTACTTAACATCCTTACAAGAGAATGAACTCATAATCTCCCCATGAAGCATTGTGAATGACATTGAGTCAAACAGCAGTTTAATATTAATCTATTCACACTAAGTAGGCATTTGATGGTAGCTAATTTTCATGTTGAGATAATTGCTGAAGCTTTTATCACAGGTATTATCAAGATTACATTATATATTGAAATAAATTGCAAAAAAAGTGATGTTACACTACAACAGGTATGCACTGTAAAAAACTATTTGTTGAATCAACCTAAAATATTTTTTTTTTACCTGGCTGCCTTATAATATTTAAGTTCAGTCAACTTAAAATGTTAAGTTGTACTCAGTGACAACTTATATATTCGAGTTGATTCAACTTAAAGGTCCCATATCGTCAAAATCAAAATTTCCTGGCTTTTTTCATGATAACTAAGGTCTAGGGGCTATCTAACTACCATATGAGTTTCAAAACAGTCAATCCACAGTAAACTGCACACAGCCTGCTTAAAGTAGCTGTTCATTTTCACGAGCAGCTGTGACTTCCGTAACGATGTGACGTCCGATCGACTCAAGTCACCGCCTTCAGTCACAAACCAACGTCCCACCCTCCTTTTGTCAAACCCCCAGACAACAACGCATCCATTCCATTGAGCAACAACAACAGGAAAACAAGTGGAGAAAACCCTGTTCAGTCGATAGATGTCAAGCTACGATCATTACACAGGCTTCAGAACAACGTTAATATAAGAGACCAGCGGCACGTCAACTTCAGCCTCTTTCACACAGCGATTCCGGTAAATACACGCATAATGTGTCCCACGATTTGTTCCGGAATTGTTTAATTTGGTTCATTCACAGTTGTTTTCCGGAATCTGTGCTTGCTTTACACACAAACCATAAAGACATGTGACATTTGGATGTGAGATGTAATGCGACGCGTACGTTTCACTAAACTGAAACTAACCTGAACAAACTGTGCTTCAGCGCTGAGAGTGAGGAGCTGGCTCTGCCTGATGATCGCTGCTTCATTCCACTTTGCACGTAACGTTATTTTTCGTTGTGAAGAGTCGCTTGATAACGTGCATCATTACTACAACACTGCCTTTATGGTTCTGGCTTTGGTTCACTCAGCGCTCGTTCCCGTAATTTTCCAGAATCAGCGCGCATTGTGAAAGGGGCTTTACTAAAGCAACAGTTATGTAGCCTACTGCATTCGGTGTTTGTAAAAGAAAAAACATTAATGATCATTCTAAAATATCCTGTTGAGTATCAGCTCTCTCTATTGCTCTGAGCTGGCTTACGCTTACAGCATACATGACCGTAGTTACCTGTGATTGGCCTGGTTGTGCGTCACTCAGAAAACAACAGGCCAATCAGAAGAGAGGCTCATGAATATTAATTAGATGGGCCAAAATCGACCTGTTTTTGACAGAGCTCCTAAAAAAGGAGCTGTAAAAATATATTGAGATGGATTTTGGCACTTATACCGCAAATATATATTCTTAAGGACATCAACAAATAAAATAAACCTCCAGAAATGTGTACGATATGGGACCTTTAAAATTTTAAGACGGCCAGGTAATATAACCAGCTTTTAAGGTTAACAAATACATTTTTTGTTAAGTCAACTCAAATATCTAAGTTGTCTCTTGACTAAACTTATTCGAGCTGACTGAACTTAAAATTTTAAGGCAGCAGGGTAACAAATTATTTTAAGTTTACTCAACAAATTGTGTAACAAACAAAGTCTAAAAGTATATACTATTTTATAAGAAAAAGTGTTTACTTTTAAGTGTGTAGAAGTAGAAGTCAAGTTACTGACATGTTACCAACTCAAAATTGCATCTTCAACAGACTGCACTGTTGTATAGTTACGTGAATCCCATCAACGTGCCTTGTTTGTAGTTCTGAAATCCTCCTCAAAAGCGCAATGGGTTGTGGCCAATATTAGCTGTTAAAGTGTGCATAGCAAGTACTTCGAATTTCCCCCTGAAATAGTAAAGCATATGCTACTACAATTTGGGACAAACTAAGGGCCGGTTCACACACAACTCGTTTTTGCTATGAAAATCGTGAGATGCCATTAGTGGAATAGGGATAAAACACTAGGTCTAGAGATGCATTTTTAAGAGTTAAACTTATTTTAACTTAACCGCTGCATTTTTAGAAAGACACTGCAAGAGACACCAGCACAGTGGTCAGACACATCCATCTAGTTTGTGTTTACAATGACAAATTATAGGAAGAAGCACAGTGGAACAGAAAAAAAATTGTTCTATTTGAACGGTTCTCTTCTTTCTAGAACAGATAGTATGCAATTTGGGATGCGGATGAGCAAAACATTACTCTGATTGGCCAAAATCTGTTTGGGTTTGAGTAATGAAGTTAAAATCACACTGACTTGAAAGCATATACAGTTGAAGTCAAAAGTTTACATACATCTTGCAGAATCTGCCAAATGTCAATTATTTTACCAAAATAAGAGGGATCATACAAAATGCATGTTGTTTTTATTTAGTACTTATCTGAATAAGATATTTCACATAAAAGATGTTAGTCCACAAGACAACATCATAGTTGAATTATAAAATATATAATATATAATAGTTTAATATAAAAATTACCCTGTTCAAATGTTTACAAACACTTGATTCTTATGTGATAGTTGTTCATGAGTCCCTTGTTTGTCCTGAACCTGTCCTTTTTTCAGCATTTTTGTGTAATATGCAACTATTACAGAAGGTTCAAACACTCACTGATGCTCCAGAAGGAAAAACCGTACATTAAGAGCTGGGGGTGAAAACATTTGAACACAATGAAGATGTGTAAAAAAATTTTTCTCATTTTTCATTTAGTACCACACTTCAAAAGCTACAGAAGATACTTACATGTTTCCTAGAAGACAAAATAAGTTATATTTACCCTGATTTACATTGCTGCCCCTATAAGTTGTTTCTTCAAGACAGCATTGAGATTAATTGGAAAACTTCAGGTTCTCTCTTGAGAAAAAGAGCCCAGTCATTTCACACGTCTCCTCTAGTTGAAGACTTTCAGAACAGATGCGTCAGACTGCTCTCAGAGCTGCCAATGTACCTGTGATCAAAAGCCTCAATATGAGCTTAAATATTAAAATATCTTCAATTTCTTTCAAGACCAAATGATCTGAACCGCTCTCCACATGCTTGTTACAGCTCTATTCTCACCTTTAGAAACCTCACGGCCATAAAGCACAATCTCTTTAGCCAATCAAAGATCATTATGGCACTGCGGCAACTAGTAAACACCACAAGGGTTCAGAATCACTCACAACAACCACAACACCAGCTCACAGCTGCTCCAGTGACAGATCAGCACTATCTATAGCTGGTACTGGTGATTTGTTATCATTGCTAACACAAATCACAAAGAATTAATCATCCGGGAGAAGTCTCAATGAAATTGTGTGATAAACAGTACTTTTGTTCTGGTGTTACTATTATCGCTGCGATGACTATATTTGTCCGGTGAGCTCCTCAGGTTTGTCACAGACTCACATTGACAGACAGCATTTGCATATGGAGTATTCAAGTGTACACAAACATTTTCACTCAACACACATACAGGTGCATCTCAACAAATGTTGTGGAACAGTTCATTTATTTCAGTAATTCAATTCAAATTGTGAAACTCGTGTATTAAATAAATTCAATGCACACAGACTGAAGTGGTTTAAGCCTTTGGTTCTTTTAATTGTGATGATTTGACTCGCATTTAAAGGTGCGTTCACGCCATATCGGAATTCCCGTAATTACGAGATTCCAACTTGTAAAATGCGTTCACATCCTCATCGAACTTGTAATTACAACTTGTGAACTGGGAGTTATGCTGCCTTCATGTGATATGGGAAAGATGATGCTTTCCACTTGTGAAATGGAAATGACCAGTGTGTCGTGTTCAGGTGCTTTTGTTGTCGTTGTTGTGAAGAGAACCATGGTGGACTCGGAATTTGTCCTCACATGCTACTTTGGTAAAACAGACCAAATAAAATAACATGAGAAAATTGCCTCCTTCAGAACACTGTACCGCACAGCACCCTACTGGAGGCGAGCCACGACAAGCTAGCATCTTCTCTTAACGGTATTTTTAAAGACAACACTACATTTAAATAGCGACGTTATTAAAATCCTTTATGCCCCAGCATTATGGGGGCTACAAACTAACCAACTAAACAGCAGAGAACTTTTAACATCATGCAATGCTTATCATTCAGTATAGTTTCGTTGCTGTCCGCCATGTTGAAAGGTCAAAATTTATCCCATCTCGGCAGCTCGGGTATCATAAAAAATGTGGGTGTTCATGTCGGATTTTGGTATTTACCAAAATTACGATAGCACATGAAGGCAGCATTACAACTTGTGCCACATGACCGCTGTACCACCTGACCAATGTAGGCTCTGTTTAAGCATTGATAGTGTAGCCATAGAAGAGCATAATTCCGAGTAAGAGGACGTGAACAGCTCCGAGTTGGAAGTCACATGTTGTCATCTAGAAATTACGGTAATTACGATATGGCGTGAACGCAGCATAACAAACAGCCACCAATTCTCAACAAATTAGAATATGGTGACATGCCAATCAGCTATTCAACTCAAAACACCTGCAAAGTTTTCCTGAGCCTTCAAAATGGTCTCTCAGTTTGGTTCACTAGGCTACACAATCATGGGGAAGACTGCTGATCTGACAGTTGTCCAGAAGACAATCATTGACACCCTTCACAAGGAGGGCAAGCCACAAACATTCAATGCCAAAGAAGCTGGCTGTTCACAGAGTGCTGTATCCAAGCATGTTAACAGAAAGTTGAGAAGGAAAAAGTATGGGGAAAAAAAAGATGCACAACCAACCGAGAGAACCGCAGCCTTGAGAAGCTTGTCAAGCAAAATCGATTCAAGAATTTGGATTAACTTCACAGGGAATGGACTGAGGCTGGGGTCAAGGCATCAAGAGCCACCACACACAGACGTGTCAAGGAATTTGACTACAGTTTGACTACAGTCATATTTCTCTTGTTAAGCCACTCCTGAATCTCCACTAGATTTTGAGCATGTCTCACATTCACATGAGTATGAATGGAAGATAATGGAACAAACATTATAGTGTGGGTGATCCTAGACCCTAAAGACCTTCATCAGCTGGTTCAGGCATGATTGACTGGCGCTGGAGCTGAACTCTGTTGAATTCTGGAGCTGTGCTTCTTTTCAAAGTCTCTATTAGTCTTGAACAGTCAAATTAATCATCTTGAATAGTACTGGATGTTTCTGTAACAGATTGAGATTATCTATACATCTAGAATAGGGTTGGGTGATATACCAGTAGACAAGATACACTACTAGACATTTAACAATCAGTTGAAAATCTGGATTATCGTCTTTATAGCCGTGATGCTATATAACTTTTCAGTCAAAATGCTTTTAAATAATAAACTGATGTAGCTTTAGGAGAGACAGTGCAGGCAAAAACACTGTTTTTTTTTTTCCATGCACCTGTCAAGTTTGAGATTTTAGGCTTTTTTTGTTTGTTTTTTTTCAAGTGTTTTTTTTTTTTTTTTTTTTTTGTCAGACTAGTGGAAAGAAAACATCCAAAAACACTGTTAAGTTTTTCTTTTATAGCACTTTATCTATTTCTGTGAATAGATTTCAATTACAATGCATATTTTTAAAGGATGTTTTCTCAAAATGAGTTTTTTCTCCTACACTGAGCCATAAATCTCACTTTAGTAACACTTACACAAACAACACTTTACAGAGGGATTTGTTCATATATGATTTGCTATATTTTATACAACATTTTATTCTACAAAAAATGGTAAAAAGTGTTTCCTGTCTGTTCTAAGTTGTTTTCTGAATTATGGTGTGACGATTCCCTCAGTAAAAACATTCAACTCTAATATGTCCAAAAAAAAATTAAACAAGAATTTTGAAACTGACTTCATCCAGTGTTTAGATTTATGTACTGGAAATGTATACAAATCAGTGCATATTTCAATAAATAATACCTCATTTGTATATTTAAAATGAACATTTTAGAAAACGTGATACAAAAAATGTTTGCAATTATCAATGTAATCAATCAACTTGATTGATTGATTGATAACTATTAGTTCTTTTTTTATCCTATTCACCTGAAGTGTCTCGCCTTAAATAATTTAAGTATATATTTAAATTATATTGTGAAGATAGTGCAGTGTATACTTTTTACACTGGTTATTTAATTTCTGTAGTATTTCTTACTTTTGTTAGAAAAAAGCATGAAAAACATTTTCATCATCAGATTTGTTTATTTTGTCACTTGTGATTTTATCATTGACTTTATACTTTTCTTCAATATGTTTGAGAATGTTTACTTTTTACTGTAAATTAGTGTTAGTTTTTGTAACAACATTATTTCCACCAACATTTATGATTTATGATATATATATATATATATTGTTATTGTGCACTAAAATGACTCGTATTGTGATATATTAGATGTTGGTCATCTCGCCCACCCCTACACTAGAGCATCGACTCTAATAAAGTTAATAAATACATATGAACGTCTGAACAGAAAAGCTGTTGTTGTGTTTCACTACTGAGTCAAAGCTGTGAATATGGTGTGCTGTGGATCTGAGAGCTGGAGGCAGGCGGACAGGAAGGGTTGAATTAACCATCTGTTCTCATATACCTCTCATTATTCCTCTGCTGACACTCACTGCCTCCTTCAGAGCGGAGCTTTCACTGTCTACACATAACATGCATCTTAAAACACTTTATGTGATTTAGCACAACTGAATTAGTCCATTAAATCCAAATGCTTATGTGTTACTTTTTTTTTAGCACAAATTTACTATTGTTTTACATATTGTGCATGGGAATGGCAATGGGTAGTTGTGTTTTTATATGATTATGTTCTTAAAATGAGAAAAAAAAAATGCAAAGCGAGGACAATTTTAGTACCATTATGATTTTTAAAATCTGTGATATGAAATTTGGACAAATCTCCCTCTAACATTTTCAATATCAAAAAAAATAAAACTGTATAAAATACTGGGTAACACTTTCTATGAAGCCCGTGTTTATAATACATTATAAGGGAATTCTTAAGGCATTATAATGAATGCATAATGCATTATATATAAAAAAAACGTATAATATTTTGTATCATCTCATGAGTATTCATAAGAACTATTTTAATGTGTTGTAGCTTTTAAGAGTGTAATTATATATAACTCAATGTACACATTGCTTTCACTTCAGTTACCATGGATTGTACTCCTCATAGTTATAATGTATTATAAGTCTCATATCTTGCCATCTTACTAATGGCACTTTACTTAAAGCATACAAAGACCACTTATAAGTAATAATAATAATAATAATTTTTTCCCTCAAAGAGTCATAAGATCATGTATGTAGATGATATAACATAACATTTTTTTTTTCAAATTCATTATGCATTCATTATAATGCCTTAGAAATAGCCTTATAATGTATTATAAATAGGGGCTTCATAGAAAGTGTAAAAAAGAACTAGTAGTACTGAAAATCCAGTTAAAACAATAATAATCTCCCCCAAAAAACAATTATATATATATATATATATATATATATATACAGACACACCTTCTGATTCAAAGAGTTTTCTTTATTTTCATGAAACTTTGCTCGAAGTATCATCTGGGTCTCTACACATGAACTCCAGCATTGAGAACATTGTTTGTGGACACAGAGTTTACTAAAAAGAAAGGTTTTGAACAACTCACTTTCACTGTTCGAGTTTCCTCTCGCGGCCGTCTTGCCAGTCAAGAAGTGTCCATCTCCGAATGCGAATTATAATTACCATTAGGTAAAAAACATTGAATAATACTTTTTATGTATGAGACTACCTCTTGAAGCTCATCAAGAGAATGCCAAGAGTGTGCAAAGCAGTAATCAAAGCAAAAGGTGGCTACTTTGAAGAACCTAGAATATGACATATTTTCAGATGTTTCACACTTTTTTGTGTTAATTCATAGTTTTGATGCCTTCAGTGTGAATCTACAATTTTCATAGTCATGAAGATAAAGAAAACTCTTTGAATGAGAAGGTGTGTCCAAACTTTTGGTCTGTACTGTATATATGGGTCATTGACGTGACGCCTACATTTTTTGTCCGATTTATTTTTTTCTGTTAAAAAATTGGTTTAAATGCAAAAAAAGATGCCATATGTAAGAAGTACCTCTCCCAAATATGGACCAACTTTAACTTTTCTAAAAACATAAGTTATTTGTAATTTTTTTGTTATTTGAAGTGTCAAAACATCATGTGGTGCGACCGTCCGGCCATAACTTTGTTTTGGTAAACATCTTTGAAATCACCTAAAATTTATTAAAATGAATTTTCTGCATTATTTGGCATGATTTTGGCAGTGTTTTGTAATTGTGTATAAAATTGCAAAGCATTTGTATTTATATTTCCATCATAATATACAAACAAACGTTGTCCCATGGTTTCCATTTTATAAAATATCATGTGGTGCGACCATCAAGAAACTACCATTTTGGGACTTTTATGTTGAAATCCATTCAAAGACAGGATGTTGCATCATATTGCAATTCTGCCAAGGAGCAACTGAAGCAGCAAGCAGGTGTGTAACTCTCTTTCAAATTTTGAAAAAGAATATTTTTTTAACAGCTGTTATGTAGTGACCACATTTGGATATCATGTGGTATGACCTAAAAAAAAACTATGAATATTAAGTTTTCTCTTCAAATATATATTTTATTATACATTTCATAGTAGCATTTTTTGGAAAAGCTAGCTTATTTTTTTAGGTGGCCAGTCATGTGCCTGTAAATTTTAAATGAATTTGAAAACATCATGTGGTATATATAGGAATGCAGCTTGCATAGAAATGTGCTTAAACTGTCACAAAACAGCATGCGTGATTATTATAACAAAAATAATACCATTTACAATAGTTTTAGATAATACTGTATATAGCATGTTTCACTGCTGACATATCTATTCATCTTTGTAAAACAGAGCACCTAATTGCGATCTCTCTGACATAAAGACTGCATAACTGCATAATTATAATTCTTTCAAAGTGTATCTATGACATTATTGAGAAAACATTGTGTAGAAAGATTCTGACAAGCAATTAAAGAGAAGTTAAGAAACTGACGCACGTACTAACAATAGGTTTAGATTCGCCAGCGAACGCAACAGATAAGGACGCGAACTGACCGAAAGAGTTTGTGCAGAAGCGATTACATCTTGAGAAATCGTGCCAGCGCTCAGATCGTTATTTGTCTGTTTAGTTGTTGTGCAGATCAGATTGTTCTTCTCATCTCCTATAAAAAGCCTCCAGCTTCACAGAGATTGCTGCTCAACAGATTTCTCCGACTGAAGCGACACCTCGGAGGCCGACGCACTCGTACGGAGCAGATTGGGTGATTTCAGCCGATTGGTCATCTTCCTCTCGCTCTCTCGGCTGAGGAGATCCAGTGAGGTGTTAAAAGTTGATTAGGTGTCTAAAGGTCATATAGCCGAAGCTGTCACTATCCCAGAGGACTGCAGTCACAGGCTTAATGAGCCAAATCCCGCTGTATTTACTTAATGGAGGCACGGCACATTGGTCATACTGGCCTGGAGACGAACCGATGGAGCGACAAATGCACTAATTGACAAAAAACGTAGCTAGAAAGATTATTGACAGGAAACAGCTAGTACCGCAAGTACCAGAGAGATCGAACCTGGTGTGATATCAGCGCTTACAACAACATCTGTGTGATAAAAGGTCAGCTATACCTGGAATGCAGTTATCATACATCCTATATTATATTATACACGTATTATTCATCCTCTTGTTTGTCTGAGGGTGGATCAATTAAATCACAGCGATCAGTAATGTTACACAAGTGTATCATGTCACACAACACACTATTGGTCAATGACATCAATTCTGTTTTACTGCTTTTCTTTCTGTTGGCCCATTTGACACAAAGCAAGCATTTAAAATACAATTTTTTAAAAACCCAGCTGTGCTGTGCTTGTAGGGCTGCACAATTTTTGTGTTTTTGGTATCTATATGCTAATAAAAAAATAACAATAATAATTATTAGTAACTAAAACTAAATCTAAAAAATATATTTTTAAGGCGAGACACTGCAGGTGAATAGGGTAAAAAATAACTAATAGTCATGACCTTGTTTATCCAGTTGATCGATTACATTACTAATCGCAAACATTTATTGTATTACAAGTTTTCTAAAAGCTTCGGTTTAAATATACAAATGAGGCCATTTTTAATTAAATATATGCTAATTTGCATACATTACTAGTAAAAAAATCAAAATTCTTTTAATTTTCTTGATATATTAGAGTCAAATGTTTTTGGGGATTTTGGGTATCTCATTTTGTAACACATTATTAATACATAATATATGTATTTCAAATATAAAATATTTAATATTCAAATTATGAAAAAGTGGTTGAATAAATGATTCAATGACTCACTCAAATACTTAACTTGGTTCATTACTGGATGAATCAGCGTTTTTGAACAAATCTTTTGAATGAATGATTCAATGAAAAATAATTTTTTATCAGTTACCACCTAGTGGCGAAACAATGCAAATGACACAAACATTATTTCAAGCTCTTTTTTGATCACTACCGTAGACATCTGAACTTTGACCTTTAAATCTTAGTATTTCTGTGATAATATGAATGACAGAAATAATACTGGATAGTTGAAAATAGTTTCTGTTTGTGAAGATGTTCCTTATCTAAACATGGCAACTGTCTGCTCTCAGTGTCAACCGCAGTACAAACTTAAATTTTTAAATTAAGTATTTTAAAAATAATTTATATTTTAAAATACAGAAATTAAAATGTAAATATTCTGAAAACATTAAAGGAGATCCCATAGTTTTTTTTGTTTGTTTGTTTTGTTTGTTTTTTTAATTTAAGTAACAACAAATTATATTTATAACAGCATTATAAGATGGACACCCAACATAATATATGATATTTACCATCTGAATCTAACAATATCATGTCAACAAATAGAAAAGCCTTCAATTATCATGTTAATTATTGTGCCTTTTAGTCCCAACAGCAGGGGTGCTTTTTACCCCAAATACCATGCTTTTACACATTCTTTCGTTATTTAAAAACAGTTGCTTATATAATCTTAAACAAAACTGAAAATTATTAAAAAAAAGACCTTTGGCTGAAGATATATTCAAGAATGTTAGCGATTCCCATTTGCAACGTAAATCTATAGGCTCATTCTCCAACTCCCCCTGAGTTAATAAGCTGAGTTTTACTGTTTTGAAATCCTTTCAGACGTTCTGCTTTTCTGGCAATATCACTTTTAGCATAGCTTAGCATAGATCATTGAATCCTATTAGACCAATAGCATCACGTTAAAAAATGACCAACGAGTTTTGATATGTGTCCCATTTAAAACTCTTCTGTAGTTATATTGTGTATTAAAACCGGCGGTAAATGTAAAGCTGCGATTTTCTAGGCTGGGGGGAGTTGGAGAAAAAAAAAGTGGAGTGTTCCTTTAAAATCATCAAATATTAGATCAAGTAAGCACAGAATCGACTTTGCACTGCTGTCAATCACAGCGCAAACACAGATTTGAATGCTTTAGTAAGACAAAGTTTTAATAGACACATGGAATCGCTGTCATTTAGAAAATGAGATTGCGTGTGTGTTTGAAACGAGATTGCGTTCTTTTAATGGCTAATCATGCAACGATTGATCTGTGCAGTGCAAACAGCCAAAACCTGGTTATTTTAGGCAATATAGAAATCCTGGCCAGAACATGTCCCCAGGAAATATATATCACAGAGGCTTGAGGTGGCCTCTTTTGACACCGGCCTTGACACAGGCAATTTAGCTTTTAGAAAACGTGAGATACAGGTTTTTTAAAGGTTGAACTTGTTTAGAAAGCTGTAACGGTCCATCTACATAGAAAAAAACAGTGAAAAAGTGGCTAAATTTAATGGAAAAAGACATTCTGTGTAAATGGCTACTAAGAAACCCAGTCTAGCGTCATACTAACAAATACTAAGAACACCTTAGCATCTGCACTGCAAATCCTGAATCCCTTAGCTTTGTGATGGTCAGTTTTACAAAGGCAAGCACCATTACTTGTGAAATGTAGAAGTATGGTTTTAAACACTGCCATGTTTTCAATTGTTTGAGTGAAACCCTGAGTGTGATCAACCAAACTGAGATTAGACATGTTGATCTAGAGCACACTTTTGTCATTCAGGCATGTTTCAGTTGTATGTGCAATGCCAGGCTGTACAGATTAGACAATAACTCATTACACTAATTAGGCTCAGATAAATCAGACAGACTGGATAGCGGTATTGAAGGCTGAGGGTGTGAAATCGCTCCTGACCGTCAAACTGATTTTGCACTCAGGTCATTGCCTTTAATGTGAGGAGGAATCTGCCTGTCTGCAGAGGTTACGAAGAAAAAAAAAACAATCATTGTAATGCTCAGCTAACATCTATGATCTCCAGGGATGGTCCTTGTGTCAAATCTGAAAGGTTGTGACAGTGATGAAATCCGCTCTGAAAAAAAACCCAAAAAACATGTCAATTTCTCTGTCAAGCGCACCGGTCAGCTCTGTTCATAATTGTCCATCAGGATGTGGCCTGAGATTCGAAGCTATCATCTTGTCTCAAGAGACAAAGGTTCTTCATTAATCTGGTGCGTTTTCTCCAGTGACTTTTGATCTGGCAGAACCCTTGACTAATTCAGCCTTTTGTTATGTATCTGCTTGACTGCTGCATTATGCTCCAGAAGTACATTCTCATCCTGTCTTGGTCAATCTTTACCTTTTATCTTTTTAGCTGCTCCATTGCTGAAAGCATTTTAGAACCCATTTCAGAACAGAAAATGATTATTGGAAATAGCAGAAGGAAGAGGCAAAAAGAAAGCAATTTCTGTGATCTGCTGTTTTTGGCCAGCGGTAATACGTAAATGCAAATGCTTCGCCAACATTTTTCAATTTAAAATTAGCAGGAGTAGCTGTGCTGGTAATGAACCTCAGTATTCAAGGGTGCGATAGACTTCCCATCAAACAGCTGTGCCATTAAAATATGTACATGTACTTGCATTGCATCATAAGTTTTGCAACGCAACAAGGAATGAAACTATTATGTGAATAATACAATGACTTTCAAATTGTAATATGACACAACTAGCACAGTAACCTGATTAATAAGTTTGATTAAGTAAAGTTTTAAACAAATTACTAACTTTTTTGTAATTCTATAAACACCCAATAACACCCAATTCCTTCGCTTTATTAGCCAAAAAATGCTCAGAATGGAAACGCTGGTATGAATTATAATCAGTCAATCATCTACATACACATACTGACTTTTGACACACAGACACAAAAGATTTTGGTAACACTTTAGTATAGGGCCCAGCTCAAATGATTAACTAGTTGCTTATTAGCATGCATACTTAGTAATAGCATAATGGCTGTTTATTAGTACTAAAGTACATATTCTGCATGACAATATTCTACATCCTTAATCCTAATCAAACTTACCTTACTAACTATTGTCAAGCAGCAAATTAAGAGTTTATTGAGGCAAAAGTCATAGTTAATGGTTTGTTAATAGCAAGAATTGGACCTTAAAATAAAGTGTAACCAAGATGTTATATAAATAAGGAACTTTTCAAATCAAACCAGCATCTTTCTTCATTTAAAAGCATAAAAAACGTCAAGAAACATCTGTGAATCAAGCATAGTTTATGAAAAAACCTTCGAAATGTATATTTGTGATAAACAAGTTATGGACTGGTGCTCATTCAATAGCTACATTTTTATGGACAACCATTGGTTTCAGTTAAAATTAAATAATTCTGATTGATGAATATGTATGTTAAATGAACATATGAATCTTAAATACAGTTATAAGTTGTGTGCATTTATGTGCATTTGATAAGTATTATAACCCGATGTAATTACACATGTTCATAAAATCTATTGTGGATCAAAGTGAAGTGTTCACGCACTGCTTAACTACTCTCTATTCTTCTATATTTAATAACTTCAGAAGAAGCACAGTTAAGGAGAGGTGAGGAAACCGTTGATTGTCATGAAAGGTAAATAAAATGTGTTATCTCTTATAAAAAAAACAGTAATTAATGCTTAATCCTGACATTTGCAATCTGTGGCTCTTTCAATCAGAGCTCTGTGCTGATTAACACACATATTAGAGTTGCTAATTAAAGAAATAGCCATTTTAATAAACCCTGGTGAAACCCCCACGTGTGCCGGAGTAGCTCTGTCTGCAGCCTGCCAATTAGAGGGAATTTTATTGGAGCTCGCTGCATCTGAAGTGTGACTGGAATAACAACAATTCTCCAAATGGCATATTTCATCCTGCTCTCCGCCGCGTGGCACGGGGTCCAGAACGCAGCCGCGGAAATTTTGGTGCAAGGAGGCTCCCTGGCAACGCTGGAGCCAGAAACGGCGAGAGAGAGCGAGAGAGCGGATGAGTGACACGCTCTCTCATATCTGCACTCCAGGGAAATAACCCCGTAATCCAGCATGCACTATTACATTGACAGGCAATAGGCTTCATCCTGCAAGGATATGAAAGCCCCCCTTATGATTCAAATAGCAGGAAAGAAGTAACAAACCCAGAGTGACGCAGTACCTGCTGGTGGCGCAGCTGACGGAGCGCATCAGTGAAAGTCACCAGCTACATGAGTGATCTTAAAGCGACGTGGCACATGAGCTGAAGGAGCTCGGAGGACGTCTGTCGCCTCAGTGTTTACCTGCTGCTGCTGACACGGCCCTCGCAACCTTTTGTTTTTTTCACGCCGCGCTTCTAACGCTCCGCTCCTGGCTTTCCTCATTATCTTTTGAACTCTTCGCAAGTGACACGGAGAAACAGGAAAGGTATGGCTGGTGCGTGGGCGGCTCTGCCAGTCTGTCTCCAACAGGCCACCCAAACATCGACACATTTAAAATCAGCTTAAGATTAAACCATTGAGAAATGCAAAGCTTTTGCTGTCACATTCTGAAGTTTTCTTTGCTTAAAAAGAAAAACTGACTGCAAACCAGGGGCTGCACAATTACTAATTTCTGTTAGTCGGTTTACTTGTCGAAGCAATACCTGATTTCATTGAGTACTCATGGTTTATGTTACCGATTAAAAAAAAAAATACATGAAAAAGAATAGTTTGTGTCTAAAGTCTAACATTTCTAATTATGTCACAGCAACACCCATGTATATGGACGCATTTCTGGAAAGATGTCTTAGAGATGGTAGTGCCATTTCCTTGTTTTACAAGTGTTTAGAACAGGTGAAAAGTCCATCTGTGGAGAACATTAAATCTGCCCGTAGAAAGTCCAAGTGAAATTTGGCAACAAAGTCTTGAACTGGTTCACAGATGTTCCATTAATGCAAGACATTGTCAGTTTAAAGTGCTTCATAGGCTTCATTATTCCAAGTGTAAATTGAATAAAACATTTCCAGAAGTGTCACCATTGTGAGACAAATGTCAGTTTTTAGATTCCTCATTCTGTTATATGTCCCAAATTGCAGAGTTATGGAACAAAATATTCCAAGTTTTTTTCAGACACATTTGACATTCCGATTGAACCAGATCCTATATCGATTATATTTGGAGTTTCCAAAGAATTTTTGAGACTTATATGGGTACAACAACAGTTTGTTTCATATGAGTTGATCTCTGCCAAAAAAAAACGTATCCTTGTGTTTTGGAAAGAAAAAAGAAGTTCTATCTCTTAAATTATGGCTGACAGAGTTGACGGGTACACTTTATCTGAAAAGAATCAGGTGTACCCTAATAGACAATATAAATTCCTTTCGGCAAACTTGTGATCAATATGTTTACTATGCCTTTACTACCTACTTTTACCACTGGATAGCACTGTTTTTTTTTTTTTTTGTTTTTTGAATGTTGATTTGTTAAAATGAAAGTTGTATATGGTTGTATTTTAAAAAAGTGTATTTACAAGTGAATGTTTGCTAAAATTTCTAATAAAAATATTTAAACCATAGAATAGTTTGTGTCAACAAGCAACATTGTAACCTGAACATCCTCATCTTTCATGTCGAAAAACATGTGCATGTAATAACAGCTCTGTACTCACGATTTAGATCTTCACTCAACGGGTTCAAAATAGTTTACAAAAGAAAAGTCACAGTCTATTGGCTGTTATTATCCTACTGGCACTTCTTTGGTCATGGACTCACAGTCATGACTCACTGGTTTGCGTTAAGTAAAACAAGTGCTTCAATGAGGACACATGCAGGCTTGTTTTTTGACTTGTGATGGTGTTGCCAGATGAAGGAAAAATCCACTTTCACTCTTTGTACTGGTGGTAGGGACTGCAAGCCAAATTTAGATTCAAGCCAACCAAAACACCTCTGATTGGCCACTGCATGCAAGAAATTAACAACTTACTGTGCTCAACACTATAAAAACATATTGTAAAAAGAAACCTTTGATGCTCCCCTGAGGGAGCTCTTGCTTGATTTTATGTTAGCACTCTCTATCATCACTATTGAATCACGCCTGTTCATGAAATAGCTCATGCACGCTCCAGTACTTGACAGCATCTGACAGCGCTGATTAGTGCTTGAAGTAGTCAACTGCTGACCTATGCAACCTTTAGTGTTAAAGGGTTAGTTCACACAAAAATTACATTTATGTCATTAATTACTCACCCTCATGTCGTTCAAAACCCGCAAGACTGTGTTCATCTTCGGAACACAAATGAAGATATTTTTGATAAAATCCGAGAGTTTCTGATCCTCCATAGACAGCAATGTAACTCAAATGCTCCCAGATACAGAAACGTAGTAAGAACATTTTTAGGCGTAGTGGTACTCTCAATAATGGCAGAGGAAGAGAAGAATTGTTAAATGAAGTCATTATTTTTGCTCTCTTTCCGTGCACAAAAAGTATTTCCCTAGTTTAGTAAATTACGGTTGAACCTAGGGATGGGGCCATAATTCGCTGCAGCGCGAATCGAGAAATGATTCAGCATCGATTCGGAGATTTTCCGAACACATCGCGATTCTTTCTCAAATCGCTTCTGAGCTTAGTTTTGAACAGCAGATGGCACTGCTTGCTTTAGAAACAGCTGTGCTCTAAAATAATCATTTATACAATTCAAAAAGGTTGAAGCGGATTACAAGGGTGTTCACAGTGAGCTGTGTTTACTTTAATTTCACGTCATTAATTCATTCTAAGACAAGGTGAAATTACATCATACACATGCTCTGCTCTTCAGCACTCTTCTTCATGAGCGTTTGAGTGTGCAGATGAAAACTAGATTAGAGTACCATCTGCTGTTAAAATCTGCATTCAGAAGATCTCAGAATTGATCCGCGAATCGATTTATCGTCTCATCCCTATTTGAACCACTGATGTCACATGGACTGTTTTACTGATTTCCTTACTACTCTTCTGGATCTTGGAACATTTCAGTTACATTGCTGTCTATGGAGGGTCAGAAAGCTCTCGGGTTTCATCAAAAACATCTTAATTTGTGGTCTGAAGATAAACGAAGGTCTTATGGGTTTTCAGTGACATGAGGGTGAGTAATTAATGACAGAATTTTCATATTTGGAATGAATTATGTCTTTAAGCTTTTTGGGGCAAGACATTTTACTGGGATAACATTAAACACTGTATGTGTTATTGTACATGTTTGACTAGAAGCTTTTGTGTGTTAAAGTTTATTTCATTTTCACAAAGAAATATGCCAACAAAGCAAACTGATGTCGTAACCCACAGCGATTACCTTGATAATGCATAACCATTCATTAATTCACTGCTAAAGAATGATTTGAACAACTTTACACCTCAAATAACACATTTCAGCAGAGAAACATCAAAAATAAATAAATATACAAAGTGCTTTAACATAAATATGAGCTTCTCGTGTCTGCTTTTCAACCCTCTCAAATGGCTTTCCCCATAGGCTCCCATTGTAAGTGCATTGCTGTAAACACGATTTTTATTTGTTTTTACAAAGCGCGAGTCGGAATTATTTTCTGTGGTAATTGATAGCGTGTCACAGATGTTGCCGGGAGAGTTTAATTTGTTTTGAACCCCGAGCATTCCTTTAAGAAACATGTTTTTAAAATGTCAGGCTGACGCATTACGCATTGTGGCGCATATCCTGCGCTGACATTAATTAACTGCACTTAGCGATGAGGGAAACCAGGCCTTTGCATGTTATGTTGTGTGAAACAACCCACTCACAACACTGGCTTTTCATTCGGGTCCAAGGGTGGCCATTTCTTCATCCAACTCCAGTTAAATCACTCAATGGAAAAGGGCGCTCGGTGCACGAAATGTGCTGCTAAGCTGTCCCTGCACAGTTTGATATTAAATTAGCATTACAAAGGTTTTCCCACCATCTGTGACACACGGCCAGGGGGAGGGGGAAGATCGTTCGCTTTTCATAGGCAGAAAATTGTTGTTTCCTCAAGAAGGTGACACAGGATTGATAGAACGGCAAGAGCTGTCTTTACACGACAGAGGTGCCGGCTACAGCGGCGTGCAACTATTGCAACATGCGTTAATTCCCGGAAAGCAACCAGGGGGCAGACAATCAGGCCAAGCTGGCACACGTAAAATCACTGAAGACAATTAACAATCGAAAAATGCCGTTTCTCACATTGCGTGAGTATGCATGCGTTATGGATAGGGAGGTGAGCTCTACTTGGCGCCGCTTCTCGATACAGAAGAATAGACTTGGCACCTCCGAATGCATCTCCACTACGGCCCGTTGTCACTAGCCTCTGGTTTCCTGCCAATCGCCTACTTGTCGGAGCGAGATTTGCCACAAAGAAGCTGGCAGGCCTGGGAAACACTGCTGATGGAGCGCGATAATGCAGGCCTTGCCTTCGGATACTTGGATGGCATCAGAGAGCAGCCTGAGTCAAAAACAGGCTTTACTGTGCCACACATGCAAAATCTGCTGCGGGACATCTTGTGCGCGGGGTTTCCAGTCTTTATGGGGGATTATGCCGTCTCCTCTTTTTTTTTTAACTGAAATGCATCAAAATGTCTGGTAAAATGTGCGATTCCGAGTTAATAATAATTATTATTAGCCAATAATATTTGCCAATACATTTTCACAAAAAAGTCAACCAGATTTCTTATAGATGCATAAATCTGAATTTATCATTCTGAATAAATACTAAAACAGACTTCTTTTGTAATATTAAGAACATTACTGTAATAATAATATTCACATTAGTTGTGTCACATGATCAAAAACAAGACAGCTCCTGCATGTATGTATTTCTGTGATATAATGCTTATGCAAGTCAAAAATTTAACCCATTTGTGCCCAACATTTTCTGAATATTTTTCCCAGGTTTTTTTTTTTTTTTTTTTTTTTTTTGAATGTCCAGCAACTATGTTGTATGTACACCTTCAGTGTCAAATTTGAATAGGAGCAAAACATTTGCCATCAAACTCAAAATAACTGCTTTCAACCCCAGATAAAACCAGCCTAAGCTGGTTGGCTGATCTTAGCTGGTTTAAGCTGGAAGTAAATGATTTTAGCTGGTTGTTCCATCTGGTTTCCCAACCAGTGGCAAAAACCCCTCTAAAACCAGCCTGCTGACCAGCTAAGACCAGGCTAAGCTGGTTGGTTGGTCATAGCTGGTTTAAGCTGAAAGTGGTTGGTTTAAGCTGGTTTTAGGTGGTCTCCCAGTATGTCAAGGCTGGTCAGGTTGGTTTTAGCTGGTTGTTCCAGCTGGTCTCCCAGCCTGACCAGCTAAGAAAGTGGACAAAACCCCTCTAAAACCAGCCTGCTGACCAGCTAAGACCAGGCTGGATGACCAGCTAAAACCAGCCTAAGCTGGTTGGCTGGTCTTAGCTGGTTTTAGCTGGTCTCCTAGCCTGTCTAGGCTGGTCTGGCTGGTTTTAGCTGGTTGTTCCAGCTGGTCTCCCAGCCTGACCAGCCTGAACAGCTAAGAAAGTGGACAAAACCCCATCTAAAACCAGCCTGCTGACCAGCTAAGACCAGGCTAAGCTGGTTGGCTGGTCATAGCTGGTTTAAGCTGAAAGTGGTTGGTTTAAGCTGGTTTTAGGTGGTCTCGCAGTATGTCTAGGCTGGTCAGGTTGGTTTTAGCTGGTTGTTCCAGCTGGTCTCCCAGCCTGACCAGCTAAGAAAGTGGACAAAACTCCTCTAAAACCAGCCTGCTGACCAGCTAAGACCAGCCTGGATGACCAGCTAAAACCAGCCTAAGCTGGTTGGCTGGTCTTAGCTGGTTTTAGCTGGTCTCCTAGCCTGTCTAGGCTGGTCTGGCTGGTTTTAGCTGGTTGTTCCAGCTGGTCTCCCAGCCTGACCAGCCTGAACATCTAAGAAAGTGGACAAAACCCCTCTAAAACCAGCCTAACCCCTCTAAAACCAGCCTGCTGACCAGCTAAGACCAGGCTGGATGACTAGCTAAAACCAGCCTAAGCTGGTTGGCTGGTCTTAGCTGGTCTCCCAGCCTGACCAGCTAAGAAAGTGGACAAAACCCCTCTAAAACCAGTCTGCTGACCAGCTAAGACTGGGCTGGATGACTAGCTAAAACCAGCCTAAGCTAGTTGGCTGGTCTTGGCTGGTTTAAGCTGGAAGTAGCTGGTTTTAGCTGGTATCCCAGCCTGTCTAGACTGGTCAGGCTGGTTTTAGCTGGTTATTCCAGCTGGTCTCCCAGCCTGACCAGCTAAGGCCAGCAACAAAAAATACTTGTTGGTGACTTAAAAATGTACTTTCTTTGGAAGGGTTTGCCTTCACAATGCTTCCTGAAAGTACGAGTAGGAAGTTGACAGCCTCATGTGACAGGAAGGAAGTCAACGCCTTTTTTTTTTCTTTTTGAAATCCTTTATTTTGGTTGTTTGCTTGCATGTCATTGAGATATAAAACATAGATAACATCTAGAACAGGGATCCTCAAATCTGGCCCACGAGATCCATCTTCCTGAAGAGTTTAGCTCCAACCCTAATCAAACACACCTGAGCATGCTAGTCAAGGTCTTCAGGATCATTAGAGAATCACAAGTAGATGAGTTTGATCAGGGTTGGAGCTAAACTCTGCAGCGCATTGGCCCTCCAGGGTAAGATTTGAGGAACCCTGATCTAGAAAAATTACAAAAGGAAAATGACAACTATGAACTGCGACAATTATAGTTGCCGGTGGGCTTAAATGGGTTAATAAATAAAATGTATTTAACAAATAAATGTTGATATCTCTAAAGAATCAGGATAATTGATGTGAAAGTCCTTATGTTTAGTAACTAATTTAACAATCATTAATAGCAATAACCTCAACCATATTTTTCCTGTGGCTGATGATGACAGCCACAGATTTTAATCAGAGTCTGTCATTTCATGACATCTTGCTCGAATCGCCTGTTTTATAACATGCTAAAGCATTTGAATAAGACACAATCTACACTTCCTACATGCAATTACTGGTTCCCGAGTGACTGTACATGTCAAGGCCCTTATGCCATTAAAGTCCTTACAGCAGAATCCACAGCAGGGTCAAGGTTTATTTCTTTAGTCGTAACACTGCATATACAGTAACTGAAAGACTACAAATTACATGCATCCAGTATATGCAAATCAAAGGCTGTGCTCTTGCTCTGATCCTTTCAGTAGGTTAATACTGAAGAGTAGCAACAGTGTTGAATTTCTTCCACTGAGAGTAGACTGATGAAGAAATCCTTCTGCAACCCTATACAGTTTACTGAACTTCAACAACTCCAGAGTCCTCTGAATCTCTGTTCATGCTGGAGTGTGCGATTTTCATAATTTACGATAATATAGCGACTGTTGTTTTAACAATGTGCAAGTTATCAAGTATGTCACTCAGTTTGCAAAAAAACAAACAAAAACATGTCTTGAGAGTCCAAAAGCATTCACTGCCTGTCACTGCACACTTCGTCCAAAATTTTCAATGAATTATTTGAATGAATAATTCAATGAATCACTTTACGCCACCTACTGGCAGTTTTTATGTCATATTTATTTATCCATGACAGGCCTAAACCAGCCAAGCTACAAAAACACACTCAGCAAAATGTTTGATTATAGAAAACAAAAATCACAAAAATATTGTTTTTGATCAGAGATGCATTGTGAGTGAGAGGCAACCAAAACTGTGGGGGGGTTTAAACAGTCAAGCCCATCTGAATTTTCCAAACACCAAGTGGCTATAGTTTCGCCAATGTTAGTTTTATTTCTGTTAGTTGGTCATCTTTATTCATGTATTTAACTTAATTCATTATTTAATGTGCTTCCACTTCTTTGGTTGGTGAAGACAAATGTGTTCCTGTACTTCCTAAGCAGTGTGTCTAAAGGATGCCAGGTCGTAAACAGTAGGTCACTTGACACAGAGCATGGATGCACTTTTTCTCAGTCTGACACCACAGTGACTCAGAGAAAAAAACATCAGCAACTGACTGATATGTGTCTGAGTCACAGAAACTGAACCCGCGTTCACCAGCGCTGATATACAACTCTCCAGAACACATTTGTATTTACATGTCCTGTTTTTTTTAAAAACACAAACGACTGATCTTAATCAAACTGTGTTTATTCAACCATTCCAAAGGATTTTTATAACAAACTGAATGCATGCAATGTCTCATGTCCTGTGTCATAAGTATCTGATAACAGCCAATACCTGCAGAGAAATACAGTCTAAGCCGGGATCATAGAATTTAAGGGAGAACTTTTAATAAGCCAAAACACTGCACATTGCAGTTCTGAATCATTTTGGTGTTGCATACTGCCGGACAGGCGTCAAAAACAGATCTCTTAAGGCTGGAACTGAAAACTATATTTTTTGTACAAAATCAAACAAATTATATATGAACAAATCCCTCTGTAAAAACCTTCAGGATATAGACAGGAATAAAAAGTTTGGTGTGTGTAAGTGCTACTGAAGTGGAGATTTATGGCTCAGTGTAGGAGAAAAACTCATTTTGAGAAAACGGCCTTTAACAATATGGATTGTAATTGAAATCTATTGACACAAATAGATAAAGTGCTATAAAAGAAACACTTAATAGTGTTTTTGGATGTTTTCTTTCCACTAGTCTGAAAAAAACTAAAATCTCAAACTTGATATATAGGTGCATGAAAAAAAGTTTTTGCATGCAGTCTCTCCCCTTAATAGTGAATCCCCTTTGTTTGCCAAAAAAATAAAGTTTGCTTAATTTTCAATAATTAAAAGATAAATTAAATGAATGTTTTAATTAAAGTTCTGAGAAAAAAAAAACTTTTCATAAGGAATAAGAATAAATTTGAATAAATTAAGTATGCATTCAAATAATTAGACATGCTAAAACACAGAATTTGATAACAATAAAAAAAAACACATTTCATAAGGCCCTAAACATGTAATTTTTGTTACATTTTTAATAAATCAATGTGGAATTGTATAAATTTTATGATTTTAATTAATTACACATGCTTTTTGAGTAATAAAATTTAATTTAACCATTAAAAAGGAAAATTTAAATGGAAAAAAACAAATCCAGAAAAACCAAAACTGAAAAAATGGAATTGGGGAAAAAAATACAACAAAATTTAAAGGGCCCTAGAATCACAGTCTAGGCTGCATTCAAGTCTTCAAGGCATTTTAATGACACAACATCGTCAAGGAAGTAACTATAACGAATGTCCACTTGTAAAAACATCGTTTTATCAGTCATTATCTACACTCTCAAAAAGGATGTGTTAATTTTTTACACATTGTTTGTGTTATGTCTAGTTTAGCACATTTTGTGTTACTTTGTGTTAAATGTGTGTTAAAAACAAAAAAGAAAAAAGAAAATATCCAACACAGCGTGTCCAACACAATATGTGTTAAATATCAGCCAATCACATTGCTGCTTGCCTCACTTCATGAGCCATTATTCTACTGAGACAAGCTAATTTCCTCGTGCTGCAAGTTTTCATGGTCAGGACATAACTTCGCTGTGTGAAGGTAAGAAATGTTTGTATTTACCATTATACGTTTTGAAAATGTCTTTTGTGATCGTTTGGAGATGGTCGAGGGGCATTTGGCACATATATACGTGGTAAAATTGCCTCACGAATGCCGATGCGAGCTGCGCCTGCGTCTGCGGCACATCACGACGGTGGGAGCTTATTTTAACAAGCTTTATAGTTTCTTTTGTTAGATTAATTGTGAACAGAATCGCTTTTAATTCATCATTGACACGTTGTAGTGCTAATGAGAAAATGCATTCGTTCGTCGCGTCTTTCTCTTTGAAAATGAACAGCTTCGTTGTGACATGTATTGTGCAAATTGCCCTAAGACGCTAACATAATCTCTAATGTTAAAGCTTTTCTTGCCTTTTTAGCTATCGCTATTTTACAATATTCGCTATGTGTAGCCTATACATAACAAAAGTATCTTTATTTTACTCTTGCAGCTTTGACTGGAAGACACTCCTGAAGTGCTTGTGGCAGTTACTGACATGACAGAGACAAACGAGAGACTTCATCTCACGACCCTCACCATCACTTGTATGCTGATAAAAATATGTAAATAAAACGATTAATGCTTAAGAGGTTGTCAAATACCACATTTTTTTTAAAAGTACAAACTTTATAAACCAATAACAACCTTTCACTCAAGGAACAATTATATGTTGAAATGACTGAATTGATTGTTGGGCAGCCGTGTTGGGCAGCCGTGGCCTAATGTTGGGCAGCCGTGGCCTAATGGTTAGAGATTCGGACTTGTAACCCAAAGGTTGCAGGTTCGAGTCTCAGGTCCGGCAGGGATTGTAGGTGGGGGGAGTGAATGTACAGCACTCTCTCCACCCTCAATACCACGACTGAGGTGAGTCCCTTGAGCAAGGCACCGATCCCCCAACTGCTCCCCGGGCGCCGCAGCAATGGCTGCCCACTGCTCCGGGTGTGTGTTCACTACTGTGTGTGTGCACTTGGATGGGTTAAATGCAGAGCACAAATTCCTTGTATGGGTCACCATACTTGGCCTCACTCACCCCCTTTCCTTTCCTTTCCTTAAGATTGTTTACCTCTCTTTTTTTTTTACTTTTTTGAGTTATGTAATTGTTAGTAGCAGGTTTAATAAATTGTGTTTAAACTATACATTAGTTTGCAGTGTCTTTATTGCATACAAAAATATGGTAAAAAATAACACATAATTGACACAAATTGTGTATTTATAACACAATAGTGTGTAGAAAAAATCAACACATTTTCTGTGTTAGCTGGAATAACACACTAGTTGAGTTAAAACTAACACAAAATGTGTTGTCCTTAACTAGACACAAAGGTGTGTTAAGAAACAATACAGGCTGTGTTGTTTTTAACACATCCTTTTTAAGAGTGTATAAATTGTCATTATATTGCGTTTACTACAGTTCAGTTATCTAATGGATCAGGAGGCTCTGGCTGGTGTGAGTGAGTGGAGGCGGGGCTAATTTGCACATTCATAGACCCGTGTATATTAAATGAGGCAAGGGGGGTGTAGTTACATTCAAGCTGTTGTAAGGCATGAGAAAATTATAAAAAACAAAACAAAACAAAAAAACATTGAAAGTCACCCTGATGATCAAATATGAGTTTTAAAAGATAACATTTTTGATTACGGGGGACTTTAATGTTTTGATATATAAGAGGTCATTACATTCTGTTTCAGAACTCAAAACTTTCTTGTTAGTGCAAAAGACAGCCAAGCTGCCAAACCATTGGTTTCATGTTTCATGTCAGTATGACATCATACTGCAATAGATAAACACCTACATTTTGTCTTTAGCCCCTCCCACGATTTGCACATGCAGTAGGAAGAGATTAAACACAAGAGAGACTCAAACAACGGAGATTAGGCCTACTCTATCAGCAAAACAACACAAATCCTCCGAGGACTACAAGACACTGTGTAGTTTACGTTTAGCCTTTGCATTGCCTTCCTTGTGATACTAACCATGATAACAATTGTAACGTCTATCATTAATCTTTCAACACTCAAACATTCTCATAGAAATATACATTTTAGCAATAACAGATTTTCCAACATAAGCAAATGAAGTAATACAAATGTTCATGAGCCCAGCAATAATTAAGCCTAACATAAATAGAGCAAAGACATTTTAGGGCTTCACTTTCTTTGCCACAGCCATATTCTAACTCAGGTAACCAGTGATAGTTTCAAAGATGGTGATGTTTAGGTTTAGGTTTTAAGTTGTATCTATAACACCACAAGTTCATAAGTTTTATCTTATTTGACAGTGTGTTATTAAATATATCCAACTGAGTTCATCTATCAGATATTTTCAATAACAGCTTCAAATGCTTTTGTATCAAAGGGCAGAGAGTACACCTAGAGTAGCAGCTCCATTGAGCAACATTTGAGTAAACTAAACTGATTACCATGGGACCTATTAACATGATTATTCAGTTAACACTATTCAGTGTAGCTCTCACATTACACGATGTGACAGACAACTAGCTAACAGTGTAACACAAAATCCTGAAAATGTGCAGGTGTGTAGAAAATATCAGCTTTCATGCATGGAAAAGGCAAAATGTATGAATACAACCAGGGCCTAAACTAACTTTTTAAAATTTACCGGCAATTTTTTTTTTTTTTTTTTTTTTTTTTGGCCATGCAAAAACAGGCCGTTATTACTACTACAATACCAAAACAAACTTACAATGTTTTTAATTTGTCCTGCTACTGGTGTCTCTATTAAATGCATTTTTCCTCAGTTTTGACTATTTATTATAGCCATTCTTTCTTATTAACAAATGCTATTATATGAAGCTCTTATTTCTTATTTCTAGGCTCAGAAATATATAACGCGATTTAATTTAAGTGAACAATCTTCATCTAAACTATTAAATGTATTTGCATACACTATACAGATTAATCTTTATTCAAGCTACAAAAGTTAATAAGCGACTAGAGCAGTTGAGCGATGATTTCTCTTTTACCCGTTTCCATTACCCTTTAAATTGCGCAAATTGAAATTTGCGAATTGAAAATACGCCTAATGGAAACACGTCAATTGCGCAAAAACTCCCATATATCGCACAAATGTTTTTACACTCGCATAAGGTTGTTTTTCAGGCAATTAAAAAAAGGAATATTTAGCAAAACAGCAGTGGAAACATTTTTTTTCTGCATTTACAGGTCACATTCGATTAAATATAGCCATATTTAATATTTATAATATTTCAGTAGCATAACATCAGTTAACGGAAACGCTGTCATTTCGCAATGAACTTTTTAATCGACATTTATTAAATATAGCCAAAGTTTTGCGCAAATCTGTAATGAAAACACGCATAATTATAGACTTCAGCAGCATGGTCTCTTTAAAACCTGATGCGCATGGCACGGATCTGACACATATCTGATTTTCTCCCAACTCTTTACGGTTATTTGAGACTTTATAACTCATTTAAGACTACGTTTATGAGGTAACTAGCCAAAACTGCACATTTTGACATAACTGTGTGTGTTTTCGTCCATAAAAGTGCTACTAATGCTCTGTCATAAGCGGCTCAGCTTATGCGCACAGCCGAACACGCAACCTTTCAAACTATAGCCCAGGTATGTGTCGCCACATTCTCAGGTTATAAAGAACTAGTTAAATAAAAGTTAGTCAAGACAAGCTTTGAAGTTGGCTTGAGAAAGCTGGACCAAAAAAGTTTGAAAAGTTTTAAAAAGTTTGAATGGTTTTAAAAAGTTTAAGAAGTTTAAACATTTTAAAGATTTCCAAGTTTGAAAAGTTTTAAGTTTGACTGTTTTCATTCTGAAATAGTTTCAAGTTTAAATTAGTTTTAAAAGCTTAATGTTTGATAGATAGATAACTATAGATAGATAGCATGTTTCCAGTATGATTAACATGTTACTAACATGTTTCCAGCATGATTAGCAAGTTGCTAGCATGTTTCTAGTATGATTAACATGTTACTAGCATGTTTCCAGCATTATTAGCAAGTTGCTAGCATGTTTCTAGTATGATTAACATGTTACTAGCATGTTTCTAACATGATTAGCAAGTTGCTAGCATGTTTCTAGTATGATTAACATGTTACTAGCATGTTTCCAGCATGATTAGCAAGTTGCTAGCATGTTTCCAGTATGATTAACATGTTACTAGCATGTTTCCAGCATGATTAGCAAGTTGCTAGCATGTTTCTAGTATGATTAACATGTTACTAACATGTTTCCAGCATGATTAGCAAGTTGCTAGCATGTTTCTAGTATGATTAACATGTTACTAGCATGTTTCTAACATGATTAGCAAGTTGCTAGCATGTTTCTAGTATGATTAACATGTTACTAGCATGTTTCCAGCATGATTAGCAACTTGCTAGCATGTTTCTAGTATGATTAACATGTTACTAGCATGTTTCCAGCATGATTAGCAAGTTGCTAGCATGTTTCTAGTATGATTAACATGTTACTAGCATGTTTCTAACATGATTAGCAAGTTGCTAGCATGTGTCTAGCATGAGTAGCATGTTGCTAGCATGATTACCAAGTTGTTTACATGTTTCTAACATGATTAGCAAGTTGCTAGCATATTACTAGCATGATTGACATGTTGCTAACATGATTCTAACATGAATAGCATGTTGCTATCATGTATCTAGCATGATTAACAGGTTACTATCATGTTGCTAGCATGATTACCAAGTTACTAGCATGTTTCTAGTATGAATAGCATGTTGCTATCATGATTCTAGCATAATTACCAAGTTACTAGCATGTTTCTAGAATGAATAGCAAGTTGCTAGCATGATTTTAGCATGATAAACAAGTTGCTAGCATGTTTCTAACATTATTAACATGTTGCTAGCATGATAAGCAAGTTGCTAGCATGTGTCTAGCATGATTACCTAGTTGCTAACATGTTTCTAGCACGATTAGCAAGTTGCTTTCTTTTCTAGTATGTTTCTAACATGATTAGCAAGTTGCTACTATGTTTCTAGCATGTTTCTAGCATGATTAGCAAGTTGCTAGCATATTTCTAGCATGATTGACATGTTGCTAACATGATTCTAACATGAATAGCATGTTGCTATCATGTATCTAGCATGATTAACAGGTTACTATCATGTTGCTAGCATGATTGCCAAGTTACTAGCATGTTTCTAGTATGAATAGCAAGTTGCTATCATGTGTCTAACATGATTAGCATGTTGTTAGCATGATTATAGAATGATTAACAAGTTGCTACTATGTTTCTAGCATGTATCTAGCATGATTAGCAAGTTACTAGCATGTTTCTAGCATGAATAGCATGTTGCTATCATGATTCTAGCATAATTACCAAGTTACTAGCATGTTTCTAGAATGAATAGCAAGTTGCTAGCATGATTTTAGCATGATAAACAAGTTTGCTAGCATGTTTCTAACATTATTAACATGTTGCTAGCATGATAAGCAAGTTGCTAGCATGTGTCTAGCATGATTACCAAGTTGCTAACATGTTTCTAGCACGATTAGCAAGTTGCTAGCATTTTCTAGCAAGATTCTAACATAATTAGCAAGTTGCTACTATGTTTATAGCATGATTAGCAAGTTGCTAGCATGTTTATAGCATGATTAACAAGTTGCTAGCATGATTCAAACATATTTAGCAAGTCACTGTCATGATTCTAGCATGATTAACATGTTGCTAGTAAGTGTCTAGCATGATTATCAAGTTGCCAGCATGTTTTTAGCATGATTACTAGCATGTGTCTAGTATGAGCAGCATATAGCATTGCTAACATGTTTATAACATAACATAATTAACAAGTTACTAGCAAGTTTCTAGCATGTTTTTAACATGATTAACATGTTATTGGTATGATTAGCAAGTTACTAGCATGTTTCTAGTATGATTAACATGTTACTAGCATGTTTCTAACATGATTAGCAAGTTGCTAGCATGTTTCTAGTATGATTAACATGTTACTAGCATGTTTCCAGCATGATTAGCAACTTGCTAGCATGTTTCTAGTATGATTAACATGTTACTAGCATGTTTCCAGCATGATTAGCAAGTTGCTAGCATGTTTCTAGTATGATTAACATGTTACTAGCATGTTTCTAACATGATTAGCAAGTTGCTAGCATGTGTCTAGCATGAGTAGCATGTTGCTAGCATGATTACCAAGTTGTTTACATGTTTCTAACATGATTAGCAAGTTGCTAGCATATTACTAGCATGATTGACATGTTGCTAACATGATTCTAACATGAATAGCATGTTGCTATCATGTATCTAGCATGATTAACAGGTTACTATCATGTTGCTAGCATGATTACCAAGTTACTAGCATGTTTCTAGTATGAATAGCATGTTGCTATCATGATTCTAGCATAATTACCAAGTTACTAGCATGTTTCTAGAATGAATAGCAAGTTGCTAGCATGATTTTAGCATGATAAACAAGTTGCTAGCATGTTTCTAACATTATTAACATGTTGCTAGCATGATAAGCAAGTTGCTAGCATGTGTCTAGCATGATTACCTAGTTGCTAACATGTTTCTAGCACGATTAGCAAGTTGCTTTCTTTTCTAGTATGTTTCTAACATGATTAGCAAGTTGCTACTATGTTTCTAGCATGTTTCTAGCATGATTAGCAAGTTGCTAGCATATTTCTAGCATGATTGACATGTTGCTAACATGATTCTAACATGAATAGCATGTTGCTATCATGTATCTAGCATGATTAACAGGTTACTATCATGTTGCTAGCATGATTGCCAAGTTACTAGCATGTTTCTAGTATGAATAGCAAGTTGCTATCATGTGTCTAACATGATTAGCATGTTGTTAGCATGATTATAGAATGATTAACAAGTTGCTACTATGTTTCTAGCATGTATCTAGCATGATTAGCAAGTTACTAGCATGTTTCTAGCATGAATAGCATGTTGCTATCATGATTCTAGCATAATTACCAAGTTACTAGCATGTTTCTAGAATGAATAGCAAGTTGCTAGCATGATTTTAGCATGATAAACAAGTTTGCTAGCATGTTTCTAACATTATTAACATGTTGCTAGCATGATAAGCAAGTTGCTAGCATGTGTCTAGCATGATTACCAAGTTGCTAACATGTTTCTAGCACGATTAGCAAGTTGCTAGCATTTTCTAGCAAGATTCTAACATAATTAGCAAGTTGCTACTATGTTTATAGCATGATTAGCAAGTTGCTAGCATGTTTATAGCATGATTAACAAGTTGCTAGCATGATTCAAACATATTTAGCAAGTCACTGTCATGATTCTAGCATGATTAACATGTTGCTAGTAAGTGTCTAGCATGATTATCAAGTTGCCAGCATGTTTTTAGCATGATTACTAGCATGTGTCTAGTATGAGCAGCATATAGCATTGCTAACATGTTTATAACATAACATAATTAACAAGTTACTAGCAAGTTTCTAGCATGTTTTTAACATGATTAACATGTTATTGGTATGATTAGCAAGTTACTAGCATGATTCTAGTATGATTAGCATATTGTTAGCATGGTTTAGCTGTTCTTGACGCTTATGACAGAACATCTAATCACGATGATCTTATGTTCGGAAAAGATTAGTTTATTTGCTTATGTTAGAAACAGCAGATCTCTTTACAAACTGGCTGTTGTTTTCACTACATTGCATTGTTAGACTTTGTAAGAGTTTTACCCGCCAACTGCAGACTGACTGTGTTACATTTTACAGTGTTAATTTTAGGCCGTGAACACAACCATGTTAAGCACAATATATGGCATTGAAACCCTTGTTTTGTTGCTAAAGATTCTACCATGAACAAATGATAATTCATTTTATAGCTCAGTATATCTCACAGTAATGTCTCTTTAGGTACTACAGGAGAATCTGAGATGATACTAAACGTAACTAAGAAATGAAAGAGCGACCTCTGAGCAAATGACTACTCTGACAGATCTGCCTATACGGATAGCGGCTTTCAGTTCAGGAAGCTCAACTAATGAAAATCAATTCTGTCAATGAGAGCTTTTTGAGCATCTCAACCACTGCAGCACAACAGATCAATTAAGATGGTTTACAACCATAGTGTACTGTGCTGAAAAATACTCTATTTCACAGGCTTTAATATGCCAGCGTCTAAACTTCATCTAAAATGCTGCACTGTTATCAAGTCTCTGAACGCGAAAGCAAGCCGCCGAACAATTGTTTCTTATCGGTCCAAACGTAACGCAGGCGGATTCAATGACAGTATATTGAGTTAGTGTAGTTTAATCCACTGAGCATGTACATGTGTGTGAAGAATAAGGAGATGAAGCGAGCATGTGAATGTGTGCGTGTGAAATGGAGAGATGTGTGAATGAAGGGGGGTTTGATCCAAAGCTTTCTCTTCTCCTTCTGTGCTCCACATACAGCATCATTAGCCACACGCGCTGTGAGCCGTCTACACGCCTGTGCTGCTGACACGCTCAAATCAACATTAAAACCAATATCTGGATTACCATCGTTTGATGCACACTAGCTTTAAATTTAGTGATCTTTTGTGAAGCACTTGCACAGTTGAAGACTTCATGACACGTGAGAACTCACAACTGGTTTGATGTATCTTAAGGCACTGATGTACTGCAAATTTTTGAGTAAAAAAGTATAAGTACATGTTACAGTAAAGTGCCATAAAGTCTCACTGTGGCGAGGAGTTCTCATGCACTGACACCGTATGAGCTCTGCGTTTGTAAACGGGAAAATCTTCCAGTGTTGTAGTCAATGGGGTCCATGACTAAAAACACTGGGACAAACTCTGAGAGTCACTGAGGACCAGCATTGGTTTGGACCCCATGGACTTACAGTACAGTGCCTTGGCAAAATTATTCATACCCCTTAATTTATTTTCACATTTTGTTATGTTGCTGCCTTATGTTAAACTACTTTAAATTACTTTTTTCCCCACATCAATCTACACTCCCTACTCCATAATGGCAAAGCAAAAAATAGGTTTTTAACATTTGTGCAAATTTGTTAAAAATAAAAAACTGAAAAGATCCCGTTGCATAAGTATTCATACCCTTTTCTGGGACACTGGAAATTTAGCTCAGGAGCATTCATATTGCTTCTAGATGTTACTACACTTGGAGTGGAGTTAAACTGTGGCAAATTCATTTGAATGAGTCTGATTTAGAAAGACACACACCTCTCAGAAAAGGTCTAACAGCTGAAAATGCATATCAGAGCAAAAACCAAGATAACTGCCTGTAGAGCTCAGTGACAGACTTGCGTTAAGGCGATGATCTAGAGAAGAGTTCAGAAACAAATCTGCTGCATTGAAGGTTGACAGAAGCATTCTCCATAATGGAAGACGATTGGAACAACTAGGACTCTAGAAAATGTCTGCCAGCCCCCATCCAATCTGACAGAGATGGAGAGGTGAAAAGGTGAGGCAAAGAATGGCAGATAATTGCCAAATGCAGATGTGCAAAGCTTGTCACATCAGACCCAAAAAAGACTTGAGGCTGTAAAGGTGCTTCAACTATGTACTGAGTTAAGGGTATGAATACTTATGCAATGTACTTATTTCAGTGTTTTATTTTTAATACATTCGTAAAATTTGCAAATCTGGTTTTTGCTTTGTCATTATTAAGGTGTATGGAGTGTAAATTGATGTGGGGGAAAACTAAATTAAAGCATAATGCTGCAACAAAACAAAATGTGAAAACGAATGAAGGGGTATGAATACTTTTGCAAGGCACTGTATCTATGAAACAGCAGAAACATTCAAACAAACTATTGTAACCTTTTACAGTAAGGTTCGATTTGTAAACATTATGTAACAGCATTGGTTAAAACTAACAACGGACAATAAATATATACAATAAATACTAGAGATGTAGCTAGAGATCGAAATCTCACCATACGATTATATTTCAATATGAGGTCTACGATACAATATTTATTGTGATATTAAAAAGGCTAATAAGGACTAGGGAAAAAAGGACCTTTTGTACATTTTAAAGTTAAATTATTATTATGCTTAAAGGGTAATGAAACCCCCCTGTTTCAGCGCTGGCTACTCTCACCACAGTTTTGAAAAATGCTGCAAAAGTGGGCGTGGCGCACTCACTGCTGCGTGGAGGAGAGGGGAGAGAGACAACACAGACAACTTTGGGGTCAGACAGTTTCATTTTGCTCCCATCGAGTTCAAAAGACAAATAAATGCACATCCACTTGCACTATGCGTCGAAAACATGTATGTGACCCTGGACCACAAAACCAGTCTTAAGTCGCTGGGGTATATTTGTAGCAATAGCCAAAAATACATTGTATGGGTCAAATTTATTGATTTTTCTTTTATGCCAAAAATCATTAGGAAATGAAGTAAAGATCATGTTCCATGAAGATTTTTTGTAAAATTCCTACTATAAGTATATCAAAATGTAATTTTTGATTAGTAATATGCATTGTTAAGAACTTAATTTGGACAACTTTAAAGGTGATTTTCTCAGTATTTTGATTTTTTTGCATCCTCAGATTCCAGATTTTCAAATAGATGTATCTCGGCCAAATATTGTCCTATCCTTACAAACCATACATCAATAGAAAGCTTATTTATTGAGCTTTCATATGATGTATATATCTCAGTTTTGTAAAATTTAACCTTATGACTGGTTTTGTGGTCCAGGGTCACATATATGAACATGCTGTTGAACCTCTAATAACTATAATTATATAAGCCTTTTGATGGGTTGCGTCAAGGAAAAACCGCTTACACTTACTTTGCGAATGAATCGTGGGTGCCAAACTCTTACACTCTCTTTCATCCATGAACGTTCCTCTCAGTTAATGTAGGCAATCTCATAGTCTGAAGCGCCTGCCACAGCAAATCAGCACACGCTGTTGTGAATAATTAAGCGAATTGACTTCTCATAGGATAAGAACACGCAGCGTCATGAATATTTATGAGTAGAGATGCACCGATTGATCGGTGGAATCGGCCGATTTTTCGCATGATCGGCCCGGATCGGTGACCGGCCGGTCAATTTCTCCTCTTGCCGATTCCTAGCCGATCCTTTTATTGCCAGCGGAGCATTCAATTACGTCACAGCCACGCACACGCACTCACAGTCGCGTGTAAACATGTCTTTGGTGTGAGTGAAGATGACACAAAGATCGCAGTTTGTAACATTTATAAGGCCAAAATACAACGCGCTTGTTTAGCTTGGCTGATCATGTGGTAGATCGCGCCCCCGCTCTGCATATTTTGCATGTCTCTGTTAGTTAACACACCTGACTCAGATAACCCGCTCCTTAGAAGTAAGCTCCGTGAATGAACTGTGTTCTGATTGACATGGTCCCTGCGCAGTGTTCATTGCTCCCTACTCCCTGAGCAGAGGATATCCGTTGACGTTTACTACACTTTCATTCATTCACATATTTGCGCTGGGCCTCCGCATACAGCCTCTTCACACACCAATAATAGTTCAAAGCGAGCATATGTTCCATTTGAAGATTATTAAAGCGTGCGCGACGTGAATTTAATTTGTATTTATTTACAGATGCATTTATGTCACACTTCTCTAGTAAGTTTCATCTGTGTGTGAAGACGCTGTATGTGGTGGTGTAGCGCAGATATGTGAATGAATGAATGTGTAGCACCGTTGGATTAATTGGTGACAAGGCAGAAATGCTTCTCTTTATAGAGAAAAAATTGCCATTAATGCTCAAGTAAAAGCATTTAGTACTAGCATTGTTATCTCTACCTGTTTGAAGACACAGTGCACTTTTTGTTATTAAAGTTATTGCTGTGAGATGATCCTGTAATTAATGTTTAAAAAAAAAATCCATATAAAATTCATTGAAGAAAAGTAGATTCTTGTATGCCTGCTTTGTTACTTATATTTGTGACCCTGGACCACAAAACCAGTCATAAGGTTAAATTTTACAAAACTGAGATGTACACATAATATGAAAGCTCAATAAATAAGCTTTCTATTGATGTGTGGTTTGTTAGGATAGGACAATATTTGGCCGAGATACATCTATTTGAAAATCTGGAATCTGAGGATGCAAAAAAATCAAAATACTGAGAAAATCAACTTTAAAGTTGTCCAAATTAAGTTCTTAACAATGCATATTACTAATTAAAAATTACATTTTGATATATTTGTAGTAGGAATTTGACAAAAAATCTTCATGGAACATGATCTTTACTTAATTTCCTAATGATTTTTGGCATAAAAGAAAAATCAATAATTTTGACCCATACAATGTATTTTTGACTATTGCTACAAATATACCCCAGCGACTTAAGACTGGTTTTGTGGTCCAGGGTCACATTTTATTTCTAATGTTTTCAAGGCTCAGAGCACTTTATTTTGTTAAAGTTATTTTTATATGAGAAGATGCTGTAATGTTTATACATTTCTTTTATTATAAAATAAATAAAAAAAACATTGAGGAAAAGATTTTTGCTAGTATAACTATACTATGTTAGTTACAGGAACACATTTTATACCTTTTTCGAAGGCACAAAGCACTTTATTTTGTTGTTAAAGTTATTTTGTTGTAAGAAGATCCTGCAATTTTAAAAATTAATTTTATTATAAAATAAATTTAATTAAAGAAAATATTTCTGTATAGGCCTATGCTTTCATTACAGTTGTTAAAAAAATTAAATCGGAATCAGCAGGTCACACTTACTGAAAAATCGGAATCGGACTCGGCCAAGAAAATTGCAATCAGTGCATCTCTATTTATGAGACACCGACGCGTCATCGATGTACTATAGTCCATCGCCGCGTCACAAACGGTGACGTCAGCACAATGTAGATTTTAAACCCGGATGATGAAAATAGCGCAAAAAAGCTAAAAATTAACCAGTTCTCTCTAACAATTAATATTAACAGATGCCAGCGTTGCTTTCGATGATCTAAAATCTCAGAAAAAGTTGTCTGGGGTTTCGTAACCCTTTAAGTTAAGGACTTAACTCTATTTGTTTTTTATTTGTGGTATACTGTCTCAGTCTAAATTACATTCAAACTGGTGTTTTAGGAAGCCAAACAACTATTTTATACTATTGTCATTCCTATGACAGTAATAGCCATATATTGTAAAACAATTGCACTGTAAAATAAATGAAAAAGAATATTCCATGGGTATACTACAGCTTTCCTAATTTGACTGCATTTAAACTGCTGTCAGCAATTCATACTGCACTTTTAAGCTTTTATTTTGACAGAAACTGCAGTAGAACTCCAGCTTACAAAAATGTGTCTCACTACAAATCTAGTGCTGTAATCATCTGCCATGAAAATAAAACATAACGGGTGGCCATTGCATTCATAAATGCACACTAAACTTACAGCACATGCAATAAAGAAGTACACTGCATTCATTCACTGTGAACTAAGCTGAAAAACACCAGATCACGAGCTGATCACCTGAATGAAGTGCATTTTGAAATGACTGCATTGCAGCAAAAACTGACTTGATAAAGGGATTAAGCCATATTGTGCTTTCTGCTTTAGTTGGTTTGACAGATACTGTGCCAAAGCATAATGGCCCAAAACACAACTTTAAAGACGTTAGAATAAGAAGATATCACGATATTGATAATACTGATTCATCCCTAATAAATACTAACAATGGACAATGCTTCTAAAGCAGTCAATCTCAGTTAATATTAATTTCAGCAATACACTATTATAACTAGGGATGCACGATATTTATCGGACAGATAAATTATCGACCGATATGGGTAAAAATTACGTCATTTTTATTGCTCCGATAAATAAATGAAATCCGATCCGATAAAGTACTCTTGCTGGTAAATCAATCAATCAGTCTGGTTTATCTGAGATTCATCTGCTTTTCAAGCGCAAGTGACTGCAGCTGTAAACTGTAGTGACTCTCGGACTTTGTCGTGTGTAATACGTCATCATCTGTGTCGTCATCATCGTCTTCGCCGGTCTGGAAGTTTTTCACGGAGGCAGAGGAGGACGATGCTATTGCTATTTGCAGCACATGTTTAGCAAGGATTCTGAGAGGAGGTAAAAAGCCGTCAAGTTTTAACACAACAAATCTGACTTGAGAGGTCGTCATCGCGGTGAATCTGTTTTAGGGGCCGTTCACATGTCGCGTCTAAAAACGCTAGACGCGCCGCTTTCTCTTTCTTTCCAAACCGCTCTGTAGTGTCTGCCGTGGCGTCTGCCACCTGCGCTCTCCATAAAGACGCGGAAGTTTCATCAAATGATAAATGTATTTTCAGCATTAAAAATCGCTTGCAGTAGCTCTGTTATTAAATTTATTTAAAAATGGTTATTCCTGTACAGCTATGATAAGATGTTTCTCCACCTTGGCAGTGCTTTCAATGTTATTAAGGGAACGGGTGAAGCTGATTGGTTGGTTCATGTCACATGACCTGCGTTGGGCTTGCGGCATTCTGAAAAGTTGATGTTTTTATCTCGATTCTGATGTTTTATTCCCCGCCTTGTACGATTTGGTTGCCGCACACATTCATAATAGACCAATTATCTGTTTGTAAACATCCGGGATGCGTGCGCATCTTGGTTGCAGAAAACCCGGGAGACATAGCGTTTACGAATAGGATATTACACGGATACAAAACAGTTCGATTCTAAAATATTATAGATTATTTTGATTAGATGCTATTTTAAAAATGTTTACCGCATATTACAACAGCTTGTCACCCAACGATAAGAACGGTTGTTCAACGAAATTAACGTTCGTGAGCGGGATTCGTCTGAGAGATCCGTTTGCCATAGAGGTAGGCTAATCATGTACCCAAATCAAGTCATGTGCAAATTACATGTATATAGCATGCCTCAACAGACTTCACAACACAATGCAGACATAACAAAAACGATCAATGTCTAACAAATTATCTTTACAAACACGATGTGACATTACTTGCCATAAATTCTCTGATGCCTGCAATTTAATACCTCTTAGCAACTAAAGAGACAATATTTACCTCTAATATTTAAGTTTTGCATTGCTTTTGTTTATTTCACACTGGGTTGAGTAGGAAAAGACAGAAGGGACGAAGTCGGGACTATTGAAGTCCATGGGTACCTCTCCTGTACAAAAAGTGTATTCTAACGTTAGTGATTGACAGTAGGATAGTTCGCTATAACTTATTAGCCAAGTTCTAACGTTACTAGCCAAGCTTACAAGACTAGCCGTGTACCCACTGCACAACACGACATTTTCACGGTTGTCTTTTCTTCTTTTTCTAATTTTTCTTTCGGGTTTATAGCGGTTCCGGTCGTCTTTTGCAACCGACATGCGCAGTTGAACCAGCGTGACATATGTGTGACATAGGCTGATAATTGGTCTATATGATCAATAAGAAGCTTTAACGGACATTTGGACATCTGACGTTACTCCATGATGCACTTTTCATTTTTTCCAGGTTGACAAATGTCAAAGCATTTTATTTATTTAGAATTGTGGTGCCTTACACAAAAAATAAAAACATTTTTGAAGAGTCAGGACTGATGTTTGCTATGATTGTTAGACCCAGATATATACAGTAATATACATTTCATTAGTTTATCTCAGATTTTGTATTCTCCTGGGTGCACAAAATTATCATATAAAAATATGAACGTATCGGTATCGGCCACAGGAAGGACTTAATTATCGGCTATCGGTATCGGTAAAAAAATTTCATATCGTGCATCCCTAATTAAAACCAAAATGAACCTGAGCTAACATGAAAATTAACAATGAGCATTTGCATTTTTATTAACAAACATAAACCAAGGTTAATAAAAACTAACAATTGTTTTGCTCATTGTTAGTTAATGTTCGCTAATGCATTAAACTTAATGTAAAGTGTTATTAAAATATCTTCTTTTGTGCTTTTGCAAGGAAAGTCATACAGTTTTGTAACAGCATGACAAAAAAGATACATTGCTAATTTCTTATTACAAGTGAAGTGAGAGCAAAAAATGTGCTATATGAACATAAATACAGTATGCAATTATATATGCATTGTAAATTCAATCAGCAGCATCATTAACAGCAATGCATGTACTTTGTTTCTGATTGTCTGAACAGTTAGTGTGTGTCCACGTCTAGTTTCCAGAGCAGTGCCCATGTTCAGTTCTTGCTTGTCTCCTCTCCTGTGCCGCCAGTCTTTCACCTGCTCTGACTGTGACAGACAGCTGATAAAAACAGCCATCTGATTCACCATTTTGGAGAATACTTTTAAATAAAATGCAGCGGAGCTGTGGCGCATGCAGTCAGCGGTAACAGTATCTGACATCAATGTTGTGCATTTTCAATCACTGCTAGAATACAACTTATTTAGATCATCTCAGAGCACAGTAATTTAAGGCACTGTCGATGCACTCCCAGTGTCAAGACTCATGCAAAAGCCAGACAGCAACATTATTCTCCTTTTTTAAGATAACCACATTTGCCCACAATGGCCACAAGTAGTTTTCACAGAAAATGCAATCCCAAAATGCGAGAGTGAGATTTTTTTTTTATAAATATATACTAAAAAAAAATCTCATTTGTGATTATCTACAAATTAAAAAATGGGGACAATATGTTTATTATTATTATTATTATTATTATTATTATGGTTGTGGGTTCCATATATTAATATCATAATTGATAATTACAGTGACGTTTGAGGATAAAACTTATTGTAGTTTTTTAATACAATAGTCAATAGTAACTATTGCAAATAGCAAACATATAAAAACAGTAGTATTATAACAAAATTATGGAAAACACATTCAAATAAAATAATAAATATGAGAACATATGATGAATAAAACTGTATTTGACAAATATGTTATTTTTGAACTATATAACTTTTTAAATTTTATGTTTATGCTTTTGGAAACTGATCTCATTTCTTAGATCTCTTATTTTGCATTTTAGGCTCATTTTGACCCCAAAGTATGTGCTTTCTGCAAATTTAATTGAGCAAGTGTACTTATTTATTTAGTGTTTAATATGAGTTTGAATCATATTGAGTGACATTAACAGCCGTATAGTGAACACAGCAATAGATAATTTACCTCAGATCTTGAAAATAAATTTAGGCAAACATATATGTTAAAGCTGCGAACTCACTCAGTCCATTGTTCATGACAAAGATGGTATCGTCGTATGTAGTATGTATTTCTTAAGCTAATCAGAGAATAATGTCAATTGGAATCAATTGTGGGTCGAGTCTCCTTTGCTCCTCAGTCAGGTTTTAATTTTGCATATATTGAGCTATTACTCTTTCTAGTGTCCTGTATTTATTGTAATACATGTGGTACATTTTGCACACATACATTGCATGTTTACTAATATACCCAATTTTTCCACTTGGAATCAACACAATATCTATCTCCCATCATAAGGAGCCAACGTGGAAGTCGATTTTTCAGGCACTAATCAGTTGTGATCAGTTTGGGCAGATGCATATGTGAAAGTGGCTGCTGTGGGAGGAGGAGAGCTGCCGCAGAGAGAGAGGAAGGCATTGCTAATTGTGCTCCTGAAGCAGCTGGCTGCAGTGCAAACGCTGGGGGATGAGGAGCTGAGCGGGGGAGAACAAGAAACAAAAGCTCTGCTACCTGCTACAACAACCACCACATACTGACACTGAAAGAAGTTCAGCTAAATCAGCCCACCCTGCATAATCGCTCTTAAAGTGACGGTTCACCCTAAAATGAACATTGTGTCATCATTTACTCACCTTCATGTTGAACCAAACCTGTATGAATTTCTTTCTTCAGTTGAGGAATATTGGTAACCAAACAGTTTCTGTTCACCAATGACTGTATTTTTTCCCATACTATTCAAATCAATCAAGTCTAAAGTAGCGCGGGTTCAATTGTAGCAATAGCCAAAAATATATTGTAT